>NW_026777439.1:0-300000 GCF_028023285.1 Balaenoptera ricei | reverse complement strand
GGTGCTGATGCTCCAAGTAGGGAGCTTGCTAGTGAAGCGGCTGGAATGGCGAACCCGGGCACAAGGAGATGAGAAATGAGGTGCGTTTTAGAAACCTTTCCCCATCACACGGTGTACCATCTTCTGGGTTTCTCATGCATGTTTTTGATGTAGGAAGATGCCCTTGAACCTGGAGATTTGGGACCCATGCGATGGGTACCACGCAGTATTACTTTAAAGGGTCTGCGTTTGCTCACCCAACCTCACCAAACCTCTCAGCCCCAAGAGTGTCCACCCTTATGTCTCATCCAGCTGTGGGTCTAGATATGGTCAATCCAGGTTGCATCACAGCCCCTGAACGCATTGTGTAAGAATTTCTCTCTCTTTCACTGTCTTTGTTTCATGGGTGTTTCAAAGTAATTTATTTTCATAATGGGATTTAGCTGCTTTTCACTGCTGTGTTTATGCCGCTTTACACCCACTTGACACACTAACAGAGAGATATCAATACATAGGTTTTACGATTATTACTAGTCAGATATATTCTTGTGCGGTGAATAGGGCGTGTTGAATCCAGTTCTCTGAGCAAGGAGTAGGTCTTGTCTATTACATATTGGGTTTATGGAACGGTATCTGAGCTAATTTGATACCCTTGTTTTATGTATCACCCCACCTCACCTTTCCCGTTAAGCAGCCATAGTGTGTTTTCTGCATGTGTGACTCTGTTCTGTTTTGTAATTCAGTTCAAGTGTAACGGTTTTTACATTCCCTCTATCTGTGATACCTTATGAGAAGTGTCCTTTTCTGTGTGACTTATTTCACTTAGAATCGTCGTACCTAAATCCACTCATCATGCTGCTACTAACCTTACGACATTGATTTCATGGCTGAGTGATATTCCATTGTACATAAGGACCACAACTTCTTTATCCATTTTTCTCTTTCCTGGGATATTTAAGGTGGAATGAAGTGGAGGTCCTGGTCAACAGAGCAGCCCTAAACTTTGGGGTGCTTGTGTCTTGCTGATTTTTAATTTTCCCAATTTATACCCCCATGAGTGGAAGTGCCCTACGCTCTCTAAGCTGTGTTTTTCAGATGTTTCAGGACTCACCGGACACTTCTCCAGAGTGGCTCTTGGCAATTTACATCCCGCCCATCAGTGTAGCATGGCTCCCATTTCTCCATGGCCTGTCCTGCATTTCTGGTTTTGAGACTTTTTTCACATGGCCCTTTTGACCGATGGGAAGCGAGACTTCTTTGTAGCGCTGATTTGCCTTTCCAGGTTGCTTGGTTGGCCAAAAAGGGCGTATGCGTTTTTTCCTGAATATATTCAGGAAAAAACGCATACGCCCTTTTTGGCCAAGGGCATCATTGTCAACGTTTTGCCGCTTTTCATGTGCTTTAAAGGCGATTCGTATCTACCTCCTGAAATCTGTTTCCTGCAATTCTGCCTTGATTTCAAATCCTCTTCTTTGCCTTCCCTCAATATATTTGTGGACGAGAGTTATCATTTATAACTCTGCAGGTTTGTGAATTGCAGTGCCCTGAACCTCCATTTTACAACTCGTTTTTATGGGAGCTGGCCGCCAAATCGCAGAATGGCTTCAGGCCCTGTTCTGGTTCCGGGGGGCAGGCTGAGCCTGTGGTTAATTCTTCTTCCTGATGGGAAAATAGTGTCACCTGTGCCTGTCCCAACACCAAGAGCTAGTCTCTCGTTGGTTCCACGTCTTCCCGTTTATCCTCAGGACAAATTGCAACCTGTACGGAACAGGAGGTTAAAGGTGCTGATGCTCCAAGTAGGGAGCTTGCTAGTGAAGTGGCTGGAATGGCGAACCCGGGCACAAGGAGATGAGAAATGAGGTGCGTTTTAGAAACCTTTCCCCATCACACGGTGTACCATCTTCTGGGTTTCTCATGCATGTTTTTGATGTAGGAAGATGCCCTTGAACCTGGAGATTTGGGACCCATGCGATGGGTACCACGCAGTATTACTTTAAAGGGTCTGCATTTGCTCACCCAACCTCACCAAACCTCTCAGCCCCAAGAGTGTCCACCCTTATATCTCATCCGGCTGTGCGTCTAGATATGGTCAATCCAGGTTGCATCACAGCCCCTGAACGCATTGTGTAAGAATTTCTCTCTCTTTCACTGTCTTTGTTTCATGGGTGTTTCAAAGTAATTTATTTTTCTAATGGGGTTTAGCTGCTTTTCACTGCTGTGTTTATGCCGCTTTACACCCACTTGACACACTAACAGAGAGATATCAATACATAGGTTTTACGATTATTATTAGTCAGATATATTCTTGTGCGGTGAATAGGGCGTGTTGAGTCCAGTTCTCTGAGCAAGGAGTAGGTCTTGTCTATTACATATTGGGTTTATGGAACGGTATCTGAGCTAATTTGATACCCTTGTTTTATGTATCACCCCACCTCACCTTTCCCGTTAAGCAGCCATAGTGTGTTTTCTGCATGTGTGACTCTGTTCTGTTTTGTAATTCAGTTCAAGTGTAACGGTTTTTACATTCCCTCTATCTGTGATACCTTATGAGAAGTGTCCTTTTCTGTGTGACTTATTTCACTTAGAATCGTCGTACCTAAATCCACTCATCATGCTGCTACTAACCTTACGACATTGATTTCATGGCTGAGTGATATTCCATTGTACATAAGGACCACAACTTCTTTATCCATTTTTCTCTTTCCTGGGATATTTAAGGTGGAATGAAGTGGAGGTCCTGGTCAACAGAGCAGCCCTAAACTTTGGGGTGCTTGTGTCTTGCTGATTTTTAATTTTCCCAATTTATACCCCCATGAGTGGAAGTGCCCTACGCTCTCTAAGCTGTGTTTTTCAGATGTTTCAGGACTCACTGGACACTTCTCCGGAGTGGCTGTTGGCAATTTACATCCCGCCCATCAGTGTAGCAAGGCTCCCATTTCTCCATGGCCTGTCCTGCATTTCTGGTTTTGACACTTTTTTCAGCATGGCCCTTTTGACCGATGGGAAGCGAGACTTCTTTGTAGCCCTGATTTGCCTTTCCAGGTTGCTTGGTTGGCCAAAAAGGGCGTATGCGTTTTTTCCTGAATATATTCAGGAAAAAACGCATACGCCCTTTTTGGCCAAGGGCATTATTGTCAACGTTTTGCCGCTTTTCATGTGCTTTAAAGGCGATTCGTATCTACCTCCTGAAATCTGTTTCCTGCAATTCTGCCTTGATTTCAAATCCTCTTCTTTGCCTTCCCTCAATATATTTGTGGACGAGAGTTATCATTTATAACTCTGCAGGTCTGTGAATTGCAGTGCCCTGAACCTCCATCTTACAACTCGTTTTTATGGGAGCTGGCCGCCAAATCGCAGAATGGCTTCAGGCCCTGTTCTGGTTCCGGGGGGCAGGCTGAGCCTGTGGTTAATTCTTCTTCCTGATGGGAAAATAGTGTCACCTGTGCCTGTCCCAACACCAAGAGCTAGTCTCTCGTTGGTTCCACGTCTTCCCGTTTATCCTCAGGACAAATTGCAACCTGTACGGAACAGGAGGTTAAAGGTGCTGATGCTCCAAGTAGGGAGCTTGCTAGTGAAGCGGCTGGAATGGCGAACCCGGGCACAAGGAGATGAGAAATGAGGTGCGTTTTAGAAACCTTTCCCCATCACACGGTGTACCATCTTCTGGGTTTCTCATGCATGTTTTTGATGTAGGAAGATGCCCTTGAACCTGGAGATTTGGGACCCATGCGATGGGTACCACGCAGTATTACTTTAAAGGGTCTGCGTTTGCTCACCCAACCTCACCAAACCTCTCAGCCCCAAGAGTGTCCACCCTTATGTCTCCTCCAGCTGTGCGTCTAGATATGGTCAATCCAGGTTGCATCACAGCCCCTGAACGCATTGTGTAAGAATTTCTCTCTCTTTCACTGTCTTTGTTTCATGGGTGTTTCAAAGTAATTTATTTTTATAATGGGGTTTAGCTGCTTTTCACTGCTGTGTTTATGCCGCTTTACACCCACTTGACACACTAACAGAGAGATATCAATACATAGGTTTTACGATTATTACTAGTCAGGTATATTCTTGTGCGGTGAATAGGGCGTGTTGAGTCCAGTTCTCTGAGCAAGGAGTAGGTCTTGTCTATTACATATTGGGTTTATGGAACGGTATCTGAGCTAACTTGATACCCTTGTTTTATGTATCACCCCACCTCACCTTTCCCGTTAAGCAGCCATAGTGTGTTTTCTGCATGTGTGACTCTGTTCTGTTTTGTAATTCAGTTCAAGTGTAACGGTTTTTACATTCCCTCTATCTGTGATACCTTATGAGAAGTGTCCTTTTCTGTGTGACTTATTTCACTTAGAATCGTCGTACCTAAATCCACTCATCATGCTGCTACTAACCTTACGACATTGATTTCATGGCTGAGTGATATTCCATTGTACATAAGGACCACAACTTCTTTATCCATTTTTCTCTTTCCTGGGATATTTAAGGTGGAATGAAGTGGAGGTCCTGGTCAACAGAGCAGCCCTAAACTTTGGGGTGCTTGTGTCTTGCTGATTTTTAATTTTCCCAATTTATACCCCCATGAGTGGAAGTGCCCTACGCTCTCTAAGCTGTGTTTTTCAGATGTTTCAGGACTCACCGGACACTTCTCCAGAGTGGCTCCTGGCAATTTACATCCCCCCCATCAGTGTAGCAAGGCTCCCATTTCTCCATGGCCTGTCCTGCATTTCTGGTTTTGAGACTTTTTTCAGCATGGCCCTTTTGACCGATGGGAAGCGAGACTTCTTTGTAGCGCTGATTTGCCTTTCCAGGTTGCTTGGTTGGCCAAAAAGGGCGTATGCGTTTTTTCCTGAATATATTCAGGAAAAAACGCATACGCCCTTTTTGGCCAAGGGCATCATTGTCAACGTTTTGCCGCTTTTCATGTGCTTTAAAGGCGATTCGTATCTACCTCCTGAAATCTGTTTCCTGCAATTCTGCCTTGATTTCAAATCCTCTTCTTTGCCTTCCCTCAATATATTTGTGGACGAGAGTTATCATTTATAACTCTGCAGGTTTGTGAATTGCAGTGCCCTGAACCTCCATCTTACAACTCGTTTTTATGGGAGCTGGCCGCCAAATCGCAGAATGGCTTCAGGCCCTGTTCTGGTTCCGGGGGGCAGGCTGAGCCTGTGGTTAATTCTTCTTCCTGATGGGAAAATAGTGTCACCTGTGCCTGTCCCAACACCAAGAGCTAGTCTCTCGTTGGTTCCACGTCTTCCCGTTTATCCTCAGGACAAATTGCAACCTGTACGGAACAAGAGGTTAAAGGTGCTGATGCTCCAAGTAGGGAGCTTGCTAGTGAAGCGGCTGGAATGGCGAACCCGGGCACAAGGAGATGAGAAATGAGGTGCGTTTTAGAAACCTTTCCCCATCACACGGTGTACCATCTTCTGGGTTTCTCATGCATGTTTTTGATGTAGGAAGATGCCCTTGAACCTGGAGATTTGGGACCCATGCGATGGGTACCACGCAGTATTACTTTAAAGGGTCTGCGTTTGCTCACCCAACCTCACCAAACCTCTCAGCCCCAAGAGTGTCCACCCTTATGTCTCATCCAGCTGTGGGTCTAGATATGGTCAATCCAGGTTGCATCACAGCCCCTGAACGCATTGTGTAAGAATTTCTCTCTCTTTCACTGTCTTTGTTTCATGGGTGTTTCAAAGTAATTTATTTTCATAATGGGGTTTAGCTGCTTTTCACAGCTGTGTTTATGCCGCTTTACACCCACTTGACACACTAACAGAGAGATATCAATACATAGGTTTTACGATTATTACTAGTCAGATATATTCTTGTGCGGTGAATAGGGCGTGTTGAATCCAGTTCTCTGAGCAAGGAGTAGGTCTTGTCTATTACATATTGGGTTTATGGAACGGTATCTGAGCTAATTTGATACCCTTGTTTTATGTATCACCCCACCTCACCTTTCCCGTTAAGCAGCCATAGTGTGTTTTCTGCATGTGTGACTCTGTTCTGTTTTGTAATTCAGTTCAAGTGTAACGGTTTTTACATTCCCTCTATCTGTGATACCTTATGAGAAGTGTCCTTTTCTGTGTGACTTATTTCACTTAGAATCGTCGTACGTAAATCCACTCATCATGCTGCTACTAACCTTACGACATTGATTTCATGGCTGAGTGATATTCCATTGTACATAAGGACCACAACTTCTTTATCCATTTTTCTCTTTCCTGGGATATTTAAGGTGGAATGAAGTGGAGGTCCTGGTCAACAGAGCAGCCCTAAACTTTGGGGTGCTTGTGTCTTGCTGATTTTTAATTTTCCCAATTTATACCCCCATGAGTGGAAGTGCCCTACGCTCTCTAAGCTGTGTTTTTCAGATGTTTCAGGACTCACCGGACACTTCTCCAGAGTGGCTCTTGGCAATTTACATCCCGCCCATCAGTGTAGCAAGGCTCCCATTTCTCCATGGCCTGTCCTGCATTTCTGGTTTTGAGACTTTTTTCAGCATGGCCCTTTTGACCGATGGGAAGCGAGACTTCTTTGTAGCGCTGATTTGCCTTTCCAGGTTGCTTGGTTGGCCAAAAAGGGCGTATGCGTTTTTTCCTGAATATATTCAGGAAAAAACGCATACGCCCTTTTTGGCCAAGGGCATTATTGTCAACGTTTTGCCGCTTTTCATGTGCTTTAAAGGCGATTCGTATCTACCTCCTGAAATCTGTTTCCTGCAATTCTGCCTTGATTTCAAATCCTCTTCTTTGCCTTCCCTCAATATATTTGTGGACGAGAGTTATCATTTATAACTCTGCAGGTTTGTGAATTGCAGTGCCCTGAACCTCCATCTTACAACTCGTTTTTATGGGAGCTGGCCGCCAAATCGCAGAATGGCTTCAGGCCCTGTTCTGGTTCCGGGGGGCAGGCTGAGCCTGTGGTTAATTCTTCTTCCTGATGGGAAAATAGTGTCACCTGTGCCTGTCCCAACACCAAGAGCTAGTCTCTCGTTGGTTCCACGTCTTCCCGTTTATCCTCAGGACAAATTGCAACCTGTACGGAACAGGAGGTTAAAGGTGCTGATGCTCCAAGTAGGGAGCTTGCTAGTGAAGCGGCTGGAATGGCGAACCCGGGCACAAGGAGATGAGAAATGAGGTGCGTTTTAGAAACCTTTCCCCATCACACGGTGTACCATCTTCTGGGTTTCTCATGCATGTTTTTGATGTAGGAAGATGCCCTTGAACCTGGAGATTTGGGACCCATGCGATGGGTACCACGCAGTATTACTTTAAAGGGTCTGCGTTTGCTCACCCAACCTCACCAAACCTCTCAGCCCCAAGAGTGTCCACCCTTATGTCTCATCCAGCTGTGCGTCTAGATATGGTCAATCCAGGTTGCATCACAGCCCCTGAACGCATTGTGTAAGAATTTCTCTCTCTTTCACTGTCTTTGTTTCATGGGTGTTTCAAAGTAATTTATTTTTATAATGGGGTTTAGCTGCTTTTCACTGCTGTGTTTATGCCGCTTTACACCCACTTGACACACTAACAGAGAGATATCAATACATAGGTTTTACGATTATTACTAGTCAGGTATATTCTTGTGCGGTGAATAGGGCGTGTTGAGTCCAGTTCTCTGAGCAAGGAGTAGGTCTTGTCTATTACATATTGGGTTTATGGAACGGTATCTGAGCTAATTTGATACCCTTGTTTTATGTATCACCCCACCTCACCTTTCCCGTTAAGCAGCCATAGTGTGTTTTCTGCATGTGTGACTCTGTTCTGTTTTGTAATTCAGTTCAAGTGTAACGGTTTTTACATTCCCTCTATCTGTGATACCTTATGAGAAGTGTCCTTTTCTGTGTGACTTATTTCACTTAGAATCGTCGTACGTAAATCCACTCATCATGCTGCTACTAACCTTACGACATTGATTTCATGGCTGAGTGATATTCCATTGTACATAAGGACCACAACTTCTTTATCCATTTTTCTCTTTCCTGGGATATTTAAGGTGGAATGAAGTGGAGGTCCTGGTCAACAGAGCAGCCCTAAACTTTGGGGTGCTTGTGTCTTGCTGATTTTTAATTTTCCCAATTTATACCCCCATGAGTGGAAGTGCCCTACGCTCTCTAAGCTGTGTTTTTCAGATGTTTCAGGACTCACCGGACACTTCTCCAGAGTGGCTCTTGGCAATTTACATCCCGCCCATCAGTGTAGCAAGGCTCCCATTTCTCCATGGCCTGTCCTGCATTTCTGGTTTTGAGACTTTTTTCAGCATGGCCCTTTTGACCGATGGGAAGCGAGACTTCTTTGTAGCGCTGATTTGCCTTTCCAGGTTGCTTGGTTGGCCAAAAAGGGCGTATGCGTTTTTTCCTGAATATATTCAGGAAAAAACGCATACGCCCTTTTTGGCCAAGGGCATCATTGTCAACGTTTTGCCGCTTTTCATGTGCTTTAAAGGCGATTCGTATCTACCTCCTGAAATCTGTTTCCTGCAATTCTGCCTTGATTTCAAATCCTCTTCTTTGCCTTCCCTCAATATATTTGTGGACGAGAGTTATCATTTATAACTCTGCAGGTTTGTGAATTGCAGTGCCCTGAACCTCCATTTTACAACTCGTTTTTATGGGAGCTGGCCGCCAAATCGCAGAATGGCTTCAGGCCCTGTTCTGGTTCCGGGGGGCAGGCTGAGCCTGTGGTTAATTCTTCTTCCTGATGGGAAAATAGTGTCACCTGTGCCTGTCCCAACACCAAGAGCTAGTCTCTCGTTGGTTCCACGTCTTCCCGTTTATCCTCAGGACAAATTGCAACCTGTACGGAACAGGAGGTTAAAGGTGCTGATGCTCCAAGTAGGGAGCTTGCTAGTGAAGTGGCTGGAATGGCGAACCCGGGCACAAGGAGATGAGAAATGAGGTGCGTTTTAGAAACCTTTCCCCATCACACGGTGTACCATCTTCTGGGTTTCTCATGCATGTTTTTGATGTAGGAAGATGCCCTTGAACCTGGAGATTTGGGACCCATGCGATGGGTACCACGCAGTATTACTTTAAAGGGTCTGCGTTTGCTCACCCAACCTCACCAAACCTCTCAGCCCCAAGAGTGTCCACCCTTATGTCTCATCCAGCTGTGCGTCTAGATATGGTCAATCCAGGTTGCATCACAGCCCCTGAACGCATTGTGTAAGAATTTCTCTCTCTTTCACTGTCTTTGTTTCATGGGTGTTTCAAAGTAATTTATTTTTCTAATGGGGTTTAGCTGCTTTTCACTGCTGTGTTTATGCCGCTTTACACCCACTTGACACACTAACAGAGAGATATCAATACATAGGTTTTACGATTATTAATAGTCAGGTATATTCTTGTGCGGTGAATAGGGCATGTTGAGTCCAGTTCTCTGAGCAAGGAGTAGGTCTTGTCTATTACATATTGGGTTTATGGAACGGTATCTGAGCTAATTTGATACCCTTGTTTTATGTATCACCCCACCTCACCTTTCCCGTTAAGCAGCCATAGTGTGTTTTCTGCATGTGTGACTCTGTTCTGTTTTGTAATTCAGTTCAAGTGTAACGGTTTTTACATTCCCTCTATCTGTGATACCTTATGAGAAGTGTCCTTTTCTGTGTGACTTATTTCACTTAGAATCGTCGTACGTAAATCCACTCATCATGCTGCTACTAACCTTACGACATTGATTTCATGGCTGAGTGATATTCCATTGTACATAAGGACCACAACTTCTTTATCCATTTTTCTCTTTCCTGGGATATTTAAGGTGGAATGAAGTGGAGGTCCTGGTCAACAGAGCAGCCCTAAACTTTGGGGTGCTTGTGTCTTGCTGATTTTTAATCTTCCCAATTTATACCCCCATGAGTGGAAGTGCCCTACGCTCTCTAAGCTGTGTTTTTCAGATGTTTCAGGACTCACCGGACACTTCTCCAGAGTGGCTCTTGGCCATTTACATCCCGCCCATCAGTGTAGCAAGGCTCCCATTTCTCCATGGCCTGTCCTGCATTTCTGGTTTTGAGACTCTTTTCAGCATGGCCCTTTTGACCGATGGGAAGCGAGACTTCTTTGTAGCGCTGATTTGCCTTTCCAGGTTGCTTGGTTGGCCAAAAAGGGCGTATGCGTTTTTTCCTGAATATATTCAGGAAAAAACGCATACGCCCTTTTTGGCCAAGGGCATCATTGTCAACGTTTTGCTGCTTTTCATGTGCTTTAAAGGCGATTCGTATCTACCTCCTGAAATCTGTTTCCTGCAATTCTGCCTTGATTTCAAATCCTCTTCTTTGCCTTCCCTCAATATATTTGTGGACGAGAGTTATCATTTATAACTCTGCAGGTTTGTGAATTGCAGTGCCCTGAACCTCCATCTTACAACTCGTTTTTATGGGAGCTGGCCGCCAAATCGCAGAATGGCTTCAGGCCCTGTTCTGGTTCCGGGGGGCAGGCTGAGCCTGTGGTTAATTCTTCTTCCTGATGGGAAAATAGTGTCACCTGTGCCTGTCCCAACACCAAGAGCTAGTCTCTCGTTGGTTCCACGTCTTCCCGTTTATCCTCAGGACAAATTGCAACCTGTACGGAACAAGAGGTTAAAGGTGCTGATGCTCCAAGTAGGGAGCTTGCTAGTGAAGCGGCTGGAATGGCGAACCCGGGCACAAGGAGATGAGAAATGAGGTGCGTTTTAGAAACCTTTCCCCATCACACGGTGTACCATCTTCTGGGTTTCTCATGCATGTTTTTGATGTAGGAAGATGCCCTTGAACCTGGAGATTTGGGACCCATGCGATGGGTACCACGCAGTATTACTTTAAAGGGTCTGCGTTTGCTCACCCAACCTCACCAAACCTCTCAGCCCCAAGAGTGTCCACCCTTATGTCTCATCCAGCTGTGGGTCTAGATATGGTCAATCCAGGTTGCATCACAGCCCCTGAACGCATTGTGTAAGAATTTCTCTCTCTTTCACTGTCTTTGTTTCATGGGTGTTTCAAAGTAATTTATTTTCATAATGGGATTTAGCTGCTTTTCACTGCTGTGTTTATGCCGCTTTACACCCACTTGACACACTAACAGAGAGATATCAATACATAGGTTTTACGATTATTACTAGTCAGATATATTCTTGTGCGGTGAATAGGGCGTGTTGAATCCAGTTCTCTGAGCAAGGAGTAGGTCTTGTCTATTACATATTGGGTTTATGGAACGGTATCTGAGCTAATTTGATACCCTTGTTTTATGTATCACCCCACCTCACCTTTCCCGTTAAGCAGCCATAGTGTGTTTTCTGCATGTGTGACTCTGTTCTGTTTTGTAATTCAGTTCAAGTGTAACGGTTTTTACATTCCCTCTATCTGTGATACCTTATGAGAAGTGTCCTTTTCTGTGTGACTTATTTCACTTAGAATCGTCGTACCTAAATCCACTCATCATGCTGCTACTAACCTTACGACATTGATTTCATGGCTGAGTGATATTCCATTGTACATAAGGACCACAACTTCTTTATCCATTTTTCTCTTTCCTGGGATATTTAAGGTGGAATGAAGTGGAGGTCCTGGTCAACAGAGCAGCCCTAAACTTTGGGGTGCTTGTGTCTTGCTGATTTTTAATTTTCCCAATTTCTACCCCCATGAGTGGAAGTGCCCTACGCTCTCTAAGCTGTGTTTTTCAGATGTTTCAGGACTCACCGGACACTTCTCCAGAGTGGCTCTTGGCAATTTACATCCCGCCCATCAGTGTAGCAAGGCTCCCATTTCTCCATGGCCTGTCCTGCATTTCTGGTTTTGAGACTTTTTTCACATGGCCCTTTTGACCGATGGGAAGCGAGACTTCTTTGTAGCGCTGATTTGCCTTTCCAGGTTGCTTGGTTGGCCAAAAAGGGCGTATGCGTTTTTTCCTGAATATATTCAGGAAAAAACGCATACGCCCTTTTTGGCCAAGGGCATCATTGTCAACGTTTTGCCGCTTTTCATGTGCTTTAAAGGCGATTCGTATCTACCTCCTGAAATCTGTTTCCTGCAATTCTGCCTTGATTTCAAATCCTCTTCTTTGCCTTCCCTCAATATATTTGTGGACGAGAGTTATCATTTATAACTCTGCAGGTTTGTGAATTGCAGTGCCCTGAACCTCCATTTTACAACTCGTTTTTATGGGAGCTGGCCGCCAAATCGCAGAATGGCTTCAGGCCCTGTTCTGGTTCCGGGGGGCAGGCTGAGCCTGTGGTTAATTCTTCTTCCTGATGGGAAAATAGTGTCACCTGTGCCTGTCCCAACACCAAGAGCTAGTCTCTCGTTGGTTCCACGTCTTCCCGTTTATCCTCAGGACAAATTGCAACCTGTACGGAACAAGAGGTTAAAGGTGCTGATGCTCCAAGTAGGGAGCTTGCTAGTGAAGCGGCTGGAATGGCGAACCCGGGCACAAGGAGATGAGAAATGAGGTGCGTTTTAGAAACCTTTCCCCATCACACGGTGTACCATCTTCTGGGTTTCTCATGCATGTTTTTGATGTAGGAAGATGCCCTTGAACCTGGAGATTTGGGACCCATGCGATGGGTACCACGCAGTATTACTTTAAAGGGTCTGCGTTTGCTCACCCAACCTCACCAAACCTCTCAGCCCCAAGAGTGTCCACCCTTATGTCTCATCCGGCTGTGGGTCTAGATATGGTCAATCCAGGTTGCATCACAGCCCCTGAACGCATTGTGTAAGAATTTCTCTCTCTTTCACTGTCTTTGTTTCATGGGTGTTTCAAAGTAATTTATTTTCATAATGGGATTTAGCTGCTTTTCACTGCTGTGTTTATGCCGCTTTACACCCACTTGACACACTAACAGAGAGATATCAATACATAGGTTTTACGATTATTACTAGTCAGATATATTCTTGTGCGGTGAATAGGGCGTGTTGAATCCAGTTCTCTGAGCAAGGAGTAGGTCTTGTCTATTACATATTGGGTTTATGGAACGGTATCTGAGCTAATTTGATACCCTTGTTTTATGTATCACCCCACCTCACCTTTCCCGTTAAGCAGCCATAGTGTGTTTTCTGCATGTGTGACTCTGTTCTGTTTTGTAATTCAGTTCAAGTGTAACGGTTTTTACATTCCCTCTATCTGTGATACCTTATGAGAAGTGTCCTTTTCTGTGTGACTTATTTCACTTAGAATCGTCGTACCTAAATCCACTCATCATGCTGCTACTAACCTTACGACATTGATTTCATGGCTGAGTGATATTCCATTGTACATAAGGACCACAACTTCTTTAGCCATTTTTCTCTTTCCTGGGATATTTAAGGTGGAATGAAGTGGAGGTCCTGGTCAACAGAGCAGCCCTAAACTTTGGGGTGCTTGTGTCTTGCTGATTTTTAATTTTCCCAATTTCTACCCCCATGAGTGGAAGTGCCCTACGCTCTCTAAGCTGTGTTTTTCAGATGTTTCAGGACTCACCGGACACTTCTCCAGAGTGGCTCTTGGCAATTTACATCCCGCCCATCAGTGTAGCAAGGCTCCCATTTCTCCATGGCCTGTCCTGCATTTCTGGTTTTGAGACTTTTTTCACATGGCCCTTTTGACCGATGGGAAGCGAGACTTCTTTGTAGCGCTGATTTGCCTTTCCAGGTTGCTTGGTTGGCCAAAAAGGGCGTATGCGTTTTTTCCTGAATATATTCAGGAAAAAACGCATACGCCCTTTTTGGCCAAGGGCATCATTGTCAACGTTTTGCCGCTTTTCATGTGCTTTAAAGGCGATTCGTATCTACCTCCTGAAATCTGTTTCCTGCAATTCTGCCTTGATTTCAAATCCTCTTCTTTGCCTTCCCTCAATATATTTGTGGACGAGAGTTATCATTTATAACTCTGCAGGTTTGTGAATTGCAGTGCCCTGAACCTCCATTTTACAACTCGTTTTTATGGGAGCTGGCCGCAAAATCGCAGAATGGCTTCAGGCCCTGTTCTGGTTCCGGGGGGCAGGCTGAGCCTGTGGTTAATTCTTCTTCCTGATGGGAAAATAGTGTCACCTGTGCCTGTCCCAACACCAAGAGCTAGTCTCTCGTTGGTTCCACGTCTTCCCGTTTATCCTCAGGACAAATTGCAACCTGTACGGAACAAGAGGTTAAAGGTGCTGATGCTCCAAGTAGGGAGCTTGCTAGTGAAGCGGCTGGAATGGCGAACCCGGGCACAAGGAGATGAGAAATGAGGTGCGTTTTAGAAACCTTTCCCCATCACACGGTGTACCATCTTCTGGGTTTCTCATGCATGTTTTTGATGTAGGAAGATGCCCTTGAACCTGGAGATTTGGGACCCATGCGATGGGTACCACGCAGTATTACTTTAAAGGGTCTGCGTTTGCTCACCCAACCTCACCAAACCTCTCAGCCCCAAGAGTGTCCACCCTTATGTCTCATCCGGCTGTGGGTCTAGATATGGTCAATCCAGGTTGCATCACAGCCCCTGAACGCATTGTGTAAGAATTTCTCTCTCTTTCACTGTCTTTGTTTCATGGGTGTTTCAAAGTAATTTATTTTCATAATGGGATTTAGCTGCTTTTCACTGCTGTGTTTATGCCGCTTTACACCCACTTGACACACTAACAGAGAGATATCAATACATAGGTTTTACGATTATTACTAGTCAGATATATTCTTGTGCGGTGAATAGGGCGTGTTGAATCCAGTTCTCTGAGCAAGGAGTAGGTCTTGTCTATTACATATTGGGTTTATGGAACGGTATCTGAGCTAATTTGATACCCTTGTTTTATGTATCACCCCACCTCACCTTTCCCGTTAAGCAGCCATAGTGTGTTTTCTGCATGTGTGACTCTGTTCTGTTTTGTAATTCAGTTCAAGTGTAACGGTTTTTACATTCCCTCTATCTGTGATACCTTATGAGAAGTGTCCTTTTCTGTGTGACTTATTTCACTTAGAATCGTCGTACCTAAATCCACTCATCATGCTGCTACTAACCTTACGACATTGATTTCATGGCTGAGTGATATTCCATTGTACATAAGGACCACAACTTCTTTATCCATTTTTCTCTTTCCTGGGATATTTAAGGTGGAATGAAGTGGAGGTCCTGGTCAACAGAGCAGCCCTAAACTTTGGGGTGCTTGTGTCTTGCTGATTTTTAATTTTCCCAATTTATACCCCCATGAGTGGAAGTGCCCTACGCTCTCTAAGCTGTGTTTTTCAGATGTTTCAGGACTCACCGGACACTTCTCCGGAGTGGCTGTTGGCAATTTACATCCCGCCCATCAGTGTAGCAAGGCTCCCATTTCTCCATGGCCTGTCCTGCATTTCTGGTTTTGACACTTTTTTCAGCATGGCCCTTTTGACCGATGGGAAGCGAGACTTCTTTGTAGCGCTGATTTGCCTTTCCAGGTTGCTTGGTAGGCCAAAAAGGGCGTATGCGTTTTTTCCTGAATATATTCAGGAAAAAACGCATACGCCCTTTTTGGCCAAGGGCATTATTGTCAACGTTTTGCCGCTTTTCATGTGCTTTAAAGGCGATTCGTATCTACCTCCTGAAATCTGTTTCCTGCAATTCTGCCTTGATTTCAAATCCTCTTCTTTGCCTTCCCTCAATATATTTGTGGACGAGAGTTATCATTTATAACTCTGCAGGTTTGTGAATTGCAGTGCCCTGAACCTCCATCTTACAACTCGTTTTTATGGGAGCTGGCCGCCAAATCGCAGAATGGCTTCAGGCCCTGTTCTGGTTCCGGGGGGCAGGCTGAGCCTGTGGTTAATTCTTCTTCCTGATGGGAAAATAGTGTCACCTGTGCCTGTCCCAACACCAAGAGCTAGTCTCTCGTTGGTTCCACGTCTTCCCGTTTATCCTCAGGACAAATTGCAACCTGTACGGAACAGGAGGTTAAAGGTGCTGATGCTCCAAGTAGGGAGCTTGCTAGTGAAGCGGCTGGAATGGCGAACCCGGGCACAAGGAGATGAGAAATGAGGTGTGTTTTAGAAACCTTTCCCCATCACACGGTGTACCATCTTCTGGGTTTCTCATGCATGTTTTTGATGTAGGAAGATGCCCTTGAACCTGGAGATTTGGGACCCATGCGATGGGTACCACGCAGTATTACTTTAAAGGGTCTGCGTTTGCTCACCCAACCTCACCAAACCTCTCAGCCCCAAGAGTGTCCACCCTTATGTCTCATCCAGCTGTGCGTCTAGATATGGTCAATCCAGGTTGCATCACAGCCCCTGAACGCATTGTGTAAGAATTTCTCTCTCTTTCACTGTCTTTGTTTCATGGGTGTTTCAAAGTAATTTATTTTCATAATGGGATTTAGCTGCTTTTCACTGCTGTGTTTATGCCGCTTTACACCCACTTGACACACTAACAGAGAGATATCAATACATAGGTTTTACGATTATTACTAGTCAGATATATTCTTGTGCGGTGAATAGGGCGTGTTGAATCCAGTTCTCTGAGCAAGGAGTAGGTCTTGTCTATTACATATTGGGTTTATGGAACGGTATCTGAGCTAATTTGATACCCTTGTTTTATGTATCACCCCACCTCACCTTTCCCGTTAAGCAGCCATAGTGTGTTTTCTGCATGTGTGACTCTGTTCTGTTTTGTAATTCAGTTCAAGTGTAACGGTTTTTACATTCCCTCTATCTGTGATACCTTATGAGAAGTGTCCTTTTCTGTGTGACTTATTTCACTTAGAATCGTCGTACCTAAATCCACTCATCATGCTGCTACTAACCTTACGACATTGATTTCATGGCTGAGTGATATTCCATTGTACATAAGGACCACAACTTCTTTATCCATTTTTCTCTTTCCTGGGATATTTAAGGTGGAATGAAGTGGAGGTCCTGGTCAACAGAGCAGCCCTAAACTTTGGGGTGCTTGTGTCTTGCTGATTTTTAATTTTCCCAATTTATACCCCCATGAGTGGAAGTGCCCTACGCTCTCTAAGCTGTGTTTTTCAGATGTTTCAGGACTCACCGGACACTTCTCCAGAGTGGCTCTTGGCAATTTACATCCCGCCCATCAGTGTAGCAAGGCTCCCATTTCTCCATGGCCTGTCCTGCATTTCTGGTTTTGAGACTTTTTTCAGCATGGCCCTTTTGACCGATGGGAAGCGAGACTTCTTTGTAGCGCTGATTTGCCTTTCCAGGTTGCTTGGTTGGCCAAAAAGGGCGTATGCGTTTTTTCCTGAATATATTCAGGAAAAAACGCATACGCCCTTTTTGGCCAAGGGCATCATTGTCAACGTTTTGCCGCTTTTCATGTGCTTTAAAGGCGATTCGTATCTACCTCCTGAAATCTGTTTCCTGCAATTCTGCCTTGATTTCAAATCCTCTTCTTTGCCTTCCCTCAATATATTTGTGGACGAGAGTTATCATTTATAACTCTGCAGGTTTGTGAATTGCAGTGCCCTGAACCTCCATTTTACAACTCGTTTTTATGGGAGCTGGCCGCAAAATCGCAGAATGGCTTCAGGCCCTGTTCTGGTTCCGGGGGGCAGGCTGAGCCTGTGGTTAATTCTTCTTCCTGATGGGAAAATAGTGTCACCTGTGCCTGTCCCAACACCAAGAGCTAGTCTCTCGTTGGTTCCACGTCTTCCCGTTTATCCTCAGGACAAATTGCAACCTGTACGGAACAGGAGGTTAAAGGTGCTGATGCTCCAAGTAGGGAGCTTGCTAGTGAAGTGGCTGGAATGGCGAACCCGGGCACAAGGAGATGAGAAATGAGGTGCGTTTTAGAAACCTTTCCCCATCACACGGTGTACCATCTTCTGGGTTTCTCATGCATGTTTTTGATGTAGGAAGATGCCCTTGAACCTGGAGATTTGGGACCCATGCGATGGGTACCACGCAGTATTACTTTAAAGGGTCTGCGTTTGCTCACCCAAACTCACCAAACCTCTCAGCCCCAAGAGTGTCCACCCTTATGTCTCATCCAGCTGTGCGTCTAGATATGGTCAATCCAGGTTGCATCACAGCCCCTGAACGCATTGTGTAAGAATTTCTCTCTCTTTCACTGTCTTTGTTTCATGGGTGTTTCAAAGTAATTTATTTTTAAAATGGGGTTTAGCTGCTTTTCACTGCTGTGTTTATGCCGCTTTACACCCACTTGACACACTAACAGAGAGATATCAATACATAGGTTTTAAGATTATTATTAGTCAGATATATTCTTGTGCGGTGAATAGGGCGTGTTGAGTCCAGTTCTCTGAGCAAGGAGTAGGTCTTGTCTATTACATATTGGGTTTATGGAACGGTATCTGAGCTAATTTGATACCCTTGTTTTATGTATCACCCCACCTCACCTTTCCCGTTAAGCAGCCATAGTGTGTTTTCTGCATGTGTGACTCTGTTCTGTTTTGTAATTCAGTTCAAGTGTAACGGTTTTTACATTCCCTCTATCTGTGATACCTTATGAGAAGTGTCCTTTTCTGTGTGACTTATTTCACTTAGAATCGTCGTACCTAAATCCACTCATCATGCTGCTACTAACCTTACGACATTGATTTCATGGCTGAGTGATATTCCATTGTACATAAGGACCACAACTTCTTTATCCATTTTTCTCTTTCCTGGGATATTTAAGGTGGAATGAAGTGGAGGTCCTGGTCAACAGAGCAGCCCTAAACTTTGGGGTGCTTGTGTCTTGCTGATTTTTAATTTTCCCAATTTATACCCCCATGAGTGGAAGTGCCCTACGCTCTCTAAGCTGTGTTTTTCAGATGTTTCAGGACTCACCGGACACTTCTCCAGAGTGGCTCTTGGCAATTTACATCCCGCCCATCAGTGTAGCAAGGCTCCCATTTCTCCATGGCCTGTCCTGCATTTCTGGTTTTGAGACTTTTTTCAGCATGGCCCTTTTGACCGATGGGAAGCGAGACTTCTTTGTAGCGCTGATTTGCCTTTCCAGGTTGCTTGGTTGGCCAAAAAGGGCGTATGCGTTTTTTCCTGAATATATTCAGGAAAAAACGCATACGCCCTTTTTGGCCAAGGGCATCATTGTCAACGTTTTGCCGCTTTTCATGTGCTTTAAAGGCGATTCGTATCTACCTCCTGAAATCTGTTTCCTGCAATTCTGCCTTGATTTCAAATCCTCTTCTTTGCCTTCCCTCAATATATTTGTGGACGAGAGTTATCATTTATAACTCTGCAGGTTTGTGAATTGCAGTGCCCTGAACCTCCATTTTACAACTCGTTTTTATGGGAGCTGGCCGCAAAATCGCAGAATGGCTTCAGGCCCTGTTCTGGTTCCGGGGGGCAGGCTGAGCCTGTGGTTAATTCTTCTTCCTGATGGGAAAATAGTGTCACCTGTGCCTGTCCCAACACCAAGAGCTAGTCTCTCGTTGGTTCCACGTCTTCCCGTTTATCCTCAGGACAAATTGCAACCTGTACGGAACAGGAGGTTAAAGGTGCTGATGCTCCAAGTAGGGAGCTTGCTAGTGAAGTGGCTGGAATGGCGAACCCGGGCACAAGGAGATGAGAAATGAGGTGCGTTTTAGAAACCTTTCCCCATCACACGGTGTACCATCTTCTGGGTTTCTCATGCATGTTTTTGATGTAGGAAGATGCCCTTGAACCTGGAGATTTGGGACCCATGCGATGGGTACCACGCAGTATTACTTTAAAGGGTCTGCGTTTGCTCACCCAAACTCACCAAACCTCTCAGCCCCAAGAGTGTCCACCCTTATGTCTCATCCAGCTGTGCGTCTAGATATGGTCAATCCAGGTTGCATCACAGCCCCTGAACGCATTGTGTAAGAATTTCTCTCTCTTTCACTGTCTTTGTTTCATGGGTGTTTCAAAGTAATTTATTTTTAAAATGGGGTTTAGCTGCTTTTCACTGCTGTGTTTATGCCGCTTTACACCCACTTGACACACTAACAGAGAGATATCAATACATAGGTTTTACGATTATTATTAGTCAGATATATTCTTGTGCGGTGAATAGGGCGTGTTGAGTCCAGTTCTCTGAGCAAGGAGTAGGTCTTGTCTATTACATATTGGGTTTATGGAACGGTATCTGAGCTAACTTGATACCCTTGTTTTATGTATCACCCCACCTCACCTTTCCCGTTAAGCAGCCATAGTGTGTTTTCTGCATGTGTGACTCTGTTCTGTTTTGTAATTCAGTTCAAGTGTAACGGTTTTTACATTCCCTCTATCTGTGATACCTTATGAGAAGTGTCCTTTTCTGTGTGACTTATTTCACTTAGAATCGTCGTACCTAAATCCACTCATCATGCTGCTACTAACCTTACGACATTGATTTCATGGCTGAGTGATATTCCATTGTACATAAGGACCACAACTTCTTTATCCATTTTTCTCTTTCCTGGGATATTTAAGGTGGAATGAAGTGGAGGTCCTGGTCAACAGAGCAGCCCTAAACTTTGGGGTGCTTGTGTCTTGCTGATTTTTAATTTTCCCAATTTATACCCCCATGAGTGGAAGTGCCCTACGCTCTCTAAGCTGTGTTTTTCAGATGTTTCAGGACTCACCGGACACTTCTCCAGAGTGGCTCTTGGCAATTTACATCCCGCCCATCAGTGTAGCAAGGCTCCCATTTCTCCATGGCCTGTCCTGCATTTCTGGTTTTGAGACTTTTTTCAGCATGGCCCTTTTGACCGATGGGAAGCGAGACTTCTTTGTAGCGCTGATTTGCCTTTCCAGGTTGCTTGGTTGGCCAAAAAGGGCGTATGCGTTTTTTCCTGAATATATTCAGGAAAAAACGCATACGCCCTTTTTGGCCAAGGGCATCATTGTCAACGTTTTGCCGCTTTTCATGTGCTTTAAAGGCGATTCGTATCTACCTCCTGAAATCTGTTTCCTGCAATTCTGCCTTGATTTCAAATCCTCTTCTTTGCCTTCCCTCAATATATTTGTGGACGAGAGTTATCATTTATAACTCTGCAGGTTTGTGAATTGCAGTGCCCTGAACCTCCATCTTACAACTCGTTTTTATGGGAGCTGGCCGCCAAATCGCAGAATGGCTTCAGGCCCTGTTCTGGTTCCGGGGGGCAGGCTGAGCCTGTGGTTAATTCTTCTTCCTGATGGGAAAATAGTGTGACCTGTGCCTGTCCCAACACCAAGAGCTAGTCTCTCGTTGGTTCCACGTCTTCCCGTTTATCCTCAGGACAAATTGCAACCTGTACGGAACAGGAGGTTAAAGGTGCTGATGCTCCAAGTAGGGAGCTTGCTAGTGAAGTGGCTGGAATGGCGAACCCGGGCACAAGGAGATGAGAAATGAGGTGCGTTTTAGAAACCTTTCCCCATCACACGGTGTACCATCTTCTGGGTTTCTCATGCATGTTTTTGATGTAGGAAGATGCCCTTGAACCTGGAGATTTGGGACCCATGCGATGGGTACCACGCAGTATTACTTTAAAGGGTCTGCGTTTGCTCACCCAACCTCATCAAACCTCTCAGCCCCAAGAGTGTCCACCCTTATGTCTCATCCAGCTGTGCGTCTAGATATGGTCAATCCAGGTTGCATCACAGCCCCTGAACGCATTGTGTAAGAATTTCTCTCTCTTTCACTGTCTTTGTTTCATGGGTGTTTCAAAGTAATTTATTTTTATAATGGGGTTTAGCTGCTTTTCACTGCTGTGTTTATGCCGCTTTACACCCACTTGACACACTAACAGAGAGATATCAATACATAGGTTTTACGATTATTATTAGTCAGATATATTCTTGTGCGGTGAATAGGGCGTGTTGAGTCCAGTTCTCTGAGCAAGGAGTAGGTCTTGTCTATTACATATTGGGTTTATGGAACGGTATCTGAGCTAACTTGATACCCTTGTTTTATGTATCACCCCACCTCACCTTTCCCGTTAAGCAGCCATAGTGTGTTTTCTGCATGTGTGACTCTGTTCTGTTTTGTAATTCAGTTCAAGTGTAACGGTTTTTACATTCCCTCTATCTGTGATACCTTATGAGAAGTGTCCTTTTCTGTGTGACTTATTTCACTTAGAATCGTCGTACCTAAATCCACTCATCATGCTGCTACTAACCTTACGACATTGATTTCATGGCTGAGTGATATTCCATTGTACATAAGGACCACAACTTCTTTATCCATTTTTCTCTTTCCTGGGATATTTAAGGTGGAATGAAGTGGAGGTCCTGGTCAACAGAGCAGCCCTAAACTTTGGGGTGCTTGTGTCTTGCTGATTTTTAATTTTCCCAATTTATACCCCCATGAGTGGAAGTGCCCTACGCTCTCTAAGCTGTGTTTTTCAGATGTTTCAGGACTCACCGGACACTTCTCCAGAGTGGCTCTTGGCAATTTACATCCCGCCCATCAGTGTAGCAAGGCTCCCATTTCTCCATGGCCTGTCCTGCATTTCTGGTTTTGAGACTTTTTTCAGCATGGCCCTTTTGACCGATGGGAAGCGAGACTTCTTTGTAGCGCTGATTTGCCTTTCCAGGTTGCTTGGTTGGCCAAAAAGGGCGTATGCGTTTTTTCCTGAATATATTCAGGAAAAAACGCATACGCCCTTTTTGGCCAAGGGCATCATTGTCAACGTTTTGCCGCTTTTCATGTGCTTTAAAGGCGATTCGTATCTACCTCCTGAAATCTGTTTCCTGCAATTCTGCCTTGATTTCAAATCCTCTTCTTTGCCTTCCCTCAATATATTTGTGGACGAGAGTTATCATTTATAACTCTGCAGGTTTGTGAATTGCAGTGCCCTGAACCTCCATCTTACAACTCGTTTTTATGGGAGCTGGCCGCCAAATCGCAGAATGGCTTCAGGCCCTGTTCTGGTTCCGGGGGGCAGGCTGAGCCTGTGGTTAATTCTTCTTCCTGATGGGAAAATAGTGTGACCTGTGCCTGTCCCAACACCAAGAGCTAGTCTCTCGTTGGTTCCACGTCTTCCCGTTTATCCTCAGGACAAATTGCAACCTGTACGGAACAGGAGGTTAAAGGTGCTGATGCTCCAAGTAGGGAGCTTGCTAGTGAAGTGGCTGGAATGGCGAACCCGGGCACAAGGAGATGAGAAATGAGGTGCGTTTTAGAAACCTTTCCCCATCACACGGTGTACCATCTTCTGGGTTTCTCATGCATGTTTTTGATGTAGGAAGATGCCCTTGAACCTGGAGATTTGGGACCCATGCGATGGGTACCACGCAGTATTACTTTAAAGGGTCTGCGTTTGCTCACCCAACCTCATCAAACCTCTCAGCCCCAAGAGTGTCCACCCTTATGTCTCATCCAGCTGTGCGTCTAGATATGGTCAATCCAGGTTGCATCACAGCCCCTGAACGCATTGTGTAAGAATTTCTCTCTCTTTCACTGTCTTTGTTTCATGGGTGTTTCAAAGTAATTTATTTTTATAATGGGGTTTAGCTGCTTTTCACTGCTGTGTTTATGCCGCTTTACACCCACTTGACACACTAACAGAGAGATATCAATACATAGGTTTTACGATTATTATTAGTCAGATATATTCTTGTGCGGTGAATAGGGCGTGTTGAGTCCAGTTCTCTGAGCAAGGAGTAGGTCTTGTCTATTACATATTGGGTTTATGGAACGGTATCTGAGCTAATTTGATACCCTTGTTTTATGTATCACCCCACCTCACCTTTCCCGTTAAGCAGCCATAGTGTGTTTTCTGCATGTGTGACTCTGTTCTGTTTTGTAATTCAGTTCAAGTGTAACGGTTTTTACATTCCCTCTATCTGTGATACCTTATGAGAAGTGTCCTTTTCTGTGTGACTTATTTCACTTAGAATCGTCGTACCTAAATCCACTCATCATGCTGCTACTAACCTTACGACATTGATTTCATGGCTGAGTGATATTCCATTGTACATAAGGACCACAACTTCTTTATCCATTTTTCTCTTTCCTGGGATATTTAAGGTGGAATGAAGTGGAGGTCCTGGTCAACAGAGCAGCCCTAAACTTTGGGGTGCTTGTGTCTTGCTGATTTTTAATTTTCCCAATTTCTACCCCCATGAGTGGAAGTGCCCTACGCTCTCTAAGCTGTGTTTTTCAGATGTTTCAGGACTCACCGGACACTTCTCCAGAGTGGCTCTTGGCAATTTACATCCCGCCCATCAGTGTAGCAAGGCTCCCATTTCTCCATGGCCTGTCCTGCATTTCTGGTTTTGAGACTTTTTTCAGCATGGCCCTTTTGACCGATGGGAAGCGAGACTTCTTTGTAGCGCTGATTTGCCTTTCCAGGTTGCTTGGTTGGCCAAAAAGGGCGTATGCGTTTTTTCCTGAATATATTCAGGAAAAAACGCATACGCCCTTTTTGGCCAAGGGCATCATTGTCAACGTTTTGCCGCTTTTCATGTGCTTTAAAGGCGATTCGTATCTACCTCCTGAAATCTGTTTCCTGCAATTCTGCCTTGATTTCAAATCCTCTTCTTTGCCTTCCCTCAATATATTTGTGGACGAGAGTTATCATTTATAACTCTGCAGGTTTGTGAATTGCAGTGCCCTGAACCTCCATTTTACAACTCGTTTTTATGGGAGCTGGCCGCAAAATCGCAGAATGGCTTCAGGCCCTGTTCTGGTTCCGGGGGGCAGGCTGAGCCTGTGGTTAATTCTTCTTCCTGATGGGAAAATAGTGTGACCTGTGCCTGTCCCAACACCAAGAGCTAGTCTCTCGTTGGTTCCACGTCTTCCCGTTTATCCTCAGGACAAATTGCAACCTGTACGGAACAGGAGGTTAAAGGTGCTGATGCTCCAAGTAGGGAGCTTGCTAGTGAAGTGGCTGGAATGGCGAACCCGGGCACAAGGAGATGAGAAATGAGGTGCGTTTTAGAAACCTTTCCCCATCACACGGTGTACCATCTTCTGGGTTTCTCATGCATGTTTTTGATGTAGGAAGATGCCCTTGAACCTGGAGATTTGGGACCCATGCGATGGGTACCACGCAGTATTACTTTAAAGGGTCTGCGTTTGCTCACCCAACCTCACCAAACCTCTCAGCCCCAAGAGTGTCCACCCTTATGTCTCATCCAGCTGTGCGTCTAGATATGGTCAATCCAGGTTGCATCACAGCCCCTGAACGCATTGTGTAAGAATTTCTCTCTCTTTCACTGTCTTTGTTTCATGGGTGTTTCAAAGTAATTTATTTTTAAAATGGGGTTTAGCTGCTTTTCACTGCTGTGTTTATGCCGCTTTACACCCACTTGACACACTAACAGAGAGATATCAATACATAGGTTTTACGATTATTATTAGTCAGATATATTCTTGTGCGGTGAATAGGGCGTGTTGAGTCCAGTTCTCTGAGCAAGGAGTAGGTCTTGTCTATTACATATTGGGTTTATGGAACGGTATCTGAGCTAACTTGATACCCTTGTTTTATGTATCACCCCACCTCACCTTTCCCGTTAAGCAGCCATAGTGTGTTTTCTGCATGTGTGACTCTGTTCTGTTTTGTAATTCAGTTCAAGTGTAACGGTTTTTACATTCCCTCTATCTGTGATACCTTATGAGAAGTGTCCTTTTCTGTGTGACTTATTTCACTTAGAATCGTCGTACCTAAATCCACTCATCATGCTGCTACTAACCTTACGACATTGATTTCATGGCTGAGTGATATTCCATTGTACATAAGGACCACAACTTCTTTATCCATTTTTCTCTTTCCTGGGATATTTAAGGTGGAATGAAGTGGAGGTCCTGGTCAACAGAGCAGCCCTAAACTTTGGGGTGCTTGTGTCTTGCTGATTTTTAATTTTCCCAATTTATACCCCCATGAGTGGAAGTGCCCTACGCTCTCTAAGCTGTGTTTTTCAGATGTTTCAGGACTCACCGGACACTTCTCCAGAGTGGCTCTTGGCAATTTACATCCCGCCCATCAGTGTAGCAAGGCTCCCATTTCTCCATGGCCTGTCCTGCATTTCTGGTTTTGAGACTTTTTTCAGCATGGCCCTTTTGACCGATGGGAAGCGAGACTTCTTTTTAGCGCTGATTTGCCTTTCCAGGTTGCTTGGTTGGCCAAAAAGGGCGTATGCGTTTTTTCCTGAATATATTCAGGAAAAAACGCATACGCCCTTTTTGGCCAAGGGCATCATTGTCAACGTTTTGCCGCTTTTCATGTGCTTTAAAGGTGATTCTTATCTACCTCCTGAAATCTGTTTCCTGCAATTCTGCCTTGATTTCAAATCCTCTTCTTTGCCTTCCCTCAATATATTTGTGGACGAGAGTTATCATTTATAACTCTGCAGGTTTGTGAATTGCAGTGCCCTGAACCTCCATCTTACAACTCGTTTTTATGGGAGCTGGCCGCCAAATCGCAGAATGGCTTCAGGCCCTGTTCTGGTTCCGGGGGGCAGGCTGAGCCTGTGGTTAATTCTTCTTCCTGATGGGAAAATAGTGTCACCTGTGCCTGTCCCAACACCAAGAGCTAGTCTCTCGTTGGTTCCACGTCTTCCCGTTTATCCTCAGGACAAATTGCAACCTGTACGGAACAGGAGGTTAAAGGTGCTGATGCTCCAAGTAGGGAGCTTGCTAGTGAAGTGGCTGGAATGGCGAACCCGGGCACAAGGAGATGAGAAATGAGGTGCGTTTTAGAAACCTTTCCCCATCACACGGTGTACCATCTTCTGGGTTTCTCATGCATGTTTTTGATGTAGGAAGATGCCCTTGAACCTGGAGATTTGGGACCCATGCGATGGGTACCACGCAGTATTACTTTAAAGGGTCTGCGTTTGCTCACCCAACCTCACCAAACCTCTCAGCCCCAAGAGTGTCCACCCTTATGTCTCATCCGGCTGTGCGTCTAGATATGGTCAATCCAGGTTGCATCACAGCCCCTGAACGCATTGTGTAAGAATTTCTCTCTCTTTCACTGTCTTTGTTTCATGGGTGTTTCAAAGTAATTTATTTTTCTAATGGGGTTTAGCTGCTTTTCACTGCTGTGTTTATGCCGCTTTACACCCACTTGACACACTAACAGAGAGATATCAATACATAGGTTTTACGATTATTATTAGTCAGATATATTCTTGTGCGGTGAATAGGGCGTGTTGAGTCCAGTTCTCTGAGCAAGGAGTAGGTCTTGTCTATTACATATTGGGTTTATGGAACGGTATCTGAGCTAATTTGATACCCTTGTTTTATGTATCACCCCACCTCACCTTTCCCGTTAAGCAGCCATAGTGTGTTTTCTGCATGTGTGACTCTGTTCTGTTTTGTAATTCAGTTCAAGTGTAACGGTTTTTACATTCCCTCTATCTGTGATACCTTATGAGAAGTGTCCTTTTCTGTGTGACTTATTTCACTTAGAATCGTCGTACCTAAATCCACTCATCATGCTGCTACTAACCTTACGACATTGATTTCATGGCTGAGTGATATTCCATTGTACATAAGGACCACAACTTCTTTATCCATTTTTCTCTTTCCTGGGATATTTAAGGTGGAATGAAGTGGAGGTCCTGGTCAACAGAGCAGCCCTAAACTTTGGGGTGCTTGTGTCTTGCTGATTTTTAATTTTCCCAATTTCTACCCCCATGAGTGGAAGTGCCCTACGCTCTCTAAGCTGTGTTTTTCAGATGTTTCAGGACTCACTGGACACTTCTCCGGAGTGGCTGTTGGCAATTTACATCCCGCCCATCAGTGTAGCAAGGCTCCCATTTCTCCATGGCCTGTCCTGCATTTCTGGTTTTGACACTTTTTTCAGCATGGCCCTTTTGACCGATGGGAAGCGAGACTTCTTTGTAGCGCTGATTTGCCTTTCCAGGTTGCTTGGTTGGCCAAAAAGGGCGTATGCGTTTTTTCCTGAATATATTCAGGAAAAAACGCATACGCCCTTTTTGGCCAAGGGCATCATTGTCAACGTTTTGCCGCTTTTCATGTGCTTTAAAGGCGATTCGTATCTACCTCCTGAAATCTGTTTCCTGCAATTCTGCCTTGATTTCAAATCCTCTTCTTTGCCTTCCCTCAATATATTTGTGGACGAGAGTTATCATTTATAACTCTGCAGGTTTGTGAATTGCAGTGCCCTGAACCTCCATTTTACAACTCGTTTTTATGGGAGCTGGCCGCCAAATCGCAGAATGGCTTCAGGCCCTGTTCTGGTTCCGGGGGGCAGGCTGAGCCTGTGGTTAATTCTTCTTCCTGATGGGAAAATAGTGTCACCTGTGCCTGTCCCAACACCAAGAGCTAGTCTCTCGTTGGTTCCACGTCTTCCCGTTTATCCTCAGGACAAATTGCAACCTGTACGGAACAGGAGGTTAAAGGTGCTGATGCTCCAAGTAGGGAGCTTGCTAGTGAAGCGGCTGGAATGGCGAACCCGGGCACAAGGAGATGAGAAATGAGGTGTGTTTTAGAAACCTTTCCCCATCACACGGTGTACCATCTTCTGGGTTTCTCATGCATGTTTTTGATGTAGGAAGATGCCCTTGAACCTGGAGATTTGGGACCCATGCGATGGGTACCACGCAGTATTACTTTAAAGGGTCTGCGTTTGCTCACCCAACCTCACCAAACCTCTCAGCCCCAAGAGTGTCCACCCTTATGTCTCATCCAGCTGTGCGTCTAGATATGGTCAATCCAGGTTGCATCACAGCCCCTGAACGCATTGTGTAAGAATTTCTCTCTCTTTCACTGTCTTTGTTTCATGGGTGTTTCAAAGTAATTTATTTTCATAATGGGATTTAGCTGCTTTTCACTGCTGTGTTTATGCCGCTTTACACCCACTTGACACACTAACAGAGAGATATCAATACATAGGTTTTACGATTATTACTAGTCAGATATATTCTTGTGCGGTGAATAGGGCGTGTTGAATCCAGTTCTCTGAGCAAGGAGTAGGTCTTGTCTATTACATATTGGGTTTATGGAACGGTATCTGAGCTAATTTGATACCCTTGTTTTATGTATCACCCCACCTCACCTTTCCCGTTAAGCAGCCATAGTGTGTTTTCTGCATGTGTGACTCTGTTCTGTTTTGTAATTCAGTTCAAGTGTAACGGTTTTTACATTCCCTCTATCTGTGATACCTTATGAGAAGTGTCCTTTTCTGTGTGACTTATTTCACTTAGAATCGTCGTACCTAAATCCACTCATCATGCTGCTACTAACCTTACGACATTGATTTCATGGCTGAGTGATATTCCATTGTACATAAGGACCACAACTTCTTTATCCATTTTTCTCTTTCCTGGGATATTTAAGGTGGAATGAAGTGGAGGTCCTGGTCAACAGAGCAGCCCTAAACTTTGGGGTGCTTGTGTCTTGCTGATTTTTAATTTTCCCAATTTCTACCCCCATGAGTGGAAGTGCCCTACGCTCTCTAAGCTGTGTTTTTCAGATGTTTCAGGACTCACCGGACACTTCTCCAGAGTGGCTCTTGGCAATTTACATCCCGCCCATCAGTGTAGCAAGGCTCCCATTTCTCCATGGCCTGTCCTGCATTTCTGGTTTTGAGACTTTTTTCAGCATGGCCCTTTTGACCGATGGGAAGCGAGACTTCTTTGTAGCGCTGATTTGCCTTTCCAGGTTGCTTGGTTGGCCAAAAAGGGCGTATGCGTTTTTTCCTGAATATATTCAGGAAAAAACGCATACGCCCTTTTTGGCCAAGGGCATCATTGTCAACGTTTTGCCGCTTTTCATGTGCTTTAAAGGCGATTCGTATCTACCTCCTGAAATCTGTTTCCTGCAATTCTGCCTTGATTTCAAATCCTCTTCTTTGCCTTCCCTCAATATATTTGTGGACGAGAGTTATCATTTATAACTCTGCAGGTTTGTGAATTGCAGTGCCCTGAACCTCCATTTTACAACTCGTTTTTATGGGAGCTGGCCGCAAAATCGCAGAATGGCTTCAGGCCCTGTTCTGGTTCCGGGGGGCAGGCTGAGCCTGTGGTTAATTCTTCTTCCTGATGGGAAAATAGTGTGACCTGTGCCTGTCCCAACACCAAGAGCTAGTCTCTCGTTGGTTCCACGTCTTCCCGTTTATCCTCAGGACAAATTGCAACCTGTACGGAACAGGAGGTTAAAGGTGCTGATGCTCCAAGTAGGGAGCTTGCTAGTGAAGTGGCTGGAATGGCGAACCCGGGCACAAGGAGATGAGAAATGAGGTGCGTTTTAGAAACCTTTCCCCATCACACGGTGTACCATCTTCTGGGTTTCTCATGCATGTTTTTGATGTAGGAAGATGCCCTTGAACCTGGAGATTTGGGACCCATGCGATGGGTACCACGCAGTATTACTTTAAAGGGTCTGCGTTTGCTCACCCAACCTCACCAAACCTCTCAGCCCCAAGAGTGTCCACCCTTATGTCTCATCCAGCTGTGCGTCTAGATATGGTCAATCCAGGTTGCATCACAGCCCCTGAACGCATTGTGTAAGAATTTCTCTCTCTTTCACTGTCTTTGTTTCATGGGTGTTTCAAAGTAATTTATTTTTAAAATGGGGTTTAGCTGCTTTTCACTGCTGTGTTTATGCCGCTTTACACCCACTTGACACACTAACAGAGAGATATCAATACATAGGTTTTACGATTATTATTAGTCAGATATATTCTTGTGCGGTGAATAGGGCGTGTTGAGTCCAGTTCTCTGAGCAAGGAGTAGGTCTTGTCTATTACATATTGGGTTTATGGAACGGTATCTGAGCTAACTTGATACCCTTGTTTTATGTATCACCCCACCTCACCTTTCCCGTTAAGCAGCCATAGTGTGTTTTCTGCATGTGTGACTCTGTTCTGTTTTGTAATTCAGTTCAAGTGTAACGGTTTTTACATTCCCTCTATCTGTGATACCTTATGAGAAGTGTCCTTTTCTGTGTGACTTATTTCACTTAGAATCGTCGTACCTAAATCCACTCATCATGCTGCTACTAACCTTACGACATTGATTTCATGGCTGAGTGATATTCCATTGTACATAAGGACCACAACTTCTTTATCCATTTTTCTCTTTCCTGGGATATTTAAGGTGGAATGAAGTGGAGGTCCTGGTCAACAGAGCAGCCCTAAACTTTGGGGTGCTTGTGTCTTGCTGATTTTTAATTTTCCCAATTTATACCCCCATGAGTGGAAGTGCCCTACGCTCTCTAAGCTGTGTTTTTCAGATGTTTCAGGACTCACCGGACACTTCTCCAGAGTGGCTCTTGGCAATTTACATCCCGCCCATCAGTGTAGCAAGGCTCCCATTTCTCCATGGCCTGTCCTGCATTTCTGGTTTTGAGACTTTTTTCAGCATGGCCCTTTTGACCGATGGGAAGCGAGACTTCTTTTTAGCGCTGATTTGCCTTTCCAGGTTGCTTGGTTGGCCAAAAAGGGCGTATGCGTTTTTTCCTGAATATATTCAGGAAAAAACGCATACGCCCTTTTTGGCCAAGGGCATCATTGTCAACGTTTTGCCGCTTTTCATGTGCTTTAAAGGTGATTCTTATCTACCTCCTGAAATCTGTTTCCTGCAATTCTGCCTTGATTTCAAATCCTCTTCTTTGCCTTCCCTCAATATATTTGTGGACGAGAGTTATCATTTATAACTCTGCAGGTTTGTGAATTGCAGTGCCCTGAACCTCCATCTTACAACTCGTTTTTATGGGAGCTGGCCGCCAAATCGCAGAATGGCTTCAGGCCCTGTTCTGGTTCCGGGGGGCAGGCTGAGCCTGTGGTTAATTCTTCTTCCTGATGGGAAAATAGTGTCACCTGTGCCTGTCCCAACACCAAGAGCTAGTCTCTCGTTGGTTCCACGTCTTCCCGTTTATCCTCAGGACAAATTGCAACCTGTACGGAACAGGAGGTTAAAGGTGCTGATGCTCCAAGTAGGGAGCTTGCTAGTGAAGTGGCTGGAATGGCGAACCCGGGCACAAGGAGATGAGAAATGAGGTGCGTTTTAGAAACCTTTCCCCATCACACGGTGTACCATCTTCTGGGTTTCTCATGCATGTTTTTGATGTAGGAAGATGCCCTTGAACCTGGAGATTTGGGACCCATGCGATGGGTACCACGCAGTATTACTTTAAAGGGTCTGCGTTTGCTCACCCAACCTCACCAAACCTCTCAGCCCCAAGAGTGTCCACCCTTATGTCTCATCCGGCTGTGCGTCTAGATATGGTCAATCCAGGTTGCATCACAGCCCCTGAACGCATTGTGTAAGAATTTCTCTCTCTTTCACTGTCTTTGTTTCATGGGTGTTTCAAAGTAATTTATTTTTCTAATGGGGTTTAGCTGCTTTTCACTGCTGTGTTTATGCCGCTTTACACCCACTTGACACACTAACAGAGAGATATCAATACATAGGTTTTACGATTATTATTAGTCAGATATATTCTTGTGCGGTGAATAGGGCGTGTTGAGTCCAGTTCTCTGAGCAAGGAGTAGGTCTTGTCTATTACATATTGGGTTTATGGAACGGTATCTGAGCTAATTTGATACCCTTGTTTTATGTATCACCCCACCTCACCTTTCCCGTTAAGCAGCCATAGTGTGTTTTCTGCATGTGTGACTCTGTTCTGTTTTGTAATTCAGTTCAAGTGTAACGGTTTTTACATTCCCTCTATCTGTGATACCTTATGAGAAGTGTCCTTTTCTGTGTGACTTATTTCACTTAGAATCGTCGTACCTAAATCCACTCATCATGCTGCTACTAACCTTACGACATTGATTTCATGGCTGAGTGATATTCCATTGTACATAAGGACCACAACTTCTTTATCCATTTTTCTCTTTCCTGGGATATTTAAGGTGGAATGAAGTGGAGGTCCTGGTCAACAGAGCAGCCCTAAACTTTGGGGTGCTTGTGTCTTGCTGATTTTTAATTTTCCCAATTTCTACCCCCATGAGTGGAAGTGCCCTACGCTCTCTAAGCTGTGTTTTTCAGATGTTTCAGGACTCACTGGACACTTCTCCGGAGTGGCTGTTGGCAATTTACATCCCGCCCATCAGTGTAGCAAGGCTCCCATTTCTCCATGGCCTGTCCTGCATTTCTGGTTTTGACACTTTTTTCAGCATGGCCCTTTTGACCGATGGGAAGCGAGACTTCTTTGTAGCGCTGATTTGCCTTTCCAGGTTGCTTGGTTGGCCAAAAAGGGCGTATGCGTTTTTTCCTGAATATATTCAGGAAAAAACGCATACGCCCTTTTTGGCCAAGGGCATCATTGTCAACGTTTTGCCGCTTTTCATGTGCTTTAAAGGCGATTCGTATCTACCTCCTGAAATCTGTTTCCTGCAATTCTGCCTTGATTTCAAATCCTCTTCTTTGCCTTCCCTCAATATATTTGTGGACGAGAGTTATCATTTATAACTCTGCAGGTTTGTGAATTGCAGTGCCCTGAACCTCCATTTTACAACTCGTTTTTATGGGAGCTGGCCGCCAAATCGCAGAATGGCTTCAGGCCCTGTTCTGGTTCCGGGGGGCAGGCTGAGCCTGTGGTTAATTCTTCTTCCTGATGGGAAAATAGTGTCACCTGTGCCTGTCCCAACACCAAGAGCTAGTCTCTCGTTGGTTCCACGTCTTCCCGTTTATCCTCAGGACAAATTGCAACCTGTACGGAACAGGAGGTTAAAGGTGCTGATGCTCCAAGTAGGGAGCTTGCTAGTGAAGCGGCTGGAATGGCGAACCCGGGCACAAGGAGATGAGAAATGAGGTGTGTTTTAGAAACCTTTCCCCATCACACGGTGTACCATCTTCTGGGTTTCTCATGCATGTTTTTGATGTAGGAAGATGCCCTTGAACCTGGAGATTTGGGACCCATGCGATGGGTACCACGCAGTATTACTTTAAAGGGTCTGCGTTTGCTCACCCAACCTCACCAAACCTCTCAGCCCCAAGAGTGTCCACCCTTATGTCTCATCCAGCTGTGCGTCTAGATATGGTCAATCCAGGTTGCATCACAGCCCCTGAACGCATTGTGTAAGAATTTCTCTCTCTTTCACTGTCTTTGTTTCATGGGTGTTTCAAAGTAATTTATTTTCATAATGGGATTTAGCTGCTTTTCACTGCTGTGTTTATGCCGCTTTACACCCACTTGACACACTAACAGAGAGATATCAATACATAGGTTTTACGATTATTACTAGTCAGATATATTCTTGTGCGGTGAATAGGGCGTGTTGAATCCAGTTCTCTGAGCAAGGAGTAGGTCTTGTCTATTACATATTGGGTTTATGGAACGGTATCTGAGCTAATTTGATACCCTTGTTTTATGTATCACCCCACCTCACCTTTCCCGTTAAGCAGCCATAGTGTGTTTTCTGCATGTGTGACTCTGTTCTGTTTTGTAATTCAGTTCAAGTGTAACGGTTTTTACATTCCCTCTATCTGTGATACCTTATGAGAAGTGTCCTTTTCTGTGTGACTTATTTCACTTAGAATCGTCGTACCTAAATCCACTCATCATGCTGCTACTAACCTTACGACATTGATTTCATGGCTGAGTGATATTCCATTGTACATAAGGACCACAACTTCTTTATCCATTTTTCTCTTTCCTGGGATATTTAAGGTGGAATGAAGTGGAGGTCCTGGTCAACAGAGCAGCCCTAAACTTTGGGGTGCTTGTGTCTTGCTGATTTTTAATTTTCCCAATTTCTACCCCCATGAGTGGAAGTGCCCTACGCTCTCTAAGCTGTGTTTTTCAGATGTTTCAGGACTCACCGGACACTTCTCCAGAGTGGCTCTTGGCAATTTACATCCCGCCCATCAGTGTAGCAAGGCTCCCATTTCTCCATGGCCTGTCCTGCATTTCTGGTTTTGAGACTTTTTTCAGCATGGCCCTTTTGACCGATGGGAAGCGAGACTTCTTTGTAGCGCTGATTTGCCTTTCCAGGTTGCTTGGTTGGCCAAAAAGGGCGTATGCGTTTTTTTCCTGAATATATTCAGGAAAAAACGCATACGCCCTTTTTGGCCAAGGGCATCATTGTCAACGTTTTGCCGCTTTTCATGTGCTTTAAAGGCGATTCGTATCTACCTCCTGAAATCTGTTTCCTGCAATTCTGCCTTGATTTCAAATCCTCTTCTTTGCCTTCCCTCAATATATTTGTGGACGAGAGTTATCATTTATAACTCTGCAGGTTTGTGAATTGCAGTGCCCTGAACCTCCATTTTACAACTCGTTTTTATGGGAGCTGGCCGCAAAATCGCAGAATGGCTTCAGGCCCTGTTCTGGTTCCGGGGGGCAGGCTGAGCCTGTGGTTAATTCTTCTTCCTGATGGGAAAATAGTGTCACCTGTGCCTGTCCCAACACCAAGAGCTAGTCTCTCGTTGGTTCCACGTCTTCCCGTTTATCCTCAGGACAAATTGCAACCTGTACGGAACAGGAGGTTAAAGGTGCTGATGCTCCAAGTAGGGAGCTTGCTAGTGAAGTGGCTGGAATGGCGAACCCGGGCACAAGGAGATGAGAAATGAGGTGCGTTTTAGAAACCTTTCCCCATCACACGGTGTACCATCTTCTGGGTTTCTCATGCATGTTTTTGATGTAGGAAGATGCCCTTGAACCTGGAGATTTGGGACCCATGCGATGGGTACCACGCAGTATTACTTTAAAGGGTCTGCATTTGCTCACCCAACCTCACCAAACCTCTCAGCCCCAAGAGTGTCCACCCTTATGTCTCATCCGGCTGTGCGTCTAGATATGGTCAATCCAGGTTGCATCACAGCCCCTGAACGCATTGTGTAAGAATTTCTCTCTCTTTCACTGTCTTTGTTTCATGGGTGTTTCAAAGTAATTTATTTTTCTAATGGGGTTTAGCTGCTTTTCACTGCTGTGTTTATGCCGCTTTACACCCACTTGACACACTAACAGAGAGATATCAATACATAGGTTTTACGATTATTATTAGTCAGATATATTCTTGTGCGGTGAATAGGGCGTGTTGAGTCCAGTTCTCTGAGCAAGGAGTAGGTCTTGTCTATTACATATTGGGTTTATGGAACGGTATCTGAGCTAATTTGATACCCTTGTTTTATGTATCACCCCACCTCACCTTTCCCGTTAAGCAGCCATAGTGTGTTTTCTGCATGTGTGACTCTGTTCTGTTTTGTAATTCAGTTCAAGTGTAACGGTTTTTACATTCCCTCTATCTGTGATACCTTATGAGAAGTGTCCTTTTCTGTGTGACTTATTTCACTTAGAATCGTCGTACCTAAATCCACTCATCATGCTGCTACTAACCTTACGACATTGATTTCATGGCTGAGTGATATTCCATTGTACATAAGGACCACAACTTCTTTATCCATTTTTCTCTTTCCTGGGATATTTAAGGTGGAATGAAGTGGAGGTCCTGGTCAACAGAGCAGCCCTAAACTTTGGGGTGCTTGTGTCTTGCTGATTTTTAATTTTCCCAATTTATACCCCCATGAGTGGAAGTGCCCTACGCTCTCTAAGCTGTGTTTTTCAGATGTTTCAGGACTCACTGGACACTTCTCCGGAGTGGCTGTTGGCAATTTACATCCCGCCCATCAGTGTAGCAAGGCTCCCATTTCTCCATGGCCTGTCCTGCATTTCTGGTTTTGACACTTTTTTCAGCATGGCCCTTTTGACCGATGGGAAGCGAGACTTCTTTGTAGCCCTGATTTGCCTTTCCAGGTTGCTTGGTTGGCCAAAAAGGGCGTATGCGTTTTTTCCTGAATATATTCAGGAAAAAACGCATACGCCCTTTTTGGCCAAGGGCATTATTGTCAACGTTTTGCCGCTTTTCATGTGCTTTAAAGGCGATTCGTATCTACCTCCTGAAATCTGTTTCCTGCAATTCTGCCTTGATTTCAAATCCTCTTCTTTGCCTTCCCTCAATATATTTGTGGACGAGAGTTATCATTTATAACTCTGCAGGTTTGTGAATTGCAGTGCCCTGAACCTCCATTTTACAACTCGTTTTTATGGGAGCTGGCCGCCAAATCGCAGAATGGCTTCAGGCCCTGTTCTGGTTCCGGGGGGCAGGCTGAGCCTGTGGTTAATTCTTCTTCCTGATGGGAAAATAGTGTCACCTGTGCCTGTCCCAACACCAAGAGCTAGTCTCTCGTTGGTTCCACGTCTTCCCGTTTATCCTCAGGACAAATTGCAACCTGTACGGAACAGGAGGTTAAAGGTGCTGATGCTCCAAGTAGGGAGCTTGCTAGTGAAGCGGCTGGAATGGCGAACCCGGGCACAAGGAGATGAGAAATGAGGTGTGTTTTAGAAACCTTTCCCCATCACACGGTGTACCATCTTCTGGGTTTCTCATGCATGTTTTTGATGTAGGAAGATGCCCTTGAACCTGGAGATTTGGGACCCATGCGATGGGTACCACGCAGTATTACTTTAAAGGGTCTGCGTTTGCTCACCCAACCTCACCAAACCTCTCAGCCCCAAGAGTGTCCACCCTTATGTCTCATCCAGCTGTGCGTCTAGATATGGTCAATCCAGGTTGCATCACAGCCCCTGAACGCATTGTGTAAGAATTTCTCTCTCTTTCACTGTCTTTGTTTCATGGGTGTTTCAAAGTAATTTATTTTCATAATGGGATTTAGCTGCTTTTCACTGCTGTGTTTATGCCGCTTTACACCCACTTGACACACTAACAGAGAGATATCAATACATAGGTTTTACGATTATTACTAGTCAGATATATTCTTGTGCGGTGAATAGGGCGTGTTGAATCCAGTTCTCTGAGCAAGGAGTAGGTCTTGTCTATTACATATTGGGTTTATGGAACGGTATCTGAGCTAATTTGATACCCTTGTTTTATGTATCACCCCACCTCACCTTTCCCGTTAAGCAGCCATAGTGTGTTTTCTGCATGTGTGACTCTGTTCTGTTTTGTAATTCAGTTCAAGTGTAACGGTTTTTACATTCCCTCTATCTGTGATACCTTATGAGAAGTGTCCTTTTCTGTGTGACTTATTTCACTTAGAATCGTCGTACCTAAATCCACTCATCATGCTGCTACTAACCTTACGACATTGATTTCATGGCTGAGTGATATTCCATTGTACATAAGGACCACAACTTCTTTATCCATTTTTCTCTTTCCTGGGATATTTAAGGTGGAATGAAGTGGAGGTCCTGGTCAACAGAGCAGCCCTAAACTTTGGGGTGCTTGTGTCTTGCTGATTTTTAATTTTCCCAATTTATACCCCCATGAGTGGAAGTGCCCTACGCTCTCTAAGCTGTGTTTTTCAGATGTTTCAGGACTCACCGGACACTTCTCCAGAGTGGCTCTTGGCAATTTACATCCCGCCCATCAGTGTAGCAAGGCTCCCATTTCTCCATGGCCTGTCCTGCATTTCTGGTTTTGAGACTTTTTTCAGCATGGCCCTTTTGACCGATGGGAAGCGAGACTTCTTTGTAGCGCTGATTTGCCTTTCCAGGTTGCTTGGTTGGCCAAAAAGGGCGTATGCGTTTTTTTCCTGAATATATTCAGGAAAAAACGCATACGCCCTTTTTGGCCAAGGGCATCATTGTCAACGTTTTGCCGCTTTTCATGTGCTTTAAAGGCGATTCGTATCTACCTCCTGAAATCTGTTTCCTGCAATTCTGCCTTGATTTCAAATCCTCTTCTTTGCCTTCCCTCAATATATTTGTGGACGAGAGTTATCATTTATAACTCTGCAGGTTTGTGAATTGCAGTGCCCTGAACCTCCATTTTACAACTCGTTTTTATGGGAGCTGGCCGCAAAATCGCAGAATGGCTTCAGGCCCTGTTCTGGTTCCGGGGGGCAGGCTGAGCCTGTGGTTAATTCTTCTTCCTGATGGGAAAATAGTGTGACCTGTGCCTGTCCCAACACCAAGAGCTAGTCTCTCGTTGGTTCCACGTCTTCCCGTTTATCCTCAGGACAAATTGCAACCTGTACGGAACAGGAGGTTAAAGGTGCTGATGCTCCAAGTAGGGAGCTTGCTAGTGAAGTGGCTGGAATGGCGAACCCGGGCACAAGGAGATGAGAAATGAGGTGCGTTTTAGAAACCTTTCCCCATCACACGGTGTACCATCTTCTGGGTTTCTCATGCATGTTTTTGATGTAGGAAGATGCCCTTGAACCTGGAGATTTGGGACCCATGCGATGGGTACCACGCAGTATTACTTTAAAGGGTCTGCGTTTGCTCACCCAAACTCACCAAACCTCTCAGCCCCAAGAGTGTCCACCCTTATGTCTCATCCAGCTGTGCGTCTAGATATGGTCAATCCAGGTTGCATCACAGCCCCTGAACGCATTGTGTAAGAATTTCTCTCTCTTTCACTGTCTTTGTTTCATGGGTGTTTCAAAGTAATTTATTTTTAAAATGGGGTTTAGCTGCTTTTCACTGCTGTGTTTATGCCGCTTTACACCCACTTGACACACTAACAGAGAGATATCAATACATAGGTTTTACGATTATTATTAGTCAGATATATTCTTGTGCGGTGAATAGGGCGTGTTGAGTCCAGTTCTCTGAGCAAGGAGTAGGTCTTGTCTATTACATATTGGGTTTATGGAACGGTATCTGAGCTAATTTGATACCCTTGTTTTATGTATCACCCCACCTCACCTTTCCCGTTAAGCAGCCATAGTGTGTTTTCTGCATGTGTGACTCTGTTCTGTTTTGTAATTCAGTTCAAGTGTAACGGTTTTTACATTCCCTCTATCTGTGATACCTTATGAGAAGTGTCCTTTTCTGTGTGACTTATTTCACTTAGAATCGTCGTACCTAAATCCACTCATCATGCTGCTACTAACCTTACGACATTGATTTCATGGCTGAGTGATATTCCATTGTACATAAGGACCACAACTTCTTTATCCATTTTTCTCTTTCCTGGGATATTTAAGGTGGAATGAAGTGGAGGTCCTGGTCAACAGAGCAGCCCTAAACTTTGGGGTGCTTGTGTCTTGCTGATTTTTAATTTTCCCAATATATACCCCCATGAGTGGAAGTGCCCTACGCTCTCTAAGCTGTGTTTTTCAGATGTTTCAGGACTCACCGGACACTTCTCCAGAGTGGCTCTTGGCAATTTACATCCCGCCCATCAGTGTAGCAAGGCTCCCATTTCTCCATGGCCTGTCCTGCATTTCTGGTTTTGAGACTTTTTTCAGCATGGCCCTTTTGACCGATGGGAAGCGAGACTTCTTTGTAGCGCTGATTTGCCTTTCCAGGTTGCTTGGTTGGCCAAAAAGGGCGTATGCGTTTTTTCCTGAATATATTCAGGAAAAAACGCATACGCCCTTTTTGGCCAAGGGCATCATTGTCAACGTTTTGCCGCTTTTCATGTGCTTTAAAGGCGATTCGTATCTACCTCCTGAAATCTGTTTCCTGCAATTCTGCCTTGATTTCAAATCCTCTTCTTTGCCTTCCCTCAATATATTTGTGGACGAGAGTTATCATTTATAACTCTGCAGGTTTGTGAATTGCAGTGCCCTGAACCTCCATTTTACAACTCGTTTTTATGGGAGCTGGCCGCCAAATCGCAGAATGGCTTCAGGCCCTGTTCTGGTTCAGGGGGGCAGGCTGAGCCTGTGGTTAATTCTTCTTCCTGATGGGAAAATAGTGTGACCTGTGCCTGTCCCAACACCAAGAGCTAGTCTCTCGTTGGTTCCACGTCTTCCCGTTTATCCTCAGGACAAATTGCAACCTGTACGGAACAGGAGGTTAAAGGTGCTGATGCTCCAAGTAGGGAGCTTGCTAGTGAAGTGGCTGGAATGGCGAACCCGGGCACAAGGAGATGAGAAATGAGGTGCGTTTTAGAAACCTTTCCCCATCACACGGTGTACCATCTTCTGGGTTTCTCATGCATGTTTTTGATGTAGGAAGATGCCCTTGAACCTGGAGATTTGGGACCCATGCGATGGGTACCACGCAGTATTACTTTAAAGGGTCTGCGTTTGCTCACCCAACCTCACCAAACCTCTCAGCCCCAAGAGTGTCCACCCTTATGTCTCATCCAGCTGTGCGTCTAGATATGGTCAATCCAGGTTGCATCACAGCCCCTGAACGCATTGTGTAAGAATTTCTCTCTCTTTCACTGTCTTTGTTTCATGGGTGTTTCAAAGTAATTTATTTTTAAAATGCGGTTTAGCTACTTTTCACTGCTGTGTTTATGCCGCTTTACACCCACGTGACACACTAACAGAGAGATATCAATACATAGGTTTTACGATTATTATTAGTCAGATATATTCTTGTGCGGTGAATAGGGCGTGTTGAGTCCAGTTCTCTGAGCAAGGAGTAGGTCTTGTCTATTACATATTGGGTTTATGGAACGGTATCTGAGCTAACTTGATACCCTTGTTTTATGTATCACCCCACCTCACCTTTCCCGTTAAGCAGCCATAGTGTGTTTTCTGCATGTGTGACTCTGTTCTGTTTTGTAATTCAGTTCAAGTGTAACGGTTTTTACATTCCCTCTATCAGTGATACCTTATGAGAAGTGTCCTTTTCTGTGTGACTTATTTCACTTAGAATCGTCGTACCTAAATCCACTCATCATGCTGCTACTAACCTTACGACATTGATTTCATGGCTGAGTGATATTCCATTGTACATAAGGACCACAACTTCTTTATCCATTTTTCTCTTTCCTGGGATATTTAAGGTGGAATGAAGTGGAGGTCCTGGTCAACAGAGCAGCCCTAAACTTTGGGGTGCTTGTGTCTTGCTGATTTTTAATTTTCCCAATTTATACCCCCATGAGTGGAAGTGCCCTACGCTCTCTAAGCTGTGTTTTTCAGATGTTTCAGGACTCACCGGACACTTCTCCAGAGTGGCTCTTGGCAATTTACATCCCGCCCATCAGTGTAGCAAGGCTCCCATTTCTCCATGGCCTGTCCTGCATTTCTGGTTTTGAGACTTTTTTCAGCATGGCCCTTTTGACCGATGGGAAGCGAGACTTCTTTGTAGCGCTGATTTGCCTTTCCAGGTTGCTTGGTTGGCCAAAAAGGGCGTATGCGTTTTTTCCTGAATATATTCAGGAAAAAACGCATACGCCCTTTTTGGCCAAGGGCATCATTGTCAACGTTTTGCCGCTTTTCATGTGCTTTAAAGGCGATTCGTATCTACCTCCTGAAATCTGTTTCCTGCAATTCTGCCTTGATTTCAAATCCTCTTCTTTGCCTTCCCTCAATATATTTGTGGACGAGAGTTATCATTTATAACTCTGCAGGTTTGTGAATTGCAGTGCCCTGAACCTCCATTTTACAACTCGTTTTTATGGGAGCTGGCTGCAAAATCGCAGAATGGCTTCAGGCCCTGTTCTGGTTCAGGGGGGCAGGCTGAGCCTGTGGTTAATTCTTCTTCCTGATGGGAAAATAGAGTGACCTGTGCCTGTCCCAACACCAAGAGCTAGTCTCTCACTGGTTCCCCGTCTACCCGTTCATCCTCAGGACAAATTGCAACCTGTACGGAACAGGAGGTTAAAGGTGCTGATGCTCCAAGTAGGGAGCTTGCTAGTGAAGTGGCTGGAATGGCGAACCCGGGCACAAGGAGATGAGAAATGAGGTGCGTTTTAGAAACCTTTCCCCATCACACGGTGTACCATCTTCTGGGTTTCTCATGCATGTTTTTGATGTAGGAAGATGCCCTTGAACCTGGAGATTTGGGACCCATGCGATGGGTACCACGCAGTATTACTTTAAAGGGTCTGCGTTTGCTCACCCAACCTCATCAAACCTCTCAGCCCCAAGAGTGTCCACCCTTATGTCTCATCCAGCTGTGCGTCTAGATATGGTCAATCCAGGTTGCATCACAGCCCCTGAACGCATTGTGTAAGAATTTCTCTCTCTTTCACTGTCTTTGTTTCATGGGTGTTTCAAAGTAATTTATTTTTATAATGGGGTTTAGCTGCTTTTCACTGCTGTGTTTATGCCGCTTTACACCCACTTGACACACTAACAGAGAGATATCAATACATAGGTTTTACGATTATTATTAGTCAGATATATTCTTGTGCGGTGAATAGGGCGTGTTGAGTCCAGTTCTCTGAGCAAGGAGTAGGTCTTGTCTATTACATATTGGGTTTATGGAACGGTATCTGAGCTAATTTGATACCCTTGTTTTATGTATCACCCCACCTCACCTTTCCCGTTAAGCAGCCATAGTGTGTTTTCTGCATGTGTGACTCTGTTCTGTTTTGTAATTCAGTTCAAGTGTAACGGTTTTTACATTCCCTCTATCTGTGATACCTTATGAGAAGTGTCCTTTTCTGTGTGACTTATTTCACTTAGAATCGTCGTACCTAAATCCACTCATCATGCTGCTACTAACCTTACGACATTGATTTCATGGCTGAGTGATATTCCATTGTACATAAGGACCACAACTTCTTTATCCATTTTTCTCTTTCCTGGGATATTTAAGGTGGAATGAAGTGGAGGTCCTGGTCAACAGAGCAGCCCTAAACTTTGGGGTGCTTGTGTCTTGCTGATTTTTAATTTTCCCAATATATACCCCCATGAGTGGAAGTGCCCTACGCTCTCTAAGCTGTGTTTTTCAGATGTTTCAGGACTCACCGGACACTTCTCCAGAGTGGCTCTTGGCAATTTACATCCCGCCCATCAGTGTAGCAAGGCTCCCATTTCTCCATGGCCTGTCCTGCATTTCTGGTTTTGAGACTTTTTTCAGCATGGCCCTTTTGACCGATGGGAAGCGAGACTTCTTTGTAGCGCTGATTTGCCTTTCCAGGTTGCTTGGTTGGCCAAAAAGGGCGTATGCGTTTTTTCCTGAATATATTCAGGAAAAAACGCATACGCCCTTTTTGGCCAAGGGCATCATTGTCAACGTTTTGCCGCTTTTCATGTGCTTTAAAGGCGATTCGTATCTACCTCCTGAAATCTGTTTCCTGCAATTCTGCCTTGATTTCAAATCCTCTTCTTTGCCTTCCCTCAATATATTTGTGGACGAGAGTTATCATTTATAACTCTGCAGGTTTGTGAATTGCAGTGCCCTGAACCTCCATTTTACAACTCGTTTTTATGGGAGCTGGCCGCCAAATCGCAGAATGGCTTCAGGCCCTGTTCTGGTTCAGGGGGGCAGGCTGAGCCTGTGGTTAATTCTTCTTCCTGATGGGAAAATAGTGTGACCTGTGCCTGTCCCAACACCAAGAGCTAGTCTCTCGTTGGTTCCACGTCTTCCCGTTTATCCTCAGGACAAATTGCAACCTGTACGGAACAGGAGGTTAAAGGTGCTGATGCTCCAAGTAGGGAGCTTGCTAGTGAAGTGGCTGGAATGGCGAACCCGGGCACAAGGAGATGAGAAATGAGGTGCGTTTTAGAAACCTTTCCCCATCACACGGTGTACCATCTTCTGGGTTTCTCATGCATGTTTTTGATGTAGGAAGATGCCCTTGAACCTGGAGATTTGGGACCCATGCGATGGGTACCACGCAGTATTACTTTAAAGGGTCTGCGTTTGCTCACCCAACCTCACCAAACCTCTCAGCCCCAAGAGTGTCCACCCTTATGTCTCATCCAGCTGTGCGTCTAGATATGGTCAATCCAGGTTGCATCACAGCCCCTGAACGCATTGTGTAAGAATTTCTCTCTCTTTCACTGTCTTTGTTTCATGGGTGTTTCAAAGTAATTTATTTTTAAAATGCGGTTTAGCTACTTTTCACTGCTGTGTTTATGCCGCTTTACACCCACGTGACACACTAACAGAGAGATATCAATACATAGGTTTTACGATTATTATTAGTCAGATATATTCTTGTGCGGTGAATAGGGCGTGTTGAGTCCAGTTCTCTGAGCAAGGAGTAGGTCTTGTCTATTACATATTGGGTTTATGGAACGGTATCTGAGCTAACTTGATACCCTTGTTTTATGTATCACCCCACCTCACCTTTCCCGTTAAGCAGCCATAGTGTGTTTTCTGCATGTGTGACTCCGTTCTGTTTTGTAATTCAGTTCAAGTGTAACGGTTTTTACATTCCCTCTATCAGTGATACCTTATGAGAAGTGTCCTTTTCTGTGTGACTTATTTCACTTAGAATCGTCGTACCTAAATCCACTCATCATGCTGCTACTAACCTTACGACATTGATTTCATGGCTGAGTGATATTCCATTGTACATAAGGACCACAACTTCTTTATCCATTTTTCTCTTTCCTGGGATATTTAAGGTGGAATGAAGTGGAGGTCCTGGTCAACAGAGCAGCCCTAAACTTTGGGGTGCTTGTGTCTTGCTGATTTTTAATTTTCCCAATATATACCCCCATGAGTGGAAGTGCCCTACGCTCTCTAAGCTGTGTTTTTCAGATGTTTCAGGACTCACCGGACACTTCTCCAGAGTGGCTCTTGGCAATTTACATCCCGCCCATCAGTGTAGCAAGGCTCCCATTTCTCCATGGCCTGTCCTGCATTTCTGGTTTTGAGACTTTTTTCAGCATGGCCCTTTTGACCGATGGGAAGCGAGACTTCTTTGTAGCGCTGATTTGCCTTTCCAGGTTGCTTGGTTGGCCAAAAAGGGCGTATGCGTTTTTTCCTGAATATATTCAGGAAAAAACGCATACGCCCTTTTTGGCCAAGGGCATCATTGTCAACGTTTTGCCGCTTTTCATGTGCTTTAAAGGCGATTCGTATCTACCTCCTGAAATCTGTTTCCTGCAATTCTGCCTTGATTTCAAATCCTCTTCTTTGCCTTCCCTCAATATATTTGTGGACGAGAGTTATCATTTATAACTCTGCAGGTTTGTGAATTGCAGTGCCCTGAACCTCCATTTTACAACTCGTTTTTATGGGAGCTGGCCGCCAAATCGCAGAATGGCTTCAGGCCCTGTTCTGGTTCCGGGGGGCAGGCTGAGCCTGTGGTTAATTCTTCTTCCTGATGGGAAAATAGTGTGACCTGTGCCTGTCCCAACACCAAGAGCTAGTCTCTCGTTGGTTCCACGTCTTCCCGTTTATCCTCAGGACAAATTGCAACCTGTACGGAACAGGAGGTTAAAGGTGCTGATGCTCCAAGTAGGGAGCTTGCTAGTGAAGTGGCTGGAATGGCGAACCCGGGCACAAGGAGATGAGAAATGAGGTGCGTTTTAGAAACCTTTCCCCATCACACGGTGTACCATCTTCTGGGTTTCTCATGCATGTTTTTGATGTAGGAAGATGCCCTTGAACCTGGAGATTTGGGACCCATGCGATGGGTACCACGCAGTATTACTTTAAAGGGTCTGCGTTTGCTCACCCAACCTCACCAAACCTCTCAGCCCCAAGAGTGTCCACCCTTATGTCTCATCCAGCTGTGCGTCTAGATATGGTCAATCCAGGTTGCATCACAGCCCCTGAACGCATTGTGTAAGAATTTCTCTCTCTTTCACTGTCTTTGTTTCATGGGTGTTTCAAAGTAATTTATTTTTAAAATGGGGTTTAGCTACTTTTCACTGCTGTGTTTATGCCGCTTTACACCCACTTGACACACTAACAGAGAGATATCAATACATAGGTTTTACGATTATTATTAGTCAGATATATTCTTGTGCAGTGAATAGGGCGTGTTGAGTCCAGTTCTCTGAGCAAGGAGTAGGTCTTGTCTATTACATATTGGGTTTATGGAACGGTATCTGAGCTAACTTGATACCCTTGTTTTATGTATCACCCCACCTCACCTTTCCCGTTAAGCAGCCATAGTGTGTTTTCTGCATGTGTGACTCTGTTCTGTTTTGTAATTCAGTTCAAGTGTAACGGTTTTTACATTTCCTCTATCAGTGATACCTTATGAGAAGTGTCCTTTTCTGTGTGACTTATTTCACTTAGAATCGTCGTACCTAAATCCACTCATCATGCTGCTACTAACCTTACGACATTGATTTCATGGCTGAGTGATATTCCATTGTACATAAGGACCACAACTTCTTTATCCATTTTTCTCTTTCCTGGGATATTTAAGGTGGAATGAAGTGGAGGTCCTGGTCAACAGAGCAGCCCTAAACTTTGGGGTGCTTGTGTCTTGCTGATTTTTAATTTTCCCAATTTATACCCCCATGAGTGGAAGTGCCCTACGCTCTCTAAGCTGTGTTTTTCAGATGTTTCAGGACTCACCGGACACTTCTCCAGAGTGGCTCTTGGCAATTTACATCCCGCCCATCAGTGTAGCAAGGCTCCCATTTCTCCATGGCCTGTCCTGCATTTCTGGTTTTGAGACTTTTTTCAGCATGGCCCTTTTGACCGATGGGAAGCGAGACTTCTTTGTAGCGCTGATTTGCCTTTCCAGGTTGCTTGGTTGGCCAAAAAGGGCGTATGCGTTTTTTCCTGAATATATTCAGGAAAAAACGCATACGCCCTTTTTGGCCAAGGGCATCATTGTCAACGTTTTGCCGCTTTTCATGTGCTTTAAAGGCGATTCGTATCTACCTCCTGAAATCTGTTTCCTGCAATTCTGCCTTGATTTCAAATCCTCTTCTTTGCCTTCCCTCAATATATTTGTGGACGAGAGTTATCATTTATAACTCTGCAGGTTTGTGAATTGCAGTGCCCTGAACCTCCATTTTACAACTCGTTTTTATGGGAGCTGGCTGCAAAATCGCAGAATGGCTTCAGGCCCTGTTCTGGTTCAGGGGGGCAGGCTGAGCCTGTGGTTAATTCTTCTTCCTGAAGGGAAAATAGAGTGACCTGTGCCTGTCCCAACACCAAGAGCTAGTCTCTCACTGGTTCCCCGTCTACCCGTTCATCCTCAGGACAAATTGCAACCTCTACGGAACATGAGGGTAAAGGTGCTGATGCTCCAAGTAGGGAGATTGTTAGTAAAGTGGCTGGAATGGCGAACCCGGGCACAAGGAGAAGAGAAATGAGGTGCGTTTTAGAAACCTTTCCCCATCACATGGTGTACCATCTTTTTGTTTTCTCATGCATGTTTTCGATGTAGGAAGATGCCCTTGAACCTGGAGATTTGGGACCCATGGGATGGGTACCACACAGTATTACTTTAAAGGGTCTGCGTTTGCTCACCCAACCTCACCAAACCTCTCAGCCCCAAGAGTGTCCACCCTTATGTCTCATCCAGCTGTGGGTCTAGATATGGCCAATCCATGTTGCATCACAGCCCCTGAACGCATTGTGTAAGAATTTCTCTCTCTTTCACTGTCTTTGTTTCATGGGTTTGTAAAAGTAATTTATTTTTATAATGGGGTTTAGCTGCTTTTCACTGCTGTGTTTATGCCGCTTTACACCCACTTGACACACTAACAGAGAGATATCAATACATAGGTTTTAAGATTATTACTAGTCAGATATATTCTTGTGCGGTGAATAGGGCGTGTTGAGTCCAGTTCTCTGAGCAAGGAGTAGGTCTTGTCTATTACATATTGGGTTTATGGAACGGCATCTGAGCTAATTTGAAACCCTTTTTTTATGTATCACCCCACCTCACCTTTCCCGTTAAGCAGCCATAGTGTGTTTTCTGCATGTGTGACTCTGTTCTGTTTTGTAATTCATTTCAAGTGTAAAGGTTTTTACATTCCCTCTATAAGTGATACCTTATGAGAAGTGTCCTTTTCTGTGTGACTTATTTCACTTAGAATCGTCGTACCTAAATCCACTCATCATGCTGCTACTAGCCTTATGACATTGATTTCATGGCTGAGTGATATTCCATTGTACATAAGGACCACAACTTCTTTATCCATTTTTCTCTTTCCTGGGATATTGAAGGTGGAATGAAGTGGAGGTCCTTGTCAACAGAGCAGCCCTAAGCTTTGGGGTACTTGTGTCTTGCTGATTTTTCATTTTCCAAATTTATACCCTCATGAGTGGAAGTGCCCTATGCTCTCTAAGCTGTGTTTTTTAGATGTTTCAGGACACACCGTACACTCCTCCAGAGTGGCTGTTGGCAATTTACATCCCGCCCATCAGTGTAGCAAGGCTCCCATTTCTCCATGGCCTGTCCTGCATTTCTGGTTTTGAGACTTTTTGCAGCATGGCCCTTTTGACCGATGGGTAGCGAGTCTTCTTTGTAGCCCTGATTTGCCTTTCCAGGTTGCTTGGTTGGCCAAAAAGGGCGTATGCGTTTTTTTCTGAATATATTCAGGAAAAAACACATACGCCCTTTTTGGCCAAGGGCATCATTGTCAACGTTTTGCCGCTTTTCATGTGCTTTAAAGGCGATTCGAATCTACCTCCTGAAATCTGTTTCCTGCAATTCTGCCTTGATTTCAAATCCTCTTCTTTGCCTTCCCTCAATATATTTGTGGACGAGAGTTATCATTTATAACGCTGCAGGTTTGTGAGTTGCAGTGCCCTGAATCTCCATTTTACAACTCGCTTTTTTGGGAGCTGGCCGCAAAATCGCAGGATGGCTTCAGGCCCTGTTCTGGTTCCGGGGGGTAGGATGAGCCTGTGGTTAATTCTTCTTCCTGATGGGAAAATAGAGTGACCTGTGCCTGTCCCAACACCAAGAGCTAGCCTCTCACTGGTTCCCCGTCTACCCGTTCATCCTCAGGACAAATTGCAACCTGTACGGAACAGGAGGGTAAAGGTGCTGATGCTCCAAGTAGGGAGATTGTTAGTAAAGCGGCTGGAATGGCGAACCCGGGCACAAGGAGAAGAGAAATGAGGTGCGTTTTAGAAACCTTTCCCCATCACATGGTGTACCATCTTTTTGTTTTCCCATGCATGTTTTCGATGTAGGAATATGCCCTTGAACCTGGAGATTAGGGACCCATGCGATGGGTACCACGCAGTATTACTTTAATGGGTCTGCGTTTGCTCACCCAACCTCACCAAACCTCTCAGCCCCAAGAGTGTCCACCCTTATGTCTCATCCAGCTGTGCGTCTAGATATGGTCAATCCAGGTTGCATCACAGCCCCTGAACGCATTGTGTAAGAATTTCTCTCTCTTTCACTGTCTTTGTTTCATGGGTTTTTCGAAGTAATTTATTTTTAAATTGGGGTTTAGCTGCTTTTCACTGCTGTGTTTATGCCGCTTTACACCCACTTGACACACTAACAGAGAGATATCAATACATAGGTTTTACGATTATTATTAGTCAGATATATTCTTGTGCGGTGAATAGGGCGTGTTGAGTCCAGTTCTCTGAGCAAGGAGTAGGTCTTGTCTATTACATATTGGGTTTATGGAACGGTATCTGAGCTAACTTGATACCCTTGTTTTATGTATCACCCCACCTCACCTTTCCCGTTAAGCAGCCATAGTGTGTTTTCTGCATGTGTGACTCTGTTCTGTTTTGTAATTCAGTTCAAGTGTAACGGTTTTTACATTCCCTCTATCTGTGACACCTTATGAGAAGTGTCCTTTTCTGTGTGACTTATTTCACTTAGAATCGTCGTACCTAAATCCACTCATCATGCTGCTACTAACCTTACGACATTGATTTCATGGCTGAGTGATATTCCATTGTACATAAGGACCACAACTTCTTTATCCATTTTTCTCTTTCCTGGGATATTTAAGGTGGAATGAAGTGGAGGTCCTGGTCAACAGAGCAGCCCTAAACTTTGGGGTGCTTGTGTCTTGCTGATTTTTAATTTTCCCAATTTCTACCCCCATGAGTGGAAGTGCCCTACGCTCTCTAAGCTGTGTTTTTCAGATGTTTCAGGACTCACCGGACACTTCTCCAGAGTGGCTCTTGGCAATTTACATCCCGCCCATCAGTGTATCAAGGCTCCCATTTCTCCATGGCCTGTCCTGCATTTCTGGTTTTGAGACTTTTTTCAGCATGGCCCTTTTGACCGATGGGAAGCGAGACTTCTTTGTAGCGCTGATTTGCCTTTCCAGGTTGCTTGGTTGGCCAAAAAGGGCGTATGCGTTTTTTCCTGAATATATTCAGGAAAAAACGCATACGCCCTTTTTGGCCAAGGGCATCATTGTCAACGTTTTGCCGCTTTTCATGTGCTTTAAAGGCGATTCGTATCTACCTCCTGAAATCTGTTTCCTGCAATTCTGCCTTGATTTCAAATCCTCTTCTTTGCCTTCCCTCAATATATTTGTGGACGAGAGTTATCATTTATAACTCTGCAGGTTTGTGAATTGCAGTGCCCTGAACCTCCATTTTACAACTCGTTTTTATGGGAGCTGGCCGCCAAATCGCAGAATGGCTTCAGGCCCTGTTCTGGTTCTGGGGGGCAGGCTGAGCCTGTGGTTAATTCTTCTTCCTGATGGGAAAATAGTGTGACCTGTGCCTGTCCCAACACCAAGAGCTAGTCTCTCGTTGGTTCCACGTCTTCCCGTTTATCCTCAGGACAAATTGCAACCTGTACGGAACAGGAGGTTAAAGGAGCTGATGCTCCAAGTAGGGAGCTTGCTAGTGAAGTGGCTGGAATGGCGAACCCGGGCACAAGGAGATGAGAAATGAGGTGCGTTTTAGAAACCTTTCCCCATCACACGGTGTACCATCTTCTGGGTTTCTCATGCATGTTTTTGATGTAGGAAGATTCCCTTGAACCTGGAGATTTGGGACCCATGCGATGGGTACCACGCAGTATTACTTTAAAGGGTCTGCGTTTGCTCACCCAACCTCATCAAACCTCTCAGCCCCAAGAGTGTCCACCCTTATGTCTCATCCAGCTGTGCGTCTAGATATGGTCAATCCAGGTTGCATCACAGCCCCTGAACGCATTGTGTAAGAATTTCTCTCTCTTTCACTGTCTTTGTTTCATGGGTGTTTCAAAGTAATTTATTTTTATAATGGGGTTTAGCTGCTTTTCACTGCTGTGTTTATGCCGCTTTACACCCACTTGACACACTAACAGAGAGATATCAATACATAGGTTTTACGATTATTATTAGTCAGATATATTCTTGTGCGGTGAATAGGGCGTGTTGAGTCCAGTTCTCTGAACAAGGAGTAGGTCTTGTCTACTACATATTGGGTTTATGGAACGGTATCTGAGCTAATTTGATACCCTTGTTTTATGTATCACCCCACCTCACCTTTCCCGTTAAGCAGCCATAGTGTGTTTTCTGCATGTGTGACTCTGTTCTGTTTTGTAATTCAGTTCAAGTGTAACGGTTTTTACATTCCCTCTATCTGTGATACCTTATGAGAAGTGTCCTTTTCTGTGTGACTTATTTCACTTAGAATCGTCGTACCTAAATCCACTCATCATGCTGCTAATAACCTTACCACATGGATTTCATGGCTGAGTGATATTCCATTGTACATAAGGACCACAACTTCTTTATCCATTTTTCTCTTTCCTGGGATATTTAAGGTGGAATGAAGTGGAGGTCCTGGTCAACAGAGCAGCCCTAAACTTTGGGGTGCTTGTGTCTTGCTGATTTTTCATTTTCCCAATTTATACCCCCATGAGTGGAAGTGCCCTACGCTCTCTAAGCTGTGTTTTTCAGATGTTTCAGGACTCACCGGACACTTCTCCAGAGTGGCTCTTGGCAATTTACATCCCGCCCATCAGTGTAGCAAGGCTCCCATTTCTCCATGGCCTGTCCTGCATTTCTGGTTTTGACACTTTTTTCAGCATGGCCCTTTTGACCGATGGGAAGCGAGACTTCTTTGTAGCGCTGATTTGCCTTTCCAGGTTGCTTGGTTGGCCAAAAAGGGCGTATGCGTTTTTTCCTGAATATATTCAGGAAAAAACGCATACGCCCTTTTTGGCCAAGGGCATCATTGTCAACGTTTTGCCGCTTTTCATGTGCTTTAAAGGCGATTCGTATCTACCTCCTGAAATCTGTTTCCTGCAATTCTGCCTTGATTTCAAATCCTCTTCTTTGCCTTCCCTCAATATATTTGTGGACGAGAGTTATCATTTATAACTCTGCAGGTTTGTGAATTGCAGTGCCCTGAACCTCCATTTTACAACTCGTTTTTATGGGAGCTGGCCGCAAAATCGCAGAATGGCTTCAGGCCCTGTTCTGGTTCCGGGGGGCAGGCTGAGCCTGTGGTTAATTCTTCTTCCTGATGGGAAAATAGTGTGACCTGTGCCTGTCCCAACACCAAGAGCTAGTCTCTCGTTGGTTCCACGTCTTCCCGTTTATCCTCAGGACAAATTGCAACCTGTACGGAACAGGAGGTTAAAGGTGCTGATGCTCCAATATGGAGCTTGCTAGTGAAGTGGCTGGAATGGCGAACCCGGGCACAAGGAGATGAGAAATGAGGTGCGTTTTAGAAACCTTTCCCCATCACACGGTTTACCATCTTCTGGGTTTCTCATGCATGTTTTTGATGTAGGAAGATGCCCTTGAACCTGGAGATTTGGGACCCATGCGATGGGTACCACGCAGTATTACTTTAAAGGGTCTGCGTTTGCTCACCCAACCTCACCAAACCTCTCAGCGCCAAGAGTGTCCACCCTTATGTCTCATCCAGCTGTGCGTCTAGATATGGTCAATCCAGGTTGCATCACAGCCCCTGAACGCATTGTGTAAGAATTTCTCTCTCTTTCACTGTCTTTGTTTCATGGGTGTTTCAAAGTAATTTGTTTTTAAAATGGGGTTTAGCTACTTTTCACTGCTGTGTTTATGCCGCTTTACACCCACTTGACACACTAACAGAGAGATATCAATACATAGGTTTTACGATTATTATTAGTCAGATATATTCTTGTGCGGTGAATAGGGCGTGTTGAGTCCAGTTCTCTGAGCAAGGAGTAGGTCTTGTCTATTACATATTGGGTTTATGGAACGGCATCTGAGCTAATTTGAAACCCTTTTTTTATGTATCACCCCACCTCACCTTTCCCGTTAAGCAGCCATAGTGTGTTTTCTGCATGTGTGACTCTGTTCTGTTTTGTAATTCATTTCAAGTGTAACGGTTTTTACATTCCCTCTATAAGTGATAGCTTATAATAAGTGTGTTTTTCTGTATGACTTATTTCACATAGAATCGTCGTAGCTAAAGCCACTCATCATGCTGCTACTAGCCTTATGACATTGATTTCATGGCTGAGTGATATTCCATTGTACATAAGGACCACCACTTCTTTATCCATTTTTCTCTTTCCTGGGATATTTAAGGTGTCACGCAGTGGAGGTTCTTGTCAACAGAGCAGCCCCAAACTTTGGGGTGCCTGTGTCTTGCTGATTTTTAGTTTTCCCAATTTATACGCCCATGAGTGGAAGTGCCCTATGCGCTCTAAGCTGTGTTTTTTCGATGTTTCAGGACACACCGTACACTTCTCCAGAGTGGCTGTTGGCAATTTACATCCCGCCCATCAGCGTAGCAAGGCTCCCATTTCTCCATGGCCTGTTCTGCATTTCTGGTTTTGACACTTTTTTCCGCATGGCCCTTTTGACCGATGGGAAGCGAGACTTCTTTGTAGCGCTGATTTGCCTTTCCAGGTTGCTTGGTTGGCCAAAAAGGGCGTATGCGTTTTTTCCTGAATATATTCAGGAAAAAACGCATACGCCCTTTTTGGCCAAGGGCATCATTGTCGACGTTTTGCCGCTTTTCATGTGCTTTAAAGGCGATTCGAATCGACCTCCTGAAATCTGTTTCCTGCAATTCTGCCTTGCTTTCAGATCCTCTTCGTTGCCTTCCCTCAATATATTTGTGGACGAGAGTTATCATTTATAACTCTGCAGGTTTGTGAATTGCAGTGCCCCTGAGCTCCATTTTTCAACTCGCTTTTTTGGGAGCTGGCCGCAAAAGCGCAGGATCGCCTCAGGCCCTATTCTGCTTCCGGGCGGCAGGCTGAGCCTGTGGTTAATTCTTCTTCCTGATGGGAAAATAGAGTGACCTGTGCCTGTCCCAACACCTAGAGCTAGTCTCTCATTGGCTCCCCCTCTTCCCGTTCATCCTCAGGACAAATTGCAAGCTGTACGGAACGGGAGGTTAAAGGTGCTGATTCTCCAAGGAGGGAGATTGCTAGTAAAGCGGCTGGAATGGCGAACCCGAGCACAAGGAGATGAGAAATGAGGTGCGTTTTAGAAACCTTTCCCGATCACACGGTGTACCACCTTCTGGGTTTCTCATGCATGTTTTCGAGGTAGGAAGATGCCCTTGAACCTGGAGATTTGGGACCCATGGGATGGGTAACAGGCAGTATTACTTTAAAGGCTCTGCGTTTGCTCCCCCAACCTCACCAAACCTCTCAGCCCCGAGAGTGTCCACCCTTATGTCTCCTCCAGCTGTGGGTCTAGATATGGTCAATCCAGGTTGCATCACAGCCCCTGAACGAATTTTGTAAGAATTTCTCTCTCTTTCACTGTCTTTGTTTCACGGGTTTTTAAAAGGAATTTATTTTTATAATGGGGTTTAGCTGCTTTTCATGGCTGTGTTTCTGCCGCTTTACACCCACTTGACTCACTTCCAGAGAGATATCAATACATAGGTTTTAAGATTCTTACTAGTCAGATATATTCTTGTGCGGTGAATAGGGGGTGTTGAGTCCAGTTCACTGAGCAAGGAGTAGGTCTTTCTATTACATATTGGGTTTATGGAACGGTATCTGAGCTCATTTGAAACCCTTGTTTTATGCATCACCCCACCCCACCTTTCCCGTTAAGCAGCCATAGTGTGTTTTGTAAACTTGTGACTCTGTTCTGTTTTGTAAACCTGTGACTCTGTTCTGTTTTGTAATTCAGTTCAAGTGTAGCGGTTTTTACATTCCCTCTATAAGTGATAGCTTATAATAAGTGTGTTTTTCTGTGTGACTTATTTCACTTAGAATCGTCGAAGCTAAAGCCACTCATCATGCTGCTACTAGCCTTATGACATTGATTTCATGGCTGAGTGATATTCCATTGTACATAAAGACCACCACTTCTTTATCCATTTTTCTCTTTCCTGGGATATTTAAGGTGTCACGAAGTAGAGGTTCTTGTCAACAGAGCAGCCCCAAACTTTGGGGTGCCTGTGTCTTGCTGATTTTTAGTTTTCCCAATTTATACGCCCATGAGTGGAAGTGCCCTATGCGCTCTAAGCTGTGTTTTTTCGATGTTTCAGGACACACCGTACACTTCTCCAGAGTGGCTGTTGGCAATTTACATCCCGCCCATCAGCGTAGCAAGGCTCCCATTTCTCCATGGCCTGTTCTGCATTTCTGGTTTTGACACTTATTTCCGCATGGCCCTTTTGACCGATGGGAAGCGAGACTTCTTTGTAGCGCTGATTTGCCTTTCCAGGTTGCTTGGTTGGCCAAAAAGGGCGTATGCGTTTTTTCCTGAATATATTCAGGAAAAAACGCATACGCCCTTTTTGGCCAAGGGCATCATTGTCGACGTTTTGCCGCTTTTCATGTGCTTTAAAGGCGATTCGAATCGACCTCCTGAAATCTGTTTCCTGCAATTCTGCCTTGCTTTCAGATCCTCTTCGTTGCCTTCCCTCAATATATTTGTGGACGAGAGTTATCATTTATAACTCTGCAGGTTTGTGAATTGCAGTGCCCCCGAGCTCCATTTTTCAACTCGCTTTTTTGGGAGCTGGCCACAAAAGCGCAGGATTGCCTCAGGCCCTATTCTGCTTCCGGGCGGCAGGCTGAGCCTGTGGTTAATTCTTCTTCCTGATGGGAAAATAGAGTGACCTGTGCCTGTCCCAACACCTAGAGCTAGTCTCTCATTGGCTCCCCCTCTTCCCGTTCATCCTCAGGACAAATTGCAAGCTGTACGGAACGGGAGGTTAAAGGTGCTGATTCTCCAAGGAGGGAGATTGCTAGTAAAGCGGCTGGAATGGCGAACCCGAGCACAAGGAGATGAGAAATGAGGTGCGTTTTAGAAACCTTTCCCGATCACACGGTGTACCACCTTCTGGGTTTCTCATGCATGTTTTCGAGGTAGGAAGATGCCCTTGAACCTGGAGATTTGGGACCCATGGGATGGGTAACAGGCAGTATTACTTTAAAGGCTCTGCGTTTGCTCCCCCAACCTCACCAAACCTCTCAGCCCCGAGAGTGTCCACCCTTATGTCTCCTCCAGCTGTGGGTCTAGATATGGTCAATCCAGGTTGCATCACAGCCCCTGAACGAATTTTGTAAGAAATTCTCTCTCTTTCACTGTCTTTGTTTCACGGGTTTTTAAAAGTAATTTATTTTTATAATGGGGTTTAGCTGTTTTTCACGGCTGTGTTTATGCGGCTTTACAGCCACTTGACTCACTTCCAGAGAGATATCAATACATAGGTTTTAAGATTCTTACTAGTCAGATATATTCTTGTGCGGTGAATAGGGGGTGTTGAGTCCAGTTCACTGAGCAAGGAGTAGGTCTTTCTATTACATATTGGGTTTATGGAACGGTATCTGAGCTCATTTGAAACCCTTGTTTTATGCATCACCCCACCCCACCTTTCCCGTTAAGCAGCCATAGTGTGTTTTGTAAACGTGTGACTCTGTTCTGTTTTGTAATTCAGTTCAAGTGTAGCGGTTTTTACATTCCCTCTATAAGTGATAGCTTATGATAAGTGTCTTTTTCTGTGTGACTTATTTCACTTAGAATCGTCGTAGCTAAAGCCACTCATCATGCTGCTACTAGCCTTATGACATTGATTTCATGGCTGAGTGATATTCCATTGTACATAAGGACCACCACTTCTTTATCCATTTTTCTCTTTCCTGGGATATTTAAGGTGTCATGAAGTGGAGGTTCTTGTCAACAGAGCAGCCCTAAACTTTCGGGTGCCTGTGTCTTGCTGATTTTTAGTTTTCCCAATTTATACGCCCATGAGTGGAAGTGCCCTATGCGCTCTAAGCTGTGTTTTTTTGATGTTTCAGGACACACCGTACACTTCTCCAGAGTGGCTGTTGGCAATTTACATCCCGCCCATCAGCGTAGCAAGTTTCCCATTTCTCCATGGCCTATTCTGCATTTCTGGTTTTGACACTTTTTTCCGCATGGCCCTTTTGACCGATGGGAAGCGAGACTTCTTTGTAGCGCTGATTTGCCTTTCCAGGTTGCTTGGTTGGCCAAAAAGGGCGTATGCGTTTTTTCCTGAATATATTCAGGAAAAAACGCATACGCCCTTTTTGGCCAAGGGCATCATTGTCGACGTTTTGCCGCTTTTCATGTGCTTTAAAGGCGATTCGAATCGACCTCCTGAAATCTGTTTCCTGCAATTCTGCCTTGCTTTCAGATCCTCTTCGTTGCCTTCCCTCAATATATTTGTGGACGAGAGTTATCATTTATAACTCTGCAGGTTTGTGAATTGCAGTGCCCCTGAGCTCCATTTTTCAACTCGCTTTTTTGGGAGCTGGCCACAAAAGCGCAGGATTGCCTCAGGCCCTATTCTGCTTCCGGGCGGCATGCTGAGCCTGTGGTTAATTCTTCTTCCTGATGGGAAAATAGAGTGACCTGTGCCTGTCCCAACACCTAGAGCTAGTCTCTCATTGGCTCCCCCTCTTCCCGTTCATCCTCAGGACAAATTGCAAGCTGTACGGAACGGGAGGTTAAAGGTGCTGATTCTCCAAGGAGGGAGATTGCTAGTAAAGCGGCTGGAATGGCGAACCCGAGCACAAGGAGATGAGAAATGAGGTGCGTTTTAGAAACCTTTCCCGATCACACGGTGTACCACCTTCTGGGTTTCTCATGCATGTTTTCGAGGTAGGAAGATGCCCTTGAACCTGGAGATTTGGGACCCATGGGATGGGTAACAGGCAGTATTACTTTAAAGGCTCTGCGTTTGCTCCCCCAACCTCACCAAACCTCTCAGCCCCGAGAGTGTCCACCCTTATGTCTCCTCCAGCTGTGGGTCTAGATATGGTCAATCCAGGTTGCATCACAGCCCCTAAACGAATTTTGTAAGAAATTCTCTCTCTTTCACTGTCTTTGTTTCACGGGTTTTTAAAAGTAATTTATTTTTATAATGGGGTTTAGCTGTTTTTCACGGCTGTGTTTATGCGGCTTTACAGCCACTTGACTCACTTCCAGAGAGATATCAATACATAGGTTTTAAGATTCTTACTAGTCAGATATATTCTTGTGCGGTGAATAGGGGGTGTTGAGTCCAGTTCACTGAGCAAGGAGTAGGTCTTTCTATTACATATTGGGTTTATGGAACGGTATCTGAGCTCATTTGAAACCCTTGTTTTATGCATCACCCCACCCCACCTTTCCCGTTAAGCAGCCATAGTGTGTTTTGTAAACGTGTGACTCTGTTCTGTTTTGTAATTCAGTTCAAGTGTAGCGGTTTTTACATTCCCCCTATAAGTGATAGCTTATGATAAGTGTCTTTTTCTGTGTGACTTATTTCACTTAGAATCGTCGTAGCTAAAGCCACTCATCATGCTGCTACTAGCCTTATGACATTGATTTCATGGCTGAGTGATATTCCATTGTACATAAGGACCACCACTTCTTTATCCATTTTTCTCTTTCCTGGGATATTTAAGGTGTCATGAAGTGGAGGTTCTTGTCAACAGAGCAGCCCTAAACTTTCGGGTGCCTGTGTCTTGCTGATTTTTAGTTTTCCCAATTTATACGCCCATGAGTGGAAGTGCCCTATGCGCTCTAAGCTGTGTTTTTTCGATGTTTCAGGACACACCGTACACTTCTCCAGAGTGGCTGTTGGCAATTTACATCCCGCCCATCAGCGTAGCAAGTTTCCCATTTCTCCATGGCCTATTCTGCATTTCTGGTTTTGACACTTTTTTCCGCATGGCCCTTTTGACCGATGGGAAGCGAGACTTCTTTGTAGCGCTGATTTGCCTTTCCAGGTTGCTTGGTTGGCCAAAAAGGGCGTATGCGTTTTTTCCTGAATATATTCAGGAAAAAACGCATACGCCCTTTTTGGCCAAGGGCATCATTGTCGACGTTTTGCCGCTTTTCATGTGCTTTAAAGGCGATTCAAATCGACCTCCTGAAATCTGTTTCCTGCAATTCTGCCTTGCTTTCAGATCCTCTTCGTTGCCTTCCCTCAATATATTTGTGGACGAGAGTTATCATTTATAACTCTGCAGGTTTGTGAATTGCAGTGCCCCTGAGCTCCATTTTTCAACTCGCTTTTTTGGGAGCTGGCCACAAAAGCGCAGGATCGCCTCAGGCCCTATTCTGCTTCCGGGCGGCAGGCTGAGCCTGTGGTTAATTCTTCTTCCTGATGGGAAAATAGAGTGACCTGTGCCTGTCCCAACACCTAGAGCTAGTCTCTCATTGGCTCCCCCTCTTCCCGTTCATCCTCAGGACAAATTGCAAGCTGTACGGAACGGGAGGTTAAAGGTGCTGATTCTCCAAGGAGGGAGATTGCTAGTAAAGCGGCTGGAATGGCGAACCCGAGCACAAGGAGATGAGAAATGAGGTGCGTTTTAGAAACCTTTCCCGATCACACGGTGTACCACCTTCTGGGTTTCTCATGCATGTTTTCGAGGTAGGAAGATGCCCTTGAACCTGGAGATTTGGGACCCATGGGATGGGTAACAGGCAGTATTACTTTAAAGGCTCTGCGTTTGCTCCCCCAACCTCACCAAACCTCTCAGCCCCGAGAGTGTCCACCCTTATGTCTCCTCCAGCTGTGGGTCTAGATATGGTCAATCCAGGTTGCATCACAGCCCCTGAACGAATTTTGTAAGAATTTCTCTCTCTTTCACTGTCTTTGTTTCACGGGTTTTTAAAAGGAATTTATTTTTATAATGGGGTTTAGCTGCTTTTCATGGCTGTGTTTCTGCCGCTTTACACCCACTTGACTCACTTCCAGAGAGATATCAATACATAGGTTTTAAGATTCTTACTAGTCAGATATATTCTTGTGCGGTGAATAGGGGGTGTTGAGTCCAGTTCACTGAGCAAGGAGTAGGTCTTTCTATTACATATTGGGTTTATGGAACGGTATCTGAGCTCATTTGAAACCCTTGTTTTATGCATCACCCCACCCCACCTTTCCCGTTAAGCAGCCATAGTGTGTTTTGTAAACTTGTGACTCTGTTCTGTTTTGTAAACCTGTGACTCTGTTCTGTTTTGTAATTCAGTTCAAGTGTAGCGGTTTTTACATTCCCTCTATAAGTGATAGCTTATAATAAGTGTGTTTTTCTGTGTGACTTATTTCACTTAGAATCGTCGAAGCTAAAGCCACTCATCATGCTGCTACTAGCCTTATGACATTGATTTCATGGCTGAGTGATATTCCATTGTACATAAAGACCACCACTTCTTTATCCATTTTTCTCTTTCCTGGGATATTTAAGGTGTCACGAAGTAGAGGTTCTTGTCAACAGAGCAGCCCCAAACTTTGGGGTGCCTGTGTCTTGCTGATTTTTAGTTTTCCCAATTTATACGCCCATGAGTGGAAGTGCCCTATGCGCTCTAAGCTGTGTTTTTTCGATGTTTCAGGACACACCGTACACTTCTCCAGAGTGGCTGTTGGCAATTTACATCCCGCCCATCAGCGTAGCAAGGCTCCCATTTCTCCATGGCCTGTTCTGCATTTCTGGTTTTGACACTTATTTCCGCATGGCCCTTTTGACCGATGGGAAGCGAGACTTCTTTGTAGCGCTGATTTGCCTTTCCAGGTTGCTTGGTTGGCCAAAAAGGGCGTATGCGTTTTTTCCTGAATATATTCAGGAAAAAACGCATACGCCCTTTTTGGCCAAGGGCATCATTGTCGACGTTTTGCCGCTTTTCATGTGCTTTAAAGGCGATTCGAATCGACCTCCTGAAATCTGTTTCCTGCAATTCTGCCTTGCTTTCAGATCCTCTTCGTTGCCTTCCGTCAATATATTTGTGGACGAGAGTTATCATTTATAACTCTGCAGGTTTGTGAATTGCAGTGCCCCCGAGCTCCATTTTTCAACTCGCTTTTTTGGGAGCTGGCCACAAAAGCGCAGGATTGCCTCAGGCCCTATTCTGCTTCCGGGCGGCAGGCTGAGCCTGTGGTTAATTCTTCTTCCTGATGGGAAAATAGAGTGACCTGTGCCTGTCCCAACACCTAGAGCTAGTCTCTCATTGGCTCCCCCTCTTCCCGTTCATCCTCAGGACAAATTGCAAGCTGTACGGAACGGGAGGTTAAAGGTGCTGATTCTCCAAGGAGGGAGATTGCTAGTAAAGCGGCTGGAATGGCGAACCCGAGCACAAGGAGATGAGAAATGAGGTGCGTTTTAGAAACCTTTCCCGATCACACGGTGTACCACCTTCTGGGTTTCTCATGCATGTTTTCGAGGTAGGAAGATGCCCTTGAACCTGGAGATTTGGGACCCATGGGATGGGTAACAGGCAGTATTACTTTAAAGGCTCTGCGTTTGCTCCCCCAACCTCACCAAACCTCTCAGCCCCGAGAGTGTCCACCCTTATGTCTCCTCCAGCTGTGGGTCTAGATATGGTCAATCCAGGTTGCATCACAGCCCCTGAACGAATTTTGTAAGAAATTCTCTCTCTTTCACTGTCTTTGTTTCACGGGTTTTTAAAAGTAATTTATTTTTATAATGGGGTTTAGCTGTTTTTCACGGCTGTGTTTATGCGGCTTTACAGCCACTTGACTCACTTCCAGAGAGATATCAATACATAGGTTTTAAGATTCTTACTAGTCAGATATATTCTTGTGCGGTGAATAGGGGATGTTGAGTCCAGTTCACTGAGCAAGGAGTAGGTCTTTCTATTACATATTGGGTTTATGGAACGGTATCTGAGCTCATTTGAAACCCTTGTTTTATGCATCACCCCACCCCACCTTTCCCGTTAAGCAGCCATAGTGTGTTTTGTAAACGTGTGACTCTGTTCTGTTTTGTAATTCAGTTCAAGTGTAGCGGTTTTTACATTCCCTCTATAAGTGATAGCTTATGATAAGTGTCTTTTTCTGTGTGACTTATTTCACTTAGAATCGTCGTAGCTAAAGCCACTCATCATGCTGCTACTAGCCTTATGACATTGATTTCATGGCTGAGTGATATTCCATTGTACATAAGGACCACCACTTCTTTATCCATTTTTCTCTTTCCTGGGATATTTAAGGTGTCATGAAGTGGAGGTTCTTGTCAACAGAGCAGCCCTAAACTTTCGGGTGCCTGTGTCTTGCTGATTTTTAGTTTTCCCAATTTATACGCCCATGAGTGGAAGTGCCCTATGCGCTCTAAGCTGTGTTTTTTTGATGTTTCAGGACACACCGTACACTTCTCCAGAGTGGCTGTTGGCAATTTACATCCCGCCCATCAGCGTAGCAAGTTTCCCATTTCTCCATGGCCTATTCTGCATTTCTGGTTTTGACACTTTTTTCCGCATGGCCCTTTTGACCGATGGGAAGCGAGACTTCTTTGTAGCGCTGATTTGCCTTTCCAGGTTGCTTGGTTGGCCAAAAAGGGCGTATGCGTTTTTTCCTGAATATATTCAGGAAAAAACGCATACGCCCTTTTTGGCCAAGGGCATCATTGTCGACGTTTTGCCGCTTTTCATGTGCTTTAAAGGCGATTCGAATCGACCTCCTGAAATCTGTTTCCTGCAATTCTGCCTTGCTTTCAGATCCTCTTCGTTGCCTTCCGTCAATATATTTGTGGACGAGAGTTATCATTTATAACTCTGCAGGTTTGTGAATTGCAGTGCCCCTGAGCTCCATTTTTCAACTCGCTTTTTTGGGAGCTGGCCACAAAAGCGCAGGATTGCCTCAGGCCCTATTCTGCTTCCGGGCGGCATGCTGAGCCTGTGGTTAATTCTTCTTCCTGATGGGAAAATAGAGTGACCTGTGCCTGTCCCAACACCTAGAGCTAGTCTCTCATTGGCTCCCCCTCTTCCCGTTCATCCTCAGGACAAATTGCAAGCTGTACGGAACGGGAGGTTAAAGGTGCTGATTCTCCAAGGAGGGAGATTGCTAGTAAAGCGGCTGGAATGGCGAACCCGAGCACAAGGAGATGAGAAATGAGGTGCGTTTTAGAAACCTTTCCCGATCACATGGTGTACCACCTTCTGGGTTTCTCATGCATGTTTTCGAGGTAGGAAGATGCCCTTGAACCTGGAGATTTGGGACCCATGGGATGGGTAACAGGCAGTATTACTTTAAAGGCTCTGCGTTTGCTCCCCCAACCTCACCAAACCTCTCAGCCCCGAGAGTGTCCACCCTTATGTCTCCTCCAGCTGTGGGTCTAGATATGGTCAATCCAGGTTGCATCACAGCCCCTGAACGCATTGTGTAAGAATTTCTCTCTCTTTCACTGTCTTTGTTTCACGGGTTTTTAAAAGGAATTTATTTTTATAATGGGGTTTAGCTGCTTTTCATGGCTGTGTTTCTGCCGCTTTACACCCACTTGACTCACTTCCAGAGAGATATCAATACATAGGTTTTAAGATTCTTACTAGTCAGATATATTCTTGTGCGGTGAATAGGGGGTGTTGAGTCCAGTTCACTGAGCAAGGAGTAGGTCTTTCTATTACATATTGGGTTTATGGAACGGTATCTGAGCTCATTTGAAACCCTTGTTTTATGCATCACCCCACCCCACCTTTCCCATTAAGCAGCCATAGTGTGTTTTGTAAACTTGTGACTCTGTTCTGTTTTGTAAACCTGTGACTCTGTTCTGTTTTGTAATTCAGTTCAAGTGTAGCGGTTTTTACATTCCCTCTATAAGTGATAGCTTATAATAAGTGTGTTTTTCTGTGTGACTTATTTCACTTAGAATCGTCGAAGCTAAAGCCACTCATCATGCTGCTACTAGCCTTATGACATTGATTTCATGGCTGAGTGATATTCCATTGTACATAAAGACCACCACTTCTTTATCCATTTTTCTCTTTCCTGGGATATTTAAGGTGTCACGAAGTAGAGGTTCTTGTCAACAGAGCAGCCCCAAACTTTGGGGTGCCTGTGTCTTGCTGATTTTTAGTTTTCCCAATTTATACGCCCATGAGTGGAAGTGCCCTATGCGCTCTAAGCTGTGTTTTTTCGATGTTTCAGGACACACCGTACACTTCTCCAGAGTGGCTGTTGGCAATTTACATCCCGCCCATCAGCGTAGCAAGGCTCCCATTTCTCCATGGCCTGTTCTGCATTTCTGGTTTTGACACTTATTTCCGCATGGCCCTTTTGACCGATGGGAAGCGAGACTTCTTTGTAGCGCTGATTTGCCTTTCCAGGTTGCTTGGTTGGCCAAAAAGGGCGTATGCGTTTTTTCCTGAATATATTCAGGAAAAAACGCATACGCCCTTTTTGGCCAAGGGCATCATTGTCGACGTTTTGCCGCTTTTCATGTGCTTTAAAGGCGATTCGAATCGACCTCCTGAAATCTGTTTCCTGCAATTCTGCCTTGCTTTCAGATCCTCTTCGTTGCCTTCCGTCAATATATTTGTGGACGAGAGTTATCATTTATAACTCTGCAGGTTTGTGAATTGCAGTGCCCCCGAGCTCCATTTTTCAACTCGCTTTTTTGGGAGCTGGCCACAAAAGCGCAGGATTGCCTCAGGCCCTATTCTGCTTCCGGGCGGCAGGCTGAGCCTGTGGTTAATTCTTCTTCCTGATGGGAAAATAGAGTGACCTGTGCCTGTCCCAACACCTAGAGCTAGTCTCTCATTGGCTCCCCCTCTTCCCGTTCATCCTCAGGACAAATTGCAAGCTGTACGGAACGGGAGGTTAAAGGTGCTGATTCTCCAAGGAGGGAGATTGCTAGTAAAGCGGCTGGAATGGCGAACCCGAGCACAAGGAGATGAGAAATGAGGTGCGTTTTAGAAACCTTTCCCGATCACACGGTGTACCACCTTCTGGGTTTCTCATGCATGTTTTCGAGGTAGGAAGATGCCCTTGAACCTGGAGATTTGGGACCCATGGGATGGGTAACAGGCAGTATTACTTTAAAGGCTCTGCGTTTGCTCCCCCAACCTCACCAAACCTCTCAGCCCCGAGAGTGTCCACCCTTATGTCTCCTCCAGCTGTGGGTCTAGATATGGTCAATCCAGGTTGCATCACAGCCCCTGAACGAATTTTGTAAGAAATTCTCTCTCTTTCACTGTCTTTGTTTCACGGGTTTTTAAAAGTAATTTATTTTTATAATGGGGTTTAGCTGTTTTTCACGGCTGTGTTTATGCGGCTTTACAGCCACTTGACTCACTTCCAGAGAGATATCAATACATAGGTTTTAAGATTCTTACTAGTCAGATATATTCTTGTGCGGTGAATAGGGGGTGTTGAGTCCAGTTCACTGAGCAAGGAGTAGGTCTTTCTATTACATATTGGGTTTATGGAACGGTATCTGAGCTCATTTGAAACCCTTGTTTTATGCATCACCCCACCCCACCTTTCCCGTTAAGCAGCCATAGTGTGTTTTGTAAACGTGTGACTCTGTTCTGTTTTGTAATTCAGTTCAAGTGTAGCGGTTTTTACATTCCCTCTATAAGTGATAGCTTATGATAAGTGTCTTTTTCTGTGTGACTTATTTCACTTAGAATCGTCGTAGCTAAAGCCACTCATCATGCTGCTACTAGCCTTATGACATTGATTTCATGGCTGAGTGATATTCCATTGTACATAAGGACCACCACTTCTTTATCCATTTTTCTCTTTCCTGGGATATTTAAGGTGTCATGAAGTGGAGGTTCTTGTCAACAGAGCAGCCCTAAACTTTCGGGTGCCTGTGTCTTGCTGATTTTTAGTTTTCCCAATTTATACGCCCATGAGTGGAAGTGCCCTATGCGCTCTAAGCTGTGTTTTTTCGATGTTTCAGGACACACCGTACACTTCTCCAGAGTGGCTGTTGGCAATTCACATCCCGCCCATCAGCGTAGCAAGTTTCCCATTTCTCCATGGCCTATTCTGCATTTCTGGTTTTGACACTTTTTTCCGCATGGCCCTTTTGACCGATGGGAAGCGAGACTTCTTTGTAGCGCTGATTTGCCTTTCCAGGTTGCTTGGTTGGCCAAAAAGGGCGTATGCGTTTTTTCCTGAATATATTCAGGAAAAAACGCATACGCCCTTTTTGGCCAAGGGCATCATTGTCGACGTTTTGCCGCTTTTCATGTGCTTTAAAGGCGATTCGAATCGACCTCCTGAAATCTGTTTCCTGCAATTCTGCCTTGCTTTCAGATCCTCTTCGTTGCCTTCCCTCAATATATTTGTGGACGAGAGTTATCATTTATAACTCTGCAGGTTTGTGAATTGCAGTGCCCCTGAGCTCCATTTTTCAACTCGCTTTTTTGGGAGCTGGCCACAAAAGCGCAGGATCGCCTCAGGCCCTATTCTGCTTCCGGGCGGCAGGCTGAGCCTGTGGTTAATTCTTCTTCCTGATGGGAAAATAGAGTGACCTGTGCCTGTCCCAACACCTAGAGCTAGTCTCTCATTGGCTCCCCCTCTTCCCGTTCATCCTCAGGACAAATTGCAAGCTGTACGGAACGGGAGGTTAAAGGTGCTGATTCTCCAAGGAGGGAGATTGCTAGTAAAGCGGCTGGAATGGCGAACCCGAGCACAAGGAGATGAGAAATGAGGTGCGTTTTAGAAACCTTTCCCGATCACACGGTGTACCACCTTCTGGGTTTCTCATGCATGTTTTCGAGGTAGGAAGATGCCCTTGAACCTGGAGATTTGGGACCCATGGGATGGGTAACAGGCAGTATTACTTTAAAGGCTCTGCGTTTGCTCCCCCAACCTCACCAAACCTCTCAGCCCCGAGAGTGTCCACCCTTATGTCTCCTCCAGCTGTGGGTCTAGATATGGTCAATCCAGGTTGCATCACAGCCCCTGAACGAATTTTGTAAGAATTTCTCTCTCTTTCACTGTCTTTGTTTCACGGGTTTTTAAAAGGAATTTATTTTTATAATGGGGTTTAGCTGCTTTTCATGGCTGTGTTTCTGCCGCTTTACACCCACTTGACTCACTTCCAGAGAGATATCAATACATAGGTTTTAAGATTCTTACTAGTCAGATATATTCTTGTGCGGTGAATAGGGGGTGTTGAGTCCAGTTCACTGAGCAAGGAGTAGGTCTTTCTATTACATATTGGGTTTATGGAACGGTATCTGAGCTCATTTGAAACCCTTGTTTTATGCATCACCCCACCCCACCTTTCCCGTTAAGCAGCCATAGTGTGTTTTGTAAACTTGTGACTCTGTTCTGTTTTGTAAACCTGTGACTCTGTTCTGTTTTGTAATTCAGTTCAAGTGTAGCGGTTTTTACATTCCCTCTATAAGTGATAGCTTATAATAAGTGTGTTTTTCTGTGTGACTTATTTCACTTAGAATCGTCGAAGCTAAAGCCACTCATCATGCTGCTACTAGCCTTATGACATTGATTTCATGGCTGAGTGATATTCCATTGTACATAAAGACCACCACTTCTTTATCCATTTTTCTCTTTCCTGGGATATTTAAGGTGTCACGAAGTAGAGGTTCTTGTCAACAGAGCAGCCCCAAACTTTGGGGTGCCTGTGTCTTGCTGATTTTTAGTTTTCCCAATTTATACGCCCATGAGTGGAAGTGCCCTATGCGCTCTAAGCTGTGTTTTTTCGATGTTTCAGGACACACCGTACACTTCTCCAGAGTGGCTGTTGGCAATTTACATCCCGCCCATCAGCGTAGCAAGGCTCCCATTTCTCCATGGCCTGTTCTGCATTTCTGGTTTTGACACTTATTTCCGCATGGCCCTTTTGACCGATGGGAAGCGAGACTTCTTTGTAGCGCTGATTTGCCTTTCCAGGTTGCTTGGTTGGCCAAAAAGGGCGTATGCGTTTTTTCCTGAATATATTCAGGAAAAAACGCATACGCCCTTTTTGGCCAAGGGCATCATTGTCGACGTTTTGCCGCTTTTCATGTGCTTTAAAGGCGATTCGAATCGACCTCCTGAAATCTGTTTCCTGCAATTCTGCCTTGCTTTCAGATCCTCTTCGTTGCCTTCCGTCAATATATTTGTGGACGAGAGTTATCATTTATAACTCTGCAGGTTTGTGAATTGCAGTGCCCCCGAGCTCCATTATTCAACTCGCTTTTTTGGGAGCTGGCCACAAAAGCGCAGGATTGCCTCAGGCCCTATTCTGCTTCCGGGCGGCAGGCTGAGCCTGTGGTTAATTCTTCTTCCTGATGGGAAAATAGAGTGACCTGTGCCTGTCCCAACACCTAGAGCTAGTCTCTCATTGGCTCCCCCTCTTCCCGTTCATCCTCAGGACAAATTGCAAGCTGTACGGAACGGGAGGTTAAAGGTGCTGATTCTCCAAGGAGGGAGATTGCTAGTAAAGCGGCTGGAATGGCGAACCCGAGCACAAGGAGATGAGAAATGAGGTGCGTTTTAGAAACCTTTCCCGATCACACGGTGTACCACCTTCTGGGTTTCTCATGCATGTTTTCGAGGTAGGAAGATGCCCTTGAACCTGGAGATTTGGGACCCATGGGATGGGTAACAGGCAGTATTACTTTAAAGGCTCTGCGTTTGCTCCCCCAACCTCACCAAACCTCTCAGCCCCGAGAGTGTCCACCCTTATGTCTCCTCCAGCTGTGGGTCTAGATATGGTCAATCCAGGTTGCATCACAGCCCCTGAACGAATTTTGTAAGAAATTCTCTCTCTTTCACTGTCTTTGTTTCACGGGTTTTTAAAAGTAATTTATTTTTATAATGGGGTTTAGCTGTTTTTCACGGCTGTGTTTATGCGGCTTTACAGCCACTTGACTCACTTCCAGAGAGATATCAATACATAGGTTTTAAGATTCTTACTAGTCAGATATATTCTTGTGCGGTGAATAGGGGATGTTGAGTCCAGTTCACTGAGCAAGGAGTAGGTCTTTCTATTACATATTGGGTTTATGGAACGGTATCTGAGCTCATTTGAAACCCTTGTTTTATGCATCACCCCACCCCACCTTTCCCGTTAAGCAGCCATAGTGTGTTTTGTAAACGTGTGACTCTGTTCTGTTTTGTAATTCAGTTCAAGTGTAGCGGTTTTTACATTCCCTCTATAAGTGATAGCTTATGATAAGTGTCTTTTTCTGTGTGACTTATTTCACTTAGAATCGTCGTAGCTAAAGCCACTCATCATGCTGCTACTAGCCTTATGACATTGATTTCATGGCTGAGTGATATTCCATTGTACATAAGGACCACCACTTCTTTATCCATTTTTCTCTTTCCTGGGATATTTAAGGTGTCATGAAGTGGAGGTTCTTGTCAACAGAGCAGCCCTAAACTTTCGGGTGCCTGTGTCTTGCTGATTTTTAGTTTTCCCAATTTATACGCCCATGAGTGGAAGTGCCCTATGCGCTCTAAGCTGTGTTTTTTTGATGTTTCAGGACACACCGTACACTTCTCCAGAGTGGCTGTTGGCAATTTACATCCCGCCCATCAGCGTAGCAAGTTTCCCATTTCTCCATGGCCTATTCTGCATTTCTGGTTTTGACACTTTTTTCCGCATGGCCCTTTTGACCGATGGGAAGCGAGACTTCTTTGTAGCGCTGATTTGCCTTTCCAGGTTGCTTGGTTGGCCAAAAAGGGCGTATGCGTTTTTTCCTGAATATATTCAGGAAAAAACGCATACGCCCTTTTTGGCCAAGGGCATCATTGTCGACGTTTTGCCGCTTTTCATGTGCTTTAAAGGCGATTCGAATCGACCTCCTGAAATCTGTTTCCTGCAATTCTGCCTTGCTTTCAGATCCTCTTCGTTGCCTTCCCTCAATATATTTGTGGACGAGAGTTATCATTTATAACTCTGCAGGTTTGTGAATTGCAGTGCCCCTGAGCTCCATTTTTCAACTCGCTTTTTTGGGAGCTGGCCACAAAAGCGCAGGATTGCCTCAGGCCCTATTCTGCTTCCGGGCGGCATGCTGAGCCTGTGGTTAATTCTTCTTCCTGATGGGAAAATAGAGTGACCTGTGCCTGTCCCAACACCTAGAGCTAGTCTCTCATTGGCTCCCCCTCTTCCCGTTCATCCTCAGGACAAATTGCAAGCTGTACGGAACGGGAGGTTAAAGGTGCTGATTCTCCAAGGAGGGAGATTGCTAGTAAAGCGGCTGGAATGGCGAACCCGAGCACAAGGAGATGAGAAATGAGGTGCGTTTTAGAAACCTTTCCCGATCACATGGTGTACCACCTTCTGGGTTTCTCATGCATGTTTTCGAGGTAGGAAGATGCCCTTGAACCTGGAGATTTGGGACCCATGGGATGGGTAACAGGCAGTATTACTTTAAAGGCTCTGCGTTTGCTCCCCCAACCTCACCAAACCTCTCAGCCCCGAGAGTGTCCACCCTTATGTCTCCTCCAGCTGTGGGTCTAGATATGGTCAATCCAGGTTGCATCACAGCCCCTGAACGAATTTTGTAAGAATTTCTCTCTCTTTCACTGTCTTTGTTTCACGGGTTTTTAAAAGGAATTTATTTTTATAATGGGGTTTAGCTGCTTTTCATGGCTGTGTTTCTGCCGCTTTACACCCACTTGACTCACTTCCAGAGAGATATCAATACATAGGTTTTAAGATTCTTACTAGTCAGATATATTCTTGTGCGGTGAATAGGGGGTGTTGAGTCCAGTTCACTGAGCAAGGAGTAGGTCTTTCTATTACATATTGGGTTTATGGAACGGTATCTGAGCTCATTTGAAACCCTTGTTTTATGCATCACCCCACCCCACCTTTCCCATTAAGCAGCCATAGTGTGTTTTGTAAACTTGTGACTCTGTTCTGTTTTGTAAACCTGTGACTCTGTTCTGTTTTGTAATTCAGTTCAAGTGTAGCGGTTTTTACATTCCCTCTATAAGTGATAGCTTATAATAAGTGTGTTTTTCTGTGTGACTTATTTCACTTAGAATCGTCGAAGCTAAAGCCACTCATCATGCTGCTACTAGCCTTATGACATTGATTTCATGGCTGAGTGATATTCCATTGTACATAAAGACCACCACTTCTTTATCCATTTTTCTCTTTCCTGGGATATTTAAGGTGTCACGAAGTAGAGGTTCTTGTCAACAGAGCAGCCCCAAACTTTGGGGTGCCTGTGTCTTGCTGATTTTTAGTTTTCCCAATTTATACGCCCATGAGTGGAAGTGCCCTATGCGCTCTAAGCTGTGTTTTTTCGATGTTTCAGGACACACCGTACACTTCTCCAGAGTGGCTGTTGGCAATTTACATCCCGCCCATCAGCGTAGCAAGGCTCCCATTTCTCCATGGCCTGTTCTGCATTTCTGGTTTTGACACTTATTTCCGCATGGCCCTTTTGACCGATGGGAAGCGAGACTTCTTTGTAGCGCTGATTTGCCTTTCCAGGTTGCTTGGTTGGCCAAAAAGGGCGTATGCGTTTTTTCCTGAATATATTCAGGAAAAAACGCATACGCCCTTTTTGGCCAAGGGCATCATTGTCGACGTTTTGCCGCTTTTCATGTGCTTTAAAGGCGATTCGAATCGACCTCCTGAAATCTGTTTCCTGCAATTCTGCCTTGCTTTCAGATCCTCTTCGTTGCCTTCCGTCAATATATTTGTGGACGAGAGTTATCATTTATAACTCTGCAGGTTTGTGAATTGCAGTGCCCCCGAGCTCCATTTTTCAACTCGCTTTTTTGGGAGCTGGCCACAAAAGCGCAGGATTGCCTCAGGCCCTATTCTGCTTCCGGGCGGCAGGCTGAGCCTGTGGTTAATTCTTCTTCCTGATGGGAAAATAGAGTGACCTGTGCCTGTCCCAACACCTAGAGCTAGTCTCTCATTGGCTCCCCCTCTTCCCGTTCATCCTCAGGACAAATTGCAAGCTGTACGGAACGGGAGGTTAAAGGTGCTGATTCTCCAAGGAGGGAGATTGCTAGTAAAGCGGCTGGAATGGCGAACCCGAGCACAAGGAGATGAGAAATGAGGTGCGTTTTAGAAACCTTTCCCGATCACACGGTGTACCACCTTCTGGGTTTCTCATGCATGTTTTCGAGGTAGGAAGATGCCCTTGAACCTGGAGATTTGGGACCCATGGGATGGGTAACAGGCAGTATTACTTTAAAGGCTCTGCGTTTGCTCCCCCAACCTCACCAAACCTCTCAGCCCCGAGAGTGTCCACCCTTATGTCTCCTCCAGCTGTGGGTCTAGATATGGTCAATCCAGGTTGCATCACAGCCCCTGAACGAATTTTGTAAGAAATTCTCTCTCTTTCACTGTCTTTGTTTCACGGGTTTTTAAAAGTAATTTATTTTTATAATGGGGTTTAGCTGTTTTTCACGGCTGTGTTTATGCGGCTTTACAGCCACTTGACTCACTTCCAGAGAGATATCAATACATAGGTTTTAAGATTCTTACTAGTCAGATATATTCTTGTGCGGTGAATAGGGGGTGTTGAGTCCAGTTCACTGAGCAAGGAGTAGGTCTTTCTATTACATATTGGGTTTATGGAACGGTATCTGAGCTCATTTGAAACCCTTGTTTTATGCATCACCCCACCCCACCTTTCCCGTTAAGCAGCCATAGTGTGTTTTGTAAACGTGTGACTCTGTTCTGTTTTGTAATTCAGTTCAAGTGTAGCGGTTTTTACATTCCCTCTATAAGTGATAGCTTATGATAAGTGTCTTTTTCTGTGTGACTTATTTCACTTAGAATCGTCGTAGCTAAAGCCACTCATCATGCTGCTACTAGCCTTATGACATTGATTTCATGGCTGAGTGATATTCCATTGTACATAAGGACCACCACTTCTTTATCCATTTTTCTCTTTCCTGGGATATTTAAGGTGTCATGAAGTGGAGGTTCTTGTCAACAGAGCAGCCCTAAACTTTCGGGTGCCTGTGTCTTGCTGATTTTTAGTTTTCCCAATTTATACGCCCATGAGTGGAAGTGCCCTATGCGCTCTAAGCTGTGTTTTTTTGATGTTTCAGGACACACCGTACACTTCTCCAGAGTGGCTGTTGGCAATTTACATCCCGCCCATCAGCGTAGCAAGTTTCCCATTTCTCCATGGCCTATTCTGCATTTCTGGTTTTGACACTTTTTTCCGCATGGCCCTTTTGACCGATGGGAAGCGAGACTTCTTTGTAGCGCTGATTTGCCTTTCCAGGTTGCTTGGTTGGCCAAAAAGGGCGTATGCGTTTTTTCCTGAATATATTCAGGAAAAAACGCATACGCCCTTTTTGGCCAAGGGCATCATTGTCGACGTTTTGCCGCTTTTCATGTGCTTTAAAGGCGATTCGAATCGACCTCCTGAAATCTGTTTCCTGCAATTCTGCCTTGCTTTCAGATCCTCTTCGTTGCCTTCCCTCAATATATTTGTGGACGAGAGTTATCATTTATAACTCTGCAGGTTTGTGAATTGCAGTGCCCCTGAGCTCCATTTTTCAACTCGCTTTTTTGGGAGCTGGCCACAAAAGCGCAGGATTGCCTCAGGCCCTATTCTGCTTCCGGGCGGCATGCTGAGCCTGTGGTTAATTCTTCTTCCTGATGGGAAAATAGAGTGACCTGTGCCTGTCCCAACACCTAGAGCTAGTCTCTCATTGGCTCCCCCTCTTCCCGTTCATCCTCAGGACAAATTGCAAGCTGTACGGAACGGGAGGTTAAAGGTGCTGATTCTCCAAGGAGGGAGATTGCTAGTAAAGCGGCTGGAATGGCGAACCCGAGCACAAGGAGATGAGAAATGAGGTGCGTTTTAGAAACCTTTCCCGATCACACGGTGTACCACCTTCTGGGTTTCTCATGCATGTTTTCGAGGTAGGAAGATGCCCTTGAACCTGGAGATTTGGGACCCATGGGATGGGTAACAGGCAATATTACTTTAAAGGCTCTGCGTTTGCTCCCCCAACCTCACCAAACCTCTCAGCCCCGAGAGTGTCCACCCTTATGTCTCCTCCAGCTGTGGGTCTAGATATGGTCAATCCAGGTTGCATCACAGCCCCTGAACGAATTTTGTAAGAAATTCTCTCTCTTTCACTGTCTTTGTTTCACGGGTTTTTAAAAGTAATTTATTTTTATAATGGGGTTTAGCTGTTTTTCACGGCTGTGTTTATGCGGCTTTACAGCCACTTGACTCACTTCCAGAGAGATATCAATACATAGGTTTTAAGATTCTTACTAGTCAGATATATTCTTGTGCGGTGAATAGGGGGTGTTGAGTCCAGTTCACTGAGCAAGGAGTAGGTCTTTCTATTACATATTGGGTTTATGGAACGGTATCTGAGCTCATTTGAAACCCTTGTTTTATGCATCACCCCACCCCACCTTTCCCGTTAAGCAGCCATAGTGTGTTTTGTAAACGTGTGACTCTGTTCTGTTTTGTAATTCAGTTCAAGTGTAGCGGTTTTTACATTCCCTCTATAAGTGATAGCTTATGATAAGTGTCTTTTTCTGTGTGACTTATTTCACTTAGAATCGTCGTAGCTAAAGCCACTCATCATGCTGCTACTAGCCTTATGACATTGATTTCATGGCTGAGTGATATTCCATTGTACATAAGGACCACCACTTCTTTATCCATTTTTCTCTTTCCTGGGATATTTAAGGTGTCATGAAGTGGAGGTTCTTGTCAACAGAGCAGCCCTAAACTTTCGGGTGCCTGTGTCTTGCTGATTTTTAGTTTTCCCAATTTATACGCCCATGAGTGGAAGTGCCCTATGCGCTCTAAGCTGTGTTTTTTTGATGTTTCAGGACACACCGTACACTTCTCCAGAGTGGCTGTTGGCAATTTACATCCCGCCCATCAGCGTAGCAAGTTTCCCATTTCTCCATGGCCTATTCTGCATTTCTGGTTTTGACACTTTTTTCCGCATGGCCCTTTTGACCGATGGGAAGCGAGACTTCTTTGTAGCGCTGATTTGCCTTTCCAGGTTGCTTGGTTGGCCAAAAAGGGCGTATGCGTTTTTTCCTGAATATATTCAGGAAAAAACGCATACGCCCTTTTTGGCCAAGGGCATCATTGTCGACGTTTTGCCGCTTTTCATGTGCTTTAAAGGCGATTCGAATCGACCTCCTGAAATCTGTTTCCTGCAATTCTGCCTTGCTTTCAGATCCTCTTCGTTGCCTTCCCTCAATATATTTGTGGACGAGAGTTATCATTTATAACTCTGCAGGTTTGTGAATTGCAGTGCCCCTGAGCTCCATTTTTCAACTCGCTTTTTTGGGAGCTGGCCACAAAAGCGCAGGATTGCCTCAGGCCCTATTCTGCTTCCGGGCGGCATGCTGAGCCTGTGGTTAATTCTTCTTCCTGATGGGAAAATAGAGTGACCTGTGCCTGTCCCAACACCTAGAGCTAGTCTCTCATTGGCTCCCCCTCTTCCCGTTCATCCTCAGGACAAATTGCAAGCTGTACGGAACGGGAGGTTAAAGGTGCTGATTCTCCAAGGAGGGAGATTGCTAGTAAAGCGGCTGGAATGGCGAACCCGAGCACAAGGAGATGAGAAATGAGGTGCGTTTTAGAAACCTTTCCCGATCACACGGTGTACCACCTTCTGGGTTTCTCATGCATGTTTTCGAGGTAGGAAGATGCCCTTGAACCTGGAGATTTGGGACCCATGGGATGGGTAACAGGCAGTATTACTTTAAAGGCTCTGCGTTTGCTCCCCCAACCTCACCAAACCTCTCAGCCCCGAGAGTGTCCACCCTTATGTCTCCTCCAGCTGTGGGTCTAGATATGGTCAATCCAGGTTGCATCACAGCCCCTAAACGAATTTTGTAAGAAATTCTCTCTCTTTCACTGTCTTTGTTTCACGGGTTTTTAAAAGTAATTTATTTTTATAATGGGGTTTAGCTGTTTTTCACGGCTGTGTTTATGCGGCTTTACAGCCACTTGACTCACTTCCAGAGAGATATCAATACATAGGTTTTAAGATTCTTACTAGTCAGATATATTCTTGTGCGGTGAATAGGGGGTGTTGAGTCCAGTTCACTGAGCAAGGAGTAGGTCTTTCTATTACATATTGGGTTTATGGAACGGTATCTGAGCTCATTTGAAACCCTTGTTTTATGCATCACCCCACCCCACCTTTCCCGTTAAGCAGCCATAGTGTGTTTTGTAAACGTGTGACTCTGTTCTGTTTTGTAATTCAGTTCAAGTGTAGCGGTTTTTACATTCCCCCTATAAGTGATAGCTTATGATAAGTGTCTTTTTCTGTGTGACTTATTTCACTTAGAATCGTCGTAGCTAAAGCCACTCATCATGCTGCTACTAGCCTTATGACATTGATTTCATGGCTGAGTGATATTCCATTGTACATAAGGACCACCACTTCTTTATCCATTTTTCTCTTTCCTGGGATATTTAAGGTGTCATGAAGTGGAGGTTCTTGTCAACAGAGCAGCCCTAAACTTTCGGGTGCCTGTGTCTTGCTGATTTTTAGTTTTCCCAATTTATACGCCCATGAGTGGAAGTGCCCTATGCGCTCTAAGCTGTGTTTTTTCGATGTTTCAGGACACACCGTACACTTCTCCAGAGTGGCTGTTGGCAATTTACATCCCGCCCATCAGCGTAGCAAGTTTCCCATTTCTCCATGGCCTATTCTGCATTTCTGGTTTTGACACTTTTTTCCGCATGGCCCTTTTGACCGATGGGAAGCGAGACTTCTTTGTAGCGCTGATTTGCCTTTCCAGGTTGCTTGGTTGGCCAAAAAGGGCGTATGCGTTTTTTCCTGAATATATTCAGGAAAAAACGCATACGCCCTTTTTGGCCAAGGGCATCATTGTCGACGTTTTGCCGCTTTTCATGTGCTTTAAAGGCGATTCGAATCGACCTCCTGAAATCTGTTTCCTGCAATTCTGCCTTGCTTTCAGATCCTCTTCGTTGCCTTCCCTCAATATATTTGTGGACGAGAGTTATCATTTATAACTCTGCAGGTTTGTGAATTGCAGTGCCCCTGAGCTCCATTTTTCAACTCGCTTTTTTGGGAGCTGGCCACAAAAGCGCAGGATCGCCTCAGGCCCTATTCTGCTTCCGGGCGGCAGGCTGAGCCTGTGGTTAATTCTTCTTCCTGATGGGAAAATAGAGTGACCTGTGCCTGTCCCAACACCTAGAGCTAGTCTCTCATTGGCTCCTCCTCTTCCCGTTCATCCTCAGGACAAATTGCAAGCTGTACGGAACGGGAGGTTAAAGGTGCTGATTCTCCAAGGAGGGAGATTGCTAGTAAAGCGGCTGGAATGGCGAACCCGAGCACAAGGAGATGAGAAATGAGGTGCGTTTTAGAAACCTTTCCCGATCACACGGTGTACCACCTTCTGGGTTTCTCATGCATGTTTTCGAGGTAGGAAGATGCCCTTGAACCTGGAGATTTGGGACCCATGGGATGGGTAACAGGCAGTATTACTTTAAAGGCTCTGCGTTTGCTCCCCCAACCTCACCAAACCTCTCAGCCCCGAGAGTGTCCACCCTTATGTCTCCTCCAGCTGTGGGTCTAGATATGGTCAATCCAGGTTGCATCACAGCCCCTGAACGAATTTTGTAAGAATTTCTCTCTCTTTCACTGTCATTGTTTCACGGGTTTTTAAAAGTAATTTATTTTTATAATGGGGTTTAGCTGCTTTTCACGGCTGTGTTTCTGCCGCTTTACACCCACTTGACTCACTTCCAGAGAGATATCAATACATAGGTTTTAAGATTCTTACTAGTCAGATATATTCTTGTGCGGTGAATAGGGGGTGTTGAGTCCAGTTCACTGAGCAAGGAGTAGGTCTTTCTATTACATATTGGGTTTATGGAACGGTATCTGAGCTCATTTGAAACCCTTGTTTTATGCATCACCCCACCCCACCTTTCCCGTTAAGCAGCCATAGTGTGTTTTGTAAACTTGTGACTCTGTTCTGTTTTGTAAACCTGTGACTCTGTTCTATTTTGTAATTCAGTTCAAGTGTAGCGGTTTTTACATTCCCTCTATAAGTGATAGCTTATAATAAGTGTGTTTTTCTGTATGACTTATTTCACATAGAATCGTCGTAGCTAAAGCCACTCATCATGCTGCTACTAGCCTTATGACATTGATTTCATGGCTGAGTGATATTCCATTGTACATAAGGACCACCACTTCTTTATCCATTTTTCTCTTTCCTGGGATATTTAAGGTGTCACGAAGTGGAGGTTCTTGTCAACAGAGCAGCCCCAAACTTTGGGGTGCCTGTGTCTTGCTGATTTTTAGTTTTCCCAATTTATACGCCCATGAGTGGAAGTGCCCTATGTGCTCTAAGCTGTGTTTTTTCGATGTTTCAGGACACACCGTACACTTCTCCAGCGTGGCTGTTGGCAATTTACATCCCGCCCATCAGCGTAGCAAGGCTCCCATTTCTCCATGGCCTGTTCTGCATTTCTGGTTTTGACAGTTTTTTCCGCATGGCCCTTTTGACCGATGGGAAGCGAGACTTCTTTGTAGCACTGATTTGCCTTTCCACGTTGCTTGGTTGGCCGAAAAGGGCGTATGCGTTTTTTCCTGAATATATTCAGGAAAAAACGCATACGCCCTTTTTGGCCAAGGGCATCATTGTCGACGTTTTGCCGCTTTTCATGTGCTTTAAAGGCGATTCGAATCGACCTCCTGAAATCTGTTTCCTGCAATTCTGCCTTGCTTTCAGATCCTCTTCGTTGCCTTCCCTCAATATATTTGTGGACGAGAGTTATCATTTATAACTCTGCAGGTTTGTGAATTGCAGTGCCCCTGAGCTCCATTTTTCAACTCGCTTTTTTGGGAGCTGGCCACAAAAGCACAGGATTGCCTCAGGCCCTATTCTGCTTCCGGGCGGCAGGCTGAGCCTGTGGTTAATTCTTCTTCCTGATGGGAAAATAGAGTGACCTGTGCCTGTCCCAACACCTAGAGCTAGTCTCTCATTGGCTCCCCCTCTTCCCGTTCATCCTCAGGACAAATTGCAAGCTGTACGGAACGGGAGGTTAAAGGTGCTGATTCTCCAAGGAGGGAGATTGCTAGTAAAGCGGCTGGAATGGCGAACCCGAGCACAAGGAGATGAGAAATGAGGTGCGTTTTAGAAACCTTTCCCGATCACACGGTGTACCACCTTCTGGGTTTCTCATGCATGTTTTCGAGGTAGGAAGATGCCCTTGAACCTGGAGATTTGGGACCCATGGGATGGGTAACAGGCAGTATTACTTTAAAGGCTCTGCGTTTGCTCCCCCAACCTCACCAAACCTCTCAGCCCCGAGAGTGTCCACCCTTATGTCTCCTCCAGCTGTGGGTCTAGATATGGTCAATCCAGGTTGCATCACAGCCCCTGAACGAATTTTGTAAGAATTTCTCTCTCTTTCACTGTCTTTGTTTCACGGGTTTTTAAAAGGAATTTATTTTTATAATGGGGTTTAGCTGCTTTTCACGGCTGTGTTTCTGCCGCTTTACACCCACTTGACTCACTTCCAGAGAGATATCAATACATAGGTTTTAAGATTCTTACTAGTCAGATATATTCTTGTGCGGTGAATAGGGGGTGTTGAGTCCAGTTCACTGAGCAAGGAGTAGGACTTTCTATTACATATTGGGTTTATGCAACGGTATCTGAGCTCATTTGAAACCCTTGTTTTATGCATCACCCCACCCCACCTTTCCCGTTAAGCAGCCATAGTGTGTTTTGTAAACGTGTGACTCTGTTCTGTTTTGTAATTCAGTTCAAGTGTAGCGGTTTTTACATTCCCTCTATAAGTGATAGCTTATAATAAGTGTGTTTTTCTGTGTGACTTATTTCACATAGAATCGTCGTAGCTAAAGCCACTCATCATGCTGCTACTAGCCTTATGACATTGATTTCATGGCTGAGTGATATTCCATTGTACATAAGGACCACCACTTCTTTATCCATTTTTCTCTTTCCTGGGATATTTAAGGTGTCACGAAGTGGAGGTTCTTGTCAACAGAGCAGCCCCAAACTTTGGGGTGCCTGTGTCTTGCTGATTTTTAGTTTTCCCAATTTATACGCCCATGAGTGGAAGTGCCCTATGCGCTCTAAGCTGTGTTTTTTCGATGTTTCAGGACACACCGTACACTTCTCCAGAGTGGCTGTTGGCAATTTACATCCCGCCCATCAGCGTAGCAAGTTTCCCATTTCTCCATGGCCTATTCTGCATTTCTGGTTTTGACACTTTTTTCCGCATGGCCCTTTTGACCGATGGGAAGCGAGACTTCTTTGTAGCGCTGATTTGCCTTTCCAGGTTGCTTGGTTGGCCAAAAAGGGCGTATGCGTTTTTTCCTGAATATATTCAGGAAAAAACGCATACGCCCTTTTTGGCCAAGGGCATCATTGTCGACGTTTTGCCGCTTTTCATGTGCTTTAAAGGCGATTCGAATCGACCTCCTGAAATCTGTTTCCTGCAATTCTGCCTTGCTTTCAGATCCTCTTCGTTGCCTTCCCTCAATATATTTGTGGACGAGAGTTATCATTTATAACTCTGCAGGTTTGTGAATTGCAGTGCCCCTGAGCTCCATTTTTCAACTCGCTTTTTTGGGAGCTGGCCACAAAAGCGCAGGATTGCCTCAGGCCCTATTCTGCTTCCGGGCGGCATGCTGAGCCTGTGGTTAATTCTTCTTCCTGATGGGAAAATAGAGTGACCTGTGCCTGTCCCAACACCTAGAGCTAGTCTCTCATTGGCTCCCCCTCTTCCCGTTCATCCTCAGGACAAATTGCAAGCTGTACGGAACGGGAGGTTAAAGGTGCTGATTCTCCAAGGAGGGAGATTGCTAGTAAAGCGGCTGGAATGGCGAACCCGAGCACAAGGAGATGAGAAATGAGGTGCGTTTTAGAAACCTTTCCCGATCACACGGTGTACCACCTTCTGGGTTTCTCATGCATGTTTTCGAGGTAGGAAGATGCCCTTGAACCTGGAGATTTGGGACCCATGGGATGGGTAACAGGCAGTATTACTTTAAAGGCTCTGCGTTTGCTCCCCCAACCTCACCAAACCTCTCAGCCCCGAGAGTGTCCACCCTTATGTCTCCTCCAGCTGTGGGTCTAGATATGGTCAATCCAGGTTGCATCACAGCCCCTAAACGAATTTTGTAAGAAATTCTCTCTCTTTCACTGTCTTTGTTTCACGGGTTTTTAAAAGTAATTTATTTTTATAATGGGGTTTAGCTGTTTTTCACGGCTGTGTTTATGCGGCTTTACAGCCACTTGACTCACTTCCAGAGAGATATCAATACATAGGTTTTAAGATTCTTACTAGTCAGATATATTCTTGTGCGGTGAATAGGGGGTGTTGAGTCCAGTTCACTGAGCAAGGAGTAGGTCTTCCTATTACATATTGGGTTTATGGAACGGTATCTGAGCTCATTTGAAACCCTTGTTTTATGCATCACCCCACCCCACCTTTCCCGTTAAGCAGCCATAGTGTGTTTTGTAAACGTGTGACTCTGTTCTGTTTTGTAATTCAGTTCAAGTGTAGCGGTTTTTACATTCCCCCTATAAGTGATAGCTTATGATAAGTGTCTTTTTCTGTGTGACTTATTTCACTTAGAATCGTCGTAGCTAAAGCCACTCATCATGCTGCTACTAGCCTTATGACATTGATTTCATGGCTGAGTGATATTCCATTGTACATAAGGACCACCACTTCTTTATCCATTTTTCTCTTTCCTGGGATATTTAAGGTGTCATGAAGTGGAGGTTCTTGTCAACAGAGCAGCCCTAAACTTTGGGGTGCCTGTGTCTTGCTGATTTTTAGTTTTCCCAATTTATACGCCCATGAGTGGAAGTGCCCTATGCGCTCTAAGCTGTGTTTTTTCGATGTTTCAGGACACACCGTACACTTCTCCAGAGTGGCTGTTGGCAATTTACATCCCGCCCATCAGCGTAGCAAGTTTCCCATTTCTCCATGGCCTATTCTGCATTTCTGGTTTTGACACTTTTTTCCGCATGGCCCTTTTGACCGATGGGAAGCGAGACTTCTTTGTAGCGCTGATTTGCCTTTCCAGGTTGCTTGGTTGGCCAAAAAGGGCGTATGCGTTTTTTCCTGAATATATTCAGGAAAAAACGCATACGCCCTTTTTGGCCAAGGGCATCATTGTCGACGTTTTGCCGCTTTTCATGTGCTTTAAAGGCGATTCGAATCGACCTCCTGAAATCTGTTTCCTGCAATTCTGCCTTGCTTTCAGATCCTCTTCGTTGCCTTCCCTCAATATATTTGTGGACGAGAGTTATCATTTATAACTCTGCAGGTTTGTGAATTGCAGTGCCCCTGAGCTCCATTTTTCAACTCGCTTTTTTGGGAGCTGGCCACAAAAGCGCAGGATCGCCTCAGGCCCTATTCTGCTTCCGGGCGGCAGGCTGAGCCTGTGGTTAATTCTTCTTCCTGATGGGAAAATAGAGTGACCTGTGCCTGTCCCAACACCTAGAGCTAGTCTCTCATTGGCTCCCCCTCTTCCCGTTCATCCTCAGGACAAATTGCAAGCTGTACGGAACGGGAGGTTAAAGGTGCTGATTCTCCAAGGAGGGAGATTGCTAGTAAAGCGGCTGGAATGGCGAACCCGAGCACAAGGAGATGAGAAATGAGGTGCGTTTTAGAAACCTTTCCCGATCACACGGTGTACCACCTTCTGGGTTTCTCATGCATGTTTTCGAGGTAGGAAGATGCCCTTGAACCTGGAGATTTGGGACCCATGGGATGGGTAACAGGCAGTATTACTTTAAAGGCTCTGCATTTGCTCCCCCAACCTCACCAAACCTCTCAGCCCCGAGAGTGTCCACCCTTATGTCTCCTCCAGCTGTGGGTCTAGATATGGTCAATCCAGGTTGCATCACAGCCCCTGAACGAATTTTGTAAGAATTTCTCTCTCTTTCACTGTCATTGTTTCACGGGTTTTTAAAAGTAATTTATTTTTATAATGGGGTTTAGCTGCTTTTCACGGCTGTGTTTCTGCCGCTTTACACCCACTTGACTCACTTCCAGAGAGATATCAATACATAGGTTTTAAGATTCTTACTAGTCAGATATATTCTTGTGCGGTGAATAGGGGGTGTTGAGTCCAGTTCACTGAGCAAGGAGTAGGTCTTTCTATTACATATTGGGTTTATGGAACGGTATCTGAGCTCATTTGAAACCCTTGTTTTATGCATCACCCCACCCCACCTTTCCCGTTAAGCAGCCATAGTGTGTTTTGTAAACTTGTGACTCTGTTCTGTTTTGTAAACCTGTGACTCTGTTCTGTTTTGTAATTCAGTTCAAGTGTAGCGGTTTTTACATTCCCTCTATAAGTGATAGCTTATAATAAGTGTGTTTTTCTGTATGACTTATTTCACATAGAATCGTCGTAGCTAAAGCCACTCATCATGCTGCTACTAGCCTTATGACATTGATTTCATGGCTGAGTGATATTCCATTGTACATAAGGACCACCACTTCTTTATCCATTTTTCTCTTTCCTGGGATATTTAAGGTGTCACGAAGTGGAGGTTCTTGTCAACAGAGCAGCCCCAAACTTTGGGGTGCCTGTGTCTTGCTGATTTTTAGTTTTCCCAATTTATACGCCCATGAGTGGAAGTGCCCTATGTGCTCTAAGCTGTGTTTTTTCGATGTTTCAGGACACACCGTACACTTCTCCAGCGTGGCTGTTGGCAATTTACATCCCGCCCATCAGCGTAGCAAGGCTCCCATTTCTCCATGGCCTGTTCTGCATTTCTGGTTTTGACAGTTTTTTCCGCATGGCCCTTTTGACCGATGGGAAGCGAGACTTCTTTGTAGCACTGATTTGCCTTTCCACGTTGCTTGGTTGGCCGAAAAGGGCGTATGCGTTTTTTCCTGAATATATTCAGGAAAAAACGCATACGCCCTTTTTGGCCAAGGGCATCATTGTCGACGTTTTGCCGCTTTTCATGTGCTTTAAAGGCGATTCGAATCGACCTCCTGAAATCTGTTTCCTGCAATTCTGCCTTGCTTTCAGATCCTCTTCGTTGCCTTCCCTCAATATATTTGTGGACGAGAGTTATCATTTATAACTCTGCAGGTTTGTGAATTGCAGTGCCCCTGAGCTCCATTTTTCAACTCGCTTTTTTGGGAGCTGGCCACAAAAGCACAGGATTGCCTCAGGCCCTATTCTGCTTCCGGGCGGCAGGCTGAGCCTGTGGTTAATTCTTCTTCCTGATGGGAAAATAGAGTGACCTGTGCCTGTCCCAACACCTAGAGCTAGTCTCTCATTGGCTCCCCCTCTTCCCGTTCATCCTCAGGACAAATTGCAAGCTGTACGGAACGGGAGGTTAAAGGTGCTGATTCTCCAAGGAGGGAGATTGCTAGTAAAGCGGCTGGAATGGCGAACCCGAGCACAAGGAGATGAGAAATGAGGTGCGTTTTAGAAACCTTTCCCGATCACACGGTGTACCACCTTCTGGGTTTCTCATGCATGTTTTCGAGGTAGGAAGATGCCCTTGAACCTGGAGATTTGGGACCCATGGGATGGGTAACAGGCAGTATTACTTTAAAGGCTCTGCGTTTGCTCCCCCAACCTCACCAAACCTCTCAGCCCCGAGAGTGTCCACCCTTATGTCTCCTCCAGCTGTGGGTCTAGATATGGTCAATCCAGGTTGCATCACAGCCCCTGAACGAATTTTGTAAGAATTTCTCTCTCACTGTCTTTGTTTCACGGGTTTTTAAAAGGAATTTATTTTTATAATGGGGTTTAGCTGCTTTTCACGGCTGTGTTTCTGCCGCTTTACACCCACTTGACTCACTTCCAGAGAGATATCAATACATAGGTTTTAAGATTCTTACTAGTCAGATATATTCTTGTGCGGTGAATAGGGGGTGTTGAGTCCAGTTCACTGAGCAAGGAGTAGGTCTTTCTATTACATATTGGGTTTATGGAACGGTATCTGAGCTCATTTGAAACCCTTGTTTTATGCATCACCCCACCCCACCTTTCCCGTTAAGCAGCCATAGTGTGTTTTGTAAACGTGTGACTCTGTTCTGTTTTGTAATTCAGTTCAAGTGTAGCGGTTTTTACATTCCCCCTATAAGTGATAGCTTATGATAAGTGTCTTTTTCTGTGTGACTTATTTCACTTAGAATCGTCGTAGCTAAAGCCACTCATCATGCTGCTACTAGCCTTATGACATTGATTTCATGGCTGAGTGATATTCCATTGTACATAAGGACCACCACTTCTTTATCCATTTTTCTCTTTCCTGGGATATTTAAGGTGTCATGAAGTGGAGGTTCTTGTCAACAGAGCAGCCCTAAACTTTCGGGTGCCTGTGTCTTGCTGATTTTTAGTTTTCCCAATTTATACGCCCATGAGTGGAAGTGCCCTATGCGCTCTAAGCTGTGTTTTTTCGATGTTTCAGGACACACCGTACACTTCTCCAGAGTGGCTGTTGGCAATTTACATCCCGCCCATCAGCGTAGCAAGTTTCCCATTTCTCCATGGCCTATTCTGCATTTCTGGTTTTGACACTTTTTTCCGCATGGCCCTTTTGACCGATGGGAAGCGAGACTTCTTTGTAGCGCTGATTTGCCTTTCCAGGTTGCTTGGTTGGCCAAAAAGGGCGTATGCGTTTTTTCCTGAATATATTCAGGAAAAAACGCATACGCCCTTTTTGGCCAAGGGCATCATTGTCGACGTTTTGCCGCTTTTCATGTGCTTTAAAGGCGATTCGAATCGACCTCCTGAAATCTGTTTCCTGCAATTCTGCCTTGCTTTCAGATCCTCTTCGTTGCCTTCCCTCAATATATTTGTGGACGAGAGTTATCATTTATAACTCTGCAGGTTTGTGAATTGCAGTGCCCCTGAGCTCCATTTTTCAACTCGCTTTTTTGGGAGCTGGCCACAAAAGCGCAGGATCGCCTCAGGCCCTATTCTGCTTCCGGGCGGCAGGCTGAGCCTGTGGTTAATTCTTCTTCCTGATGGGAAAATAGAGTGACCTGTGCCTGTCCCAACACCTAGAGCTAGTCTCTCATTGGCTCCCCCTCTTCCCGTTCATCCTCAGGACAAATTGCAAGCTGTACGGAACGGGAGGTTAAAGGTGCTGATTCTCCAAGGAGGGAGATTGCTAGTAAAGCGGCTGGAATGGCGAACCCGAGCACAAGGAGATGAGAAATGAGGTGCGTTTTAGAAACCTTTCCCGATCACACGGTGTACCACCTTCTGGGTTTCTCATGCATGTTTTCGAGGTAGGAAGATGCCCTTGAACCTGGAGATTTGGGACCCATGGGATGGGTAACAGGCAGTATTACTTTAAAGGCTCTGCATTTGCTCCCCCAACCTCACCAAACCTCTCAGCCCCGAGAGTGTCCACCCTTATGTCTCCTCCAGCTGTGGGTCTAGATATGGTCAATCCAGGTTGCATCACAGCCCCTGAACGAATTTTGTAAGAATTTCTCTCTCTTTCACTGTCATTGTTTCACGGGTTTTTAAAAGTAATTTATTTTTATAATGGGGTTTAGCTGCTTTTCACGGCTGTGTTTCTGCCGCTTTACACCCACTTGACTCACTTCCAGAGAGATATCAATACATAGGTTTTAAGATTCTTACTAGTCAGATATATTCTTGTGCGGTGAATAGGGGGTGTTGAGTCCAGTTCACTGAGCAAGGAGTAGGTCTTTCTATTACATATTGGGTTTATGGAACGGTATCTGAGCTCATTTGAAACCCTTGTTTTATGCATCACCCCACCCCACCTTTCCCGTTAAGCAGCCATAGTGTGTTTTGTAAACTTGTGACTCTGTTCTGTTTTGTAAACCTGTGACTCTGTTCTGTTTTGTAATTCAGTTCAAGTGTAGCGGTTTTTACATTCCCTCTATAAGTGATAGCTTATAATAAGTGTGTTTTTCTGTATGACTTATTTCACATAGAATCGTCGTAGCTAAAGCCACTCATCATGCTGCTACTAGCCTTATGACATTGATTTCATGGCTGAGTGATATTCCATTGTACATAAGGACCACCACTTCTTTATCCATTTTTCTCTTTCCTGGGATATTTAAGGTGTCATGAAGTGGAGGTTCTTGTCAACAGAGCAGCCCCAAACTTTGGGGTGCCTGTGTCTTGCTGATTTTTAGTTTTCCCAATTTATACGCCCATGAGTGGAAGTGCCCTATGTGCTCTAAGCTGTGTTTTTTCGATGTTTCAGGACACACCGTACACTTCTCCAGCGTGGCTGTTGGCAATTTACATCCCGCCCATCAGCGTAGCAAGGCTCCCATTTCTCCATGGCCTGTTCTGCATTTCTGGTTTTGACAGTTTTTTCCGCATGGCCCTTTTGACCGATGGGAAGCGAGACTTCTTTGTAGCACTGATTTGCCTTTCCACGTTGCTTGGTTGGCCGAAAAGGGCGTATGCGTTTTTTCCTGAATATATTCAGGAAAAAACGCATACGCCCTTTTTGGCCAAGGGCATCATTGTCGACGTTTTGCCGCTTTTCATGTGCTTTAAAGGCGATTCGAATCGACCTCCTGAAATCTGTTTCCTGCAATTCTGCCTTGCTTTCAGATCCTCTTCGTTGCCTTCCCTCAATATATTTGTGGACGAGAGTTATCATTTATAACTCTGCAGGTTTGTGAATTGCAGTGCCCCTGAGCTCCATTTTTCAACTCGCTTTTTTGGGAGCTGGCCACAAAAGCACAGGATTGCCTCAGGCCCTATTCTGCTTCCGGGCGGCAGGCTGAGCCTGTGGTTAATTCTTCTTCCTGATGGGAAAATAGAGTGACCTGTGCCTGTCCCAACACCTAGAGCTAGTCTCTCATTGGCTCCCCCTCTTCCCGTTCATCCTCAGGACAAATTGCAAGCTGTACGGAACGGGAGGTTAAAGGTGCTGATTCTCCAAGGAGGGAGATTGCTAGTAAAGCGGCTGGAATGGCGAACCCGAGCACAAGGAGATGAGAAATGAGGTGCGTTTTAGAAACCTTTCCCGATCACACGGTGTACCACCTTCTGGGTTTCTCATGCATGTTTTCGAGGTAGGAAGATGCCCTTGAACCTGGAGATTTGGGACCCATGGGATGGGTAACAGGCAGTATTACTTTAAAGGCTCTGCGTTTGCTCCCCCAACCTCACCAAACCTCTCAGCCCCGAGAGTGTCCACCCTTATGTCTCCTCCAGCTGTGGGTCTAGATATGGTCAATCCAGGTTGCATCACAGCCCCTGAACGAATTTTGTAAGAATTTCTCTCTCTTTCACTGTCTTTGTTTCACGGGTTTTTAAAAGGAATTTATTTTTATAATGGGGTTTAGCTGCTTTTCACGGCTGTGTTTCTGCCGCTTTACACCCACTTGACTCACTTCCAGAGAGATATCAATACATAGGTTTTAAGATTCTTACTAGTCAGATATATTCTTGTGCGGTGAATAGGGGGTGTTGAGTCCAGTTCACTGAGCAAGGAGTAGGACTTTCTATTACATATTGGGTTTATGCAACGGTATCTGAGCTCATTTGAAACCCTTGTTTTATGCATCACCCCACCCCACCTTTCCCGTTAAGCAGCCATAGTGTGTTTTGTAAACGTGTGACTCTGTTCTGTTTTGTAATTCAGTTCAAGTGTAGCGGTTTTTACATTCCCTCTATAAGTGATAGCTTATAATAAGTGTGTTTTTCTGTGTGACTTATTTCACATAGAATCGTCGTAGCTAAAGCCACTCATCATGCTGCTACTAGCCTTATGACATTGATTTCATGGCTGAGTGATATTCCATTGTACATAAGGACCACCACTTCTTTATCCATTTTTCTCTTTCCTGGGATATTTAAGGTGTCACGAAGTGGAGGTTCTTGTCAACAGAGCAGCCCCAAACTTTGGGGTGCCTGTGTCTTGCTGATTTTTAGTTTTCCCAATTTATACGCCCATGAGTGGAAGTGCCCTATGCGCTCTAAGCTGTGTTTTTTCGATGTTTCAGGACACACCGTACACTTCTCCAGAGTGGCTGTTGGCAATTTACATCCCGCCCATCAGCGTAGCAAGGCTCCCATTTCTCCATGGCCTGTTCTGCATTTCTGGTTTTGACACTTATTTCCGCATGGCCCTTTTGACCGATGGGAAGGGAGACTTCTTTGTAGCGCTGATTTGCCTTTCCAGGTTGCTTGGTTGGCCGAAAAGGGCGTATGCGTTTTTTCCTGAATATATTCAGGAAAAAACGCATACGCCCTTTTTGGCCAAGGGCATCATTGTCGACGTTTTGCCGCTTTTCATGTGCTTTAAAGGCGATTCGAATCGACCTCCTGAAATCTGTTTCCTGCAATTCTGCCTTGCTTTCAGATCCTCTTCGTTGCCTTCCCTCAATATATTTGTGGACGAGAGTTATCATTTATAACTCTGCAGGTCTGTGAATTGCAGTGCCCCTGAGCTCCATTTTTCAACTCGCTTTTTTGGGAGCTGGCCACAAAAGCGCAGGATCGCCTCAGGCCCTATTCTGCTTCCGGGCGGCAGGCTGAGCCTGTGGTTAATTCTTCTTCCTGATGGGAAAATAGAGTGACCTGTGCCTGTCCCAACACCTAGAGCTAGTCTCTCATTGGCTCCCCCTCTTCCCGTTCATCCTCAGGACAAATTGCAAGCTGTACGGAACGGGAGGTTAAAGGTGCTGATTCTCCAAGGAGGGAGATTGCTAGTAAAGCGGCTGGAATGGCGAACCCGAGCACAAGGAGATGAGAAATGAGGTGCGTTTTAGAAACCTTTCCCGATCACACGGTGTACCACCTTCTGGGTTTCTCATGCATGTTTTCGAGGTAGGAAGATGCCCTTGAACCTGGAGATTTGGGACCCATGGGATGGGTAACAGGCAGTATTACTTTAAAGGCTCTGCATTTGCTCCCCCAACCTCACCAAACCTCTCAGCCCGAGAGTGTCCACCCTTATGTCTCCTCCAGCTGTGGGTCTAGATATGGTCAATCCAGGTTGCATCACAGCCCCTGAACGAATTTTGTAAGAATTTCTCTCTCTTTCACTGTCATTGTTTCACGGGTTTTTAAAAGGAATTTATTTTTATAATGGGGTTTAGCTGCTTTTCACGGCTGTGTTTCTGCCGCTTTACACCCACTTGACTCACTTCCAGAGAGATATCAATACATAGGTTTTAAGATTCTTACTAGTCAGATATATTCTTGTGCGGTGAATAGGGGGTGTTGAGTCCAGTTCACTGAGCAAGGAGTAGGTCTTTCTATTACATATTGGGTTTATGGAACGGTATCTGAGCTCATTTGAAACCCTTGTTTTATGCATCACCCCACCCCACCTTTCCCGTTAAGCAGCCATAGTGTGTTTTGTAAACTTGTGACTCTGTTCTGTTTTGTAAACCTGTGACTCTGTTCTGTTTTGTAATTCAGTTCAAGTGTAGCGGTTTTTACATTCCCTCTATAAGTGATAGCTTATAATAAGTGTGTTTTTCTGTATGACTTATTTCACATAGAATCGTCGTAGCTAAAGCCACTCATCATGCTGCTACTAGCCTTATGACATTGATTTCATGGCTGAGTGATATTCCATTGTACATAAGGACCACCACTTCTTTATCCATTTTTCTCTTTCCTGGGATATTTAAGGTGTCACGAAGTGGAGGTTCTTGTCAACAGAGCAGCCCCAAACTTTGGGGTGCCTGTGTCTTGCTGATTTTTAGTTTTCCCAATTTATACGCCCATGAGTGGAAGTGCCCTATGTGCTCTAAGCTGTGTTTTTTCGATGTTTCAGGACACACCGTACACTTCTCCAGCGTGGCTGTTGGCAATTTACATCCCGCCCATCAGCGTAGCAAGGCTCCCATTTCTCCATGGCCTGTTCTGCATTTCTGGTTTTGACAGTTTTTTCCGCATGGCCCTTTTGACCGATGGGAAGCGAGACTTCTTTGTAGCACTGATTTGCCTTTCCACGTTGCTTGGTTGGCCGAAAAGGGCGTATGCGTTTTTTCCTGAATATATTCAGGAAAAAACGCATACGCCCTTTTTGGCCAAGGGCATCATTGTCGACGTTTTGCCGCTTTTCATGTGCTTTAAAGGCGATTCGAATCGACCTCCTGAAATCTGTTTCCTGCAATTCTGCCTTGCTTTCAGATCCTCTTCGTTGCCTTCCCTCAATATATTTGTGGACGAGAGTTATCATTTATAACTCTGCAGGTTTGTGAATTGCAGTGCCCCTGAGCTCCATTTTTCAACTCGCTTTTTTGGGAGCTGGCCACAAAAGCACAGGATTGCCTCAGGCCCTATTCTGCTTCCGGGCGGCAGGCTGAGCCTGTGGTTAATTCTTCTTCCTGATGGGAAAATAGAGTGACCTGTGCCTGTCCCAACACCTAGAGCTAGTCTCTCATTGGCTCCCCCTCTTCCCGTTCATCCTCAGGACAAATTGCAAGCTGTACGGAACGGGAGGTTAAAGGTGCTGATTCTCCAAGGAGGGAGATTGCTAGTAAAGCGGCTGGAATGGCGAACCCGAGCACAAGGAGATGAGAAATGAGGTGCGTTTTAGAAACCTTTCCCGATCACACGGTGTACCACCTTCTGGGTTTCTCATGCATGTTTTCGAGGTAGGAAGATGCCCTTGAACCTGGAGATTTGGGACCCATGGGATGGGTAACAGGCAGTATTACTTTAAAGGCTCTGCGTTTGCTCCCCCAACCTCACCAAACCTCTCAGCCCCGAGAGTGTCCACCCTTATGTCTCCTCCAGCTGTGGGTCTAGATATGGTCAATCCAGGTTGCATCACAGCCCCTGAACGAATTTTGTAAGAATTTCTCTCTCTTTCACTGTCTTTGTTTCACGGGTTTTTAAAAGGAATTTATTTTTATAATGGGGTTTAGCTGCTTTTCACGGCTGTGTTTCTGCCGCTTTACACCCACTTGACTCACTTCCAGAGAGATATCAATACATAGGTTTTAAGATTCTTACTAGTCAGATATATTCTTGTGCGGTGAATAGGGGGTGTTGAGTCCAGTTCACTGAGCAAGGAGTAGGACTTTCTATTACATATTGGGTTTATGCAACGGTATCTGAGCTCATTTGAAACCCTTGTTTTATGCATCACCCCACCCCACCTTTCCCGTTAAGCAGCCATAGTGTGTTTTGTAAACTTGTGACTCTGTTCTGTTTTGTAAACCTGTGACTCTGTTCTGTTTTGTAATTCAGTTCAAGTGTAGCGGTTTTTACATTCCCTCTATAAGTGATAGCTTATAATAAGTGTGTTTTTCTGTATGACTTATTTCACATAGAATCGTCGTAGCTAAAGCCACTCATCATGCTGCTACTAGCCTTATGACATTGATTTCATGGCTGAGTGATATTCCATTGTACATAAGGACCACCACTTCTTTATCCATTTTTCTCTTTCCTGGGATATTTAAGGTGTCACGAAGTGGAGGTTCTTGTCAACAGAGCAGCCCCAAACTTTGGGGTGCCTGTGTCTTGCTGATTTTTAGTTTTCCCAATTTATACGCCCATGAGTGGAAGTGCCCTATGTGCTCTAAGCTGTGTTTTTTCGATGTTTCAGGACACACCGTACACTTCTCCAGCGTGGCTGTTGGCAATTTACATCCCGCCCATCAGCGTAGCAAGGCTCCCATTTCTCCATGGCCTGTTCTGCATTTCTGGTTTTGACAGTTTTTTCCGCATGGCCCTTTTGACCGATGGGAAGCGAGACTTCTTTGTAGCACTGATTTGCCTTTCCACGTTGCTTGGTTGGCCGAAAAGGGCGTATGCGTTTTTTCCTGAATATATTCAGGAAAAAACGCATACGCCCTTTTTGGCCAAGGGCATCATTGTCGACGTTTTGCCGCTTTTCATGTGCTTTAAAGGCGATTCGAATCGACCTCCTGAAATCTGTTTCCTGCAATTCTGCCTTGCTTTCAGATCCTCTTCGTTGCCTTCCCTCAATATATTTGTGGACGAGAGTTATCATTTATAACTCTGCAGGTTTGTGAATTGCAGTGCCCCTGAGCTCCATTTTTCAACTCGCTTTTTTGGGAGCTGGCCACAAAAGCACAGGATTGCCTCAGGCCCTATTCTGCTTCCGGGCGGCAGGCTGAGCCTGTGGTTAATTCTTCTTCCTGATGGGAAAATAGAGTGACCTGTGCCTGTCCCAACACCTAGAGCTAGTCTCTCATTGGCTCCCCCTCTTCCCGTTCATCCTCAGGACAAATTGCAAGCTGTACGGAACGGGAGGTTAAAGGTGCTGATTCTCCAAGGAGGGAGATTGCTAGTAAAGCGGCTGGAATGGCGAACCCGAGCACAAGGAGATGAGAAATGAGGTGCGTTTTAGAAACCTTTCCCGATCACACGGTGTACCACCTTCTGGGTTTCTCATGCATGTTTTCGAGGTAGGAAGATGCCCTTGAACCTGGAGATTTGGGACCCATGGGATGGGTAACAGGCAGTATTACTTTAAAGGCTCTGCGTTTGCTCCCCCAACCTCACCAAACCTCTCAGCCCCGAGAGTGTCCACCCTTATGTCTCCTCCAGCTGTGGGTCTAGATATGGTCAATCCAGGTTGCATCACAGCCCCTGAACGAATTTTGTAAGAATTTCTCTCTCTTTCACTGTCTTTGTTTCACGGGTTTTTAAAAGGAATTTATTTTTATAATGGGGTTTAGCTGCTTTTCACGGCTGTGTTTCTGCCGCTTTACACCCACTTGACTCACTTCCAGAGAGATATCAATACATAGGTTTTAAGATTCTTACTAGTCAGATATATTCTTGTGCGGTGAATAGGGGGTGTTGAGTCCAGTTCACTGAGCAAGGAGTAGGACTTTCTATTACATATTGGGTTTATGCAACGGTATCTGAGCTCATTTGAAACCCTTGTTTTATGCATCACCCCACCCCACCTTTCCCGTTAAGCAGCCATAGTGTGTTTTGTAAACGTGTGACTCTGTTCTGTTTTGTAATTCAGTTCAAGTGTAGCGGTTTTTACATTCCCTCTATAAGTGATAGCTTATAATAAGTGTGTTTTTCTGTGTGACTTATTTCACATAGAATCGTCGTAGCTAAAGCCACTCATCATGCTGCTACTAGCCTTATGACATTGATTTCATGGCTGAGTGATATTCCATTGTACATAAGGACCACCACTTCTTTATCCATTTTTCTCTTTCCTGGGATATTTAAGGTGTCACGAAGTGGAGGTTCTTGTCAACAGAGCAGCCCCAAACTTTGGGGTGCCTGTGTCTTGCTGATTTTTAGTTTTCCCAATTTATACGCCCATGAGTGGAAGTGCCCTATGTGCTCTAAGCTGTGTTTTTTCGATGTTTCAGGACACACCGTACACTTCTCCAGAGTGGCTGTTGGCAATTTACATCCCGCCCATCAGCGTAGCAAGGCTCCCATTTCTCCATGGCCTGTTCTGCATTTCTGGTTTTGACACTTATTTCCGCATGGCCCTTTTGACCGATGGGAAGGGAGACTTCTTTGTAGCGCTGATTTGCCTTTCCAGGTTGCTTGGTTGGCCGAAAAGGGCGTATGCGTTTTTTCCTGAATATATTCAGGAAAAAACGCATACGCCCTTTTTGGCCAAGGGCATCATTGTCGACGTTTTGCCGCTTTTCATGTGCTTTAAAGGCGATTCGAATCGACCTCCTGAAATCTGTTTCCTGCAATTCTGCCTTGCTTTCAGATCCTCTTCGTTGCCTTCCCTCAATATATTTGTGGACGAGAGTTATCATTTATAACTCTGCAGGTTTGTGAATTGCAGTGCCCCTGAGCTCCATTTTTCAACTCGCTTTTTTGGGAGCTGGCCACAAAAGCACAGGATTGCCTCAGGCCCTATTCTGCTTCCGGGCGGCAGGCTGAGCCTGTGGTTAATTCTTCTTCCTGATGGGAAAATAGAGTGACCTGTGCCTGTCCCAACACCTAGAGCTAGTCTCTCATTGGCTCCCCCTCTTCCCGTTCATCCTCAGGACAAATTGCAAGCTGTACGGAACGGGAGGTTAAAGGTGCTGATTCTCCAAGGAGGGAGATTGCTAGTAAAGCGGCTGGAATGGCGAACCCGAGCACAAGGAGATGAGAAATGAGGTGCGTTTTAGAAACCTTTCCCGATCACACGGTGTACCACCTTCTGGGTTTCTCATGCATGTTTTCGAGGTAGGAAGATGCCCTTGAACCTGGAGATTTGGGACCCATGGGATGGGTAACAGGCAGTATTACTTTAAAGGCTCTGCGTTTGCTCCCCCAACCTCACCAAACCTCTCAGCCCCGAGAGTGTCCACCCTTATGTCTCCTCCAGCTGTGGGTCTAGATATGGTCAATCCAGGTTGCATCACAGCCCCTGAACGAATTTTGTAAGAATTTCTCTCTCTTTCACTGTCTTTGTTTCACGGGTTTTTAAAAGGAATTTATTTTTATAATGGGGTTTAGCTGCTTTTCACGGCTGTGTTTATGCGGCTTTACAGCCACTTGACTCACTTCCAGAGAGATATCAATACATAGGTTTTAAGATTCTTACTAGTCAGATATATTCTTGTGCGGTGAATAGGGTGTGTTGAGTCCAGTTCACTGAGCAAGGAGTAGGTCTTTCTATTACATATTGGGTTTATGGAACGGTATCTGAGCTCATTTGAAACCCTTGTTTTATGCATCACCCCACCCCACCTTTCCCGTTAAGCAGCCATAGTGTGTTTTGTAAACGTGTGACTCTGTTCTGTTTTGTAATTCAGTTCAAGTGTAGCGGTTTTTACATTCCCTCTATAAGTGATAGCTTTTGATAAGTGTCCTTTTCTGTGTGACATATTTCACTTAGAATCGTCGTAGCTAAAGCCACTCATCATGCTGCTACTAGCCTTATGACATTGATTTCATGGCTGAGTGATATTCCATTGTACATAAGGACCACCACTTCTTTATCCATTTTTCTCTTTCCTGGGATATTTAAGGTGTCACGAAGTGGAGGTTCTTGTCAACAGAGCAGCCCCAAACTTTGGGGTGCCTGTGTCTTGCTGATTTTTAGTTTTCCCAATTTATACGCCCATGAGTGGAAGTGCCCTATGCGCTCTAAGCTGTGTTTTTTCGATGTTTCAGGACACACCGTACACTTCTCCAGAGTGGCTGTTGGCAATTTACATCCCGCCCATCAGCGTAGCAAGTTTCCCATTTCTCCATGGCCTATTCTGCATTTCTGGTTTTGACACTTTTTTCAGCATGGCCCTTTTGACCAATGGGAAGCGAGACTTCTTTGTAGCGCTGATTTGCCTTTCCAGGTTGCTTGGTTGGCCAAAAAGGGCGTATGCGTTTTTTCCTGAATATATTCAGGAAAAAACGCATACGCCCTTTTTGGCCAAGGGCATCATTGTCGACGTTTTGCCGCTTTTCATGTGCTTTAAAGGCGATTCGAATCGACCTCCTGAAATCTGTTTCCTGCAATTCTGCCTTGCTTTCAGATCCTCTTCGTTGCCTTCCCTCAATATATTTGTGGACGAGAGTTATCATTTATAACTCTGCAGGTTTGTGAATTGCAGTGCCCCTGAGCTCCATTTTTCAACTCGCTTTTTTGGGAGCTGGCCACAAAAGCACAGGATTGCCTCAGGCCCTCTTCTGGTTCCGGGCGGCAGGCTGAGCCTGTGGTTAATTCTTCTTCCTGATGGGAAAATAGAGTGACCTGTGCCTGTCCCAACACCTAGAGCTAGTCTCTCATTGGCTCCCCCTCTTCCCGTTCATCCTCAGGACAAATTGCAAGCTGTATGGAACGGGAGGTTAAAGGTGCTGATTCTCCAAGGAGGGAGATTGCTAGTAAAGCGGCTGGAATGGCGAACCCGAGCACAAGGAGATGAGAAATGAGGTGCGTTTTAGAAACCTTTCCCGATCACACGGTGTACCACCTTCTGGGTTTCTCATGCATGTTTTCGAGGTAGGAAGATGCCCTTGAACCTGGAGATTTGGGACCCATGGGATGGGTAACAGGCAGTATTACTTTAAAGGCTCTGCGTTTGCTCCCCCAACCTCACCAAACCTCTCAGCCCCGAGAGTGTCCACCCTTATGTCTCCTCCAGCTGTGGGTCTAGATATGGTCAATCCAGGTTGCATCACAGCCCCTGAACGAATTTTGTAAGAATTTCTCTCTCTTTCACTGTCTTTGTTTCACGGGTTTTTAAAAGGAATTTATTTTTATAATGGGGTTTAGCTGCTTTTCACGGCTGTGTTTCTGCCGCTTTACACCCACTTGACTCACTTCCAGAGAGATATCAATACATAGGTTTTAAGATTCTTACTAGTCAGATATATTCTTGTGCGGTGAATAGGGGGTGTTGAGTCCAGTTCACTGAGCAAGGAGTAGGACTTTCTATTACATATTGGGTTTATGCAACGGTATCTGAGCTCATTTGAAACCCTTGTTTTATGCATCACCCCACCCCACCTTTCCCGTTAAGCAGCCATAGTGTGTTTTGTAAACGTGTGACTCTGTTCTGTTTTGTAATTCAGTTCAAGTGTAGCGGTTTTTACATTCCCTCTATAAGTGATAGCTTTTGATAAGTGTCCTTTTCTGTGTGACTTATTTCACTTAGAATCGTCGTAGCTAAAGCCACTCATCATGCTGCTACTAGCCTTATGACATTGATTTCATGGCTGAGTGATATTCCATTGTACATAAGGACCACCACTTCTTTATCCATTTTTCTCTTTCCTGGGATATTTAAGGTGTCATGAAGTGGAGGTTCTTGTCAACAGAGCAGCCCTAAACTTTCGGGTGCCTGTGTCTTGCTGATTTTTAGTTTTCCCAATTTATACGCCCATGAGTGGAAGTGCCCTATGCGCTCTAAGCTGTGTTTTTTCGATGTTTCAGGACACACCGTACACTTCTCCAGAGTGGCTGTTGGCAATTTACATCCCGCCCATCAGCGTAGCAAGTTTCCCATTTCTCCATGGCCTATTCTGCATTTCTGGTTTTGACACTTTTTTCAGCATGGCCCTTTTGACCGATGGGAAGCGAGACTTCTTTGTAGCGCTGATTTGCCTTTCCAGGTTGCTTGGTTGGCCAAAAAGGGCGTATGCGTTTTTTCCTGAATATATTCAGGAAAAAACGCATACGCCCTTTTTGGCCAAGGGCATCATTGTCGACGTTTTGCCGCTTTTCATGTGCTTTAAAGGCGATTCGAATCGACCTCCTGAAATCTGTTTCCTGCAATTCTGCCTTGCTTTCAGATCCTCTTCGTTGCCTTCCCTCAATATATTTGTGGACGAGAGTTATCATTTATAACTCTGCAGGTTTGTGAATTGCAGTGCCCCTGAGCTCCATTTTTCAACTCGCTTTTTTGGGAGCTGGCCACAAAAGCGCAGGATCGCCTCAGGCCCTATTCTGCTTCCGGGCGGCAGGCTGAGCCTGTGGTTAATTCTTCTTTCTGATGGGAAAATAGAGTGACCTGTGCCTGTCCCAACACCTAGAGCTAGTCTCTCATTGGCTCCCCCTCTTCCCGTTCATCCTCAGGACAAATTGCAAGCTGTACGGAACGGGAGGTTAAAGGTGCTGATTCTCCAAGGAGGGAGATTGCTAGTAAAGCGGCTGGAATGGCGAACCCGAGCACAAGGAGATGAGAAATGAGGTGCGTTTTAGAAACCTTTCCCGATCACACGGTGTACCACCTTCTGGGTTTCTCATGCATGTTTTCGAGGTAGGAAGATGCCCTTGAACCTGGAGATTTGGGACCCATGGGATGGGTAACAGGCAGTATTACTTTAAAGGCTCTGCATTTGCTCCCCCAACCTCACCAAACCTCTCAGCCCCGAGAGTGTCCACCCTTATGTCTCCTCCAGCTGTGGGTCTAGATATGGTCAATCCAGGTTGCATCACAGCCCCTGAACGAATTTTGTAAGAATTTCTCTCTCTTTCACTGTCTTTGTTTCACGGGTTTTTAAAAGGAATTTATTTTTATAATGGGGTTTAGCTGCTTTTCACGGCTGTGTTTCTGCCGCTTTACACCCACTTGACTCACTTGCAGAGAGATATCAATACATAGGTTTTAAGATTCTTACTAGTCAGATATATTCTTGTGCGGTGAATAGGGGGTGTTGAGTCCAGTTCACTGAGCAAGGAGTAGGTCTTTCTATTACATATTGGGTTTATGGAACGGTATCTGAGCTCATTTGAAACCCTTGTTTTATGCATCACCCCACCCCACCTTTCCCGTTAAGCAGCCATAGTGTGTTTTGTAAACGTGTGACTCTGTTCTGTTTTGTAATTCAGTTCAAGTGTAGCGGTTTTTACATTCCCTCTATAAGTGATAGCTTATAATAAGTGTGTTTTTCTGTATGACTTATTTCACATAGAATCGTCGTAGCTAAAGCCACTCATCATGCTGCTACTAGCCTTATGACATTGATTTCATGGCTGAGTGATATTCCATTGTACATAAGGACCACCACTTCTTTATCCATTTTTCTCTTTCCTGGGATATTTAAGGTGTCACGAAGTGGAGGTTCTTGTCAACAGAGCAGCCCCAAACTTTGGGGTGCCTGTGTCTTGCTGATTTTTAGTTTTCCCAATTTATACGCCCATGAGTGAAAGTGCCCTATGTGCTCTAAGCTGTGTTTTTTCGATGTTTCAGGACACACCGTACACTTCTCCAGAGTGGCTGTTGGCAATTTACATCCCGCCCATCAGCGTAGCAAGGCTCCCATTTCTCCATGGCCTGTTCTGCATTTCTGGTTTTGACAGTTTTTTCCGCATGGCCCTTTTGACCGATGGGAAGCGAGACTTCTTTGTAGCGCTGATTTGCCTTTCCAGGTTGCTTGGTTGGCCGAAAAGGGCGTATGCGTTTTTTCCTGAATATATTCAGGAAAAAACGCATACGCCCTTTTTGGCCAAGGGCATCATTGTCGACGTTTTGCCGCTTTTCATGTGCTTTAAAGGCGATTCGAATCGACCTCCTGAAATCTGTTTCCTGCAATTCTGCCTTGCTTTCAGATCCTCTTCGTTGCCTTCCCTCAATATATTTGTGGACGAGAGTTATCATTTATAACTCTGCAGGTTTGTGAATTGCAGTGCCCCTGAGCTCCATTTTTCAACTCGCTTTTTTGGGAGCTGGCCACAAAAGCACAGGATTGCCTCAGGCCCTATTCTGCTTCCGGGCGGCAGGCTGAGCCTGTGGTTAATTCTTCTTCCTGATGGGAAAATAGAGTGACCTGTGCCTGTCCCAACACCTAGAGCTAGTCTCTCATTGGCTCCCCCTCTTCCCGTTCATCCTCAGGACAAATTGCAAGCTGTACGGAACGGGAGTTTAAAGGTGCTGATTCTCCAAGGAGGGAGATTGCTAGTAAAGCGGCTGGAATGGCGAACCCGAGCACAAGGAGATGAGAAATGAGGTGCGTTTTAGAAACCTTTCCCGATCACACGGTGTACCACCTTCTGGGTTTCTCATGCATGTTTTCGAGGTAGGAAGATGCCCTTGAACCTGGAGATTTGGGACCCATGGGATGGGTAACAGGCAGTATTACTTTAAAGGCTCTGCATTTGCTCCCCCAACCTCACCAAACCTAACAGCCCCGAGAGTGTCCACCCTTATGTCTCCTCCAGCTGTGGGTCTAGATATGGTCAATCCAGGTTGCATCACAGCCCCTGAACGAATTTTGTAAGAATTTCTCTCTCTTTCACTGTCTTTGTTTCACGGGTTTTTAAAAGGAATTTATTTTTATAATGGGGTTTAGCTGCTTTTCACGGCTGTGTTTCTGCCGCTTTACACCCACTTGACTCACTTCCAGAGAGATATCAATACATAGGTTTTAAGATTCTTACTAGTCAGATATATTCTTGTGCGGTGAATAGGGGGTGTTGAGTCCAGTTCACTGAGCAAGGAGTAGGTCTTTCTATTACATATTGGGTTTATGGAACGGTATCTGAGCTCATTTGAAACCCTTGTTTTATGCATCACCCCACCCCACCTTTCCCGTTAAGCAGCCATAGTGTGTTTTGTAAACGTGTGACTCTGTTCTGTTTTGTAATTCAGTTCAAGTGTAGCGGTTTTTACATTCCCTCTATAAGTGATAGCTTATAATAAGTGTGTTTTTCTGTATGACTTATTTCACATAGAATCGTCGTAGCTAAAGCCACTCATCATGCTGCTACTAGCCTTATGACATTGATTTCATGGCTGAGTGATATTCCATTGTACATAAGGACCACCACTTCTTTATCCATTTTTCTCTTTCCTGGGATATTTAAGGTGTCACGAAGTGGAGGTTCTTGTCAACAGAGCAGCCCCAAACTTTGGGGTGCCTGTGTCTTGCTGATTTTTAGTTTTCCCAATTTATACGCCCATGAGTGGAAGTGCCCTATGTGCTCTAAGCTGTGTTTTTTCGATGTTTCAGGACACACCGTACACTTCTCCAGAGTGGCTGTTGGCAATTTACATCCCGCCCATCAGCGTAGCAAGGCTCCCATTTCTCCATGGCCTGTTCTGCATTTCTGGTTTTGACACTTATTTCCGCATGGCCCTTTTGACCGATGGGAAGCGAGACTTCTTTGTAGCGCTGATTTGCCTTTCCAGGTTGCTTGGTTGGCCAAAAAGGGCGTATGCGTTTTTTCCTGAATATATTCAGGAAAAAACGCATACGCCCTTTTCGGCCAAGGGCATCATTGTCGACGTTTTGCTGCTTTTCATGTGCTTTAAAGGCGATTCGAATCGACCTCCTGAAATCTGTTTCCTGCAATTCTGCCTTGCTTTCAGATCCTCTTCGTTGCCTTCCCTCAATATATTTGTGGACGAGAGTTATCATTTATAACTCTGCAGGTTTGTGAATTGCAGTGCCCCTGAGCTCCATTTTTCAACTCGCTTTTTTGGGAGCTGGCCACAAAAGCACAGGATTGCCTCAGGCCCTATTCTGCTTCCGGGCGGCAGGCTGAGCCTGTGGTTAATTCTTCTTCCTGATGGGAAAATAGAGTGACCTGTGCCTGTCCCAACACCTAGAGCTAGTCTCTCATTGGCTCCCCCTCTTCCCGTTCATCCTCAGGACAAATTGCAAGCTGTACGGAACGGGAGGTTAAAGGTGCTGATTCTCCAAGGAGGGAGATTGCTAGTAAAGCGGCTGGAATGGCGAACCCGAGCACAAGGAGATGAGAAATGAGGTGCGTTTTAGAAACCTTTCCCGATCACACGGTGTACCACCTTCTGGGTTTCTCATGCATGTTTTCGAGGTAGGAAGATGCCCTTGAACCTGGAGATTTGGGACCCATGGGATGGGTAACAGGCAGTATTACTTTAAAGGCTCTGCGTTTGCTCCCCCAACCTCACCAAACCTCTCAGCCCCGAGAGTGTCCACCCTTATGTCTCCTCCAGCTGTGGGTCTAGATATGGTCAATCCAGGTTGCATCACAGCCCCTGAACGAATTTTGTAAGAATTTCTCTCTCTTTCACTGTCTTTGTTTCACGGGTTTTTAAAAGGAATTTATTTTTATAATGGGGTTTAGCTGCTTTTCACGGCTGTGTTTATGCGGCTTTACAGCCACTTGACTCACTTCCAGAGAGATATCAATACATAGGTTTTAAGATTCTTACTAGCCAGATATATTCTTGTGCGGTGAATAGGGGGTGTTGAGTCCAGTTCACTGAGCAAGGAGTAGGTCTTTCTATTACATATTGGGTTTATGGAACGGTATCTGAGCTCATTTGAAACCCTTGTTTTATGCATCACCCCACCCCACCTTTCCCGTTAAGCAGCCATAGTGTGTTTTGTAAACGTGTGACTCTGTTCTGTTTTGTAATTCAGTTCAAGTGTAGCGGTTTTTACATTCCCTCTATAAGTGATAGCTTTTGATAAGTGTCCTTTTCTGTGTGACTTATTTCACTTAGAATCGTCGTAGCTAAAGCCACTCATCATGCTGCTACTAGCCTTATGACATTGATTTCATGGCTGAGTGATATTCCATTGTACATAAGGACCACCACTTCTTTATCCATTTTTCTCTTTCCTGGGATATTTAAGGTGTCATGAAGTAGAGGTTCTTGTCAACAGAGCAGCCCTAAACTTTCGGGTGCCTGTGTCTTGCTGATTTTTAGTTTTCCCAATTTATACGCCCATGAGTGGAAGTGCCCTATGCGCTCTAAGCTGTGTTTTTTCGGTGTTTCAGGACACACCGTACACTTCTCCAGAGTGGCTGTTGGCAATTTACATCCCGCCCATCAGCGTAGCAAGTTTCCCATTTCTCCATGGCCTATTCTGCATTTCTGGTTTTGACACTTTTTTCCGCATGGCCCTTTTGACCGATGGGAAGCGAGACTTCTTTGTAGCGCTGATTTGCCTTTCCAGGTTGCTTGGTTGGCCAAAAAGGGCGTATGCGTTTTTTCCTGAATATATTCAGGAAAAAACGCATACGCCCTTTTTGGCCAAGGGCATCATTGTCGACGTTTTGCCGCTTTTCATGTGCTTTAAAGGCGATTCGAATCGACCTCCTGAAATCTGTTTCCTGCAATTCTGCCTTGCTTTCAGATCCTCTTCGTTGCCTTCCCTCAATATATTTGTGGACGAGAGTTATCATTTATAACTCTGCAGGTTTGTGAATTGCAGTGCCCCTGAGCTCCATTTTTCAACTCGCTTTTTTGGGAGCTGGCCACAAAAGCACAGGATTGCCTCAGGCCCTATTCTGCTTCCGGGCGGCAGGCTGAGCCTGTGGTTAATTCTTCTTCCTGATGGGAAAATAGAGTGACCTGTGCCTGTCCCAACACCTAGAGCTAGTCTCTCATTGGCTCCCCCTCTTCCCGTTCATCCTCAGGACAAATTGCAAGCTGTACGGAACGGGAGTTTAAAGGTGCTGATTCTCCAAGGAGGGAGATTGCTAGTAAAGCGGCTGGAATGGCGAACCCGAGCACAAGGAGATGAGAAATGAGGTGCGTTTTAGAAACCTTTCCCGATCACACGGTGTACCACCTTCTGGGTTTCTCATGCATGTTTTCGAGGTAGGAAGATGCCCTTGAACCTGGAGATTTGGGACCCATGGGATGGGTAACAGGCAGTATTACTTTAAAGGCTCTGCGTTTGCTCCCCCAACCTCACCAAACCTAACAGCCCCGAGAGTGTCCACCCTTATGTCTCCTCCAGCTGTGGGTCTAGATATGGTCAATCCAGGTTGCATCACAGCCCCTGAACGAATTTTGTAAGAATTTCTCTCTCTTTCACTGTCTTTGTTTCACGGGTTTTTAAAAGGAATTTATTTTTATAATGGGGTTTAGCTGCTTTTCACAGCTGTGTTTCTGCCGCTTTACACCCACTTGACTCACTTGCAGAGAGATATCAATACATAGGTTTTAAGATTCTTACTAGTCAGATATATTCTTGTGCGGTGAATAGGGGGTGTTGAGTCCAGTTCACTGAGCAAGGAGTAGGTCTTTCTATTACATATTGGGTTTATGGAACGGTATCTGAGCTCATTTGAAACCCTTGTTTTATGCATCACCCCACCCCACCTTTCCCGTTAAGCAGCCATAGTGTGTTTTGTAAACGTGTGACTCTGTTCTGTTTTGTAATTCAGTTCAAGTGTAGCGGTTTTTACATTCCCTCTATAAGTGATAGCTTATAATAAGTGTGTTTTTCTGTATGACTTATTTCACATAGAATCGTCGTATCTAAAGCCACTCATCATGCTGCTACTAGCCTTATGACATTGATTTCATGGCTGAGTGATATTCCATTGTACATAAGGACCACCACTTCTTTATCCATTTTTCTCTTTCCTGGGATATTTAAGGTGTCACGAAGTGGAGGTTCTTGTCAACAGAGCAGCCCCAAACTTTGGGGTGCCTGTGTCTTGCTGATTTTTAGTTTTCCCAATTTATACGCCCATGAGTGGAAGTGCCCTATGTGCTCTAAGCTGTGTTTTTTCGATGTTTCAGGACACACCGTACACTTCTCCAGAGTGGCTGTTGGCAATTTACATCCCGCCCATCAGCGTAGCAAGGCTCCCATTTCTCCATGGCCTGTTCTGCATTTCTGGTTTTGACAGTTTTTTCCGCATGGCCCTTTTGACCGATGGGAAGCGAGACTTCTTTGTAGCGCTGATTTGCCTTTCCAGGTTGCTTGGTTGGCCGAAAAGGGCGTATGCGTTTTTTCCTGAATATATTCAGGAAAAAACGCATACGCCCTTTTTGGCCAAGGGCATCATTGTCGACGTTTTGCCGCTTTTCATGTGCTTTAAAGGCGATTCGAATCGACCTCCTGAAATCTGTTTCCTGCAATTCTGCCTTGCTTTCAGATCCTCTTCGTTGCCTTCCCTCAATATATTTGTGGACGAGAGTTATCATTTATAACTCTGCAGGTTTGTGAATTGCAGTGCCCCTGAGCTCCATTTTTCAACTCGCTTTTTTGGGAGCTGGCCACAAAAGCACAGGATTGCCTCAGGCCCTATTCTGCTTCCGGGCGGCAGGCTGAGCCTGTGGTTAATTCTTCTTCCTGATGGGAAAATAGAGTGACCTGTGCCTGTCCCAACACCTAGAGCTAGTCTCTCATTGGCTCCCCCTCTTCCCGTTCATCCTCAGGACAAATTGCAAGCTGTACGGAACGGGAGGTTAAAGGTGCTGATTCTCCAAGGAGGGAGATTGCTAGTAAAGCGGCTGGAATGGCGAACCCGAGCACAAGGAGATGAGAAATGAGGTGCGTTTTAGAAACCTTTCCCGATCACACGGTGTACCACCTTCTGGGTTTCTCATGCATGTTTTCGAGGTAGGAAGATGCCCTTGAACCTGGAGATTTGGGACCCATGGGCTGGGTAACAGGCAGTATTACTTTAAAGGCTCTGCATTTGCTCCCCCAACCTCACCAAACCTCTCAGCCCCGAGAGTGTCCACCCTTATGTCTCCTCCAGCTGTGGGTCTAGATATGGTCAATCCAGGTTGCATCACAGCCCCTGAACGAATTTTGTAAGAATTTCTCTCTCTTTCACTGTCTTTGTTTCACGGGTTTTTAAAAGGAATTTATTTTTATAATGGGGTTTAGCTGCTTTTCACGGCTGTGTTTCTGCCGCTTTACAGCCACTTGACTCACTTCCAGAGAGATATCAATACATAGGTTTTAAGATTCTTACTAGTCAGATATATTCTTGTGTGGTGAATAGGGGGTGTTGAGTCCAGTTCACTGAGCAAGGAGTAGGTCTTTCTATTACATATTGGGTTTATGGAACGGTATCTGAGCTCATTTGAAACCCTTGTTTTATGCATCACCCCACCCCACCTTTCCCGTTAAGCAGCCATAGTGTGTTTTGTAAACGTGTGACTCTGTTCTGTTTTGTAATTCAGTTCAAGTGTAGCGGTTTTTACATTCCCTCTATAAGTGATAGCTTATGATAAGTGTCTTTTTCTGTGTGACTTATTTCACTTAGAATCGTCGTAGCTAAAGCCACTCATCATGCTGCTACTAGCCTTATGACATTGATTTCATGGCTGAGTGATATTCCATTGTACATAAGGTCCACCACTTCTTTATCCATTTTTCTCTTTCCTGGGATATTTAAGGTGTCATGAAGTGGAGGTTCTTGTCAACAGAGCAGCCCTAAACTTTCGGGTGCCTGTGTCTTGCTGATTTTTAGTTTTCCCAATTTATACGCCCATGAGTGGAAGTGCCCTATGTGCTCTAAGCTGTGTTTTTTCGATGTTTCAGGACACACCGTACACTTCTCCAGAGTGGCTGTTGGCAATTTACATCCCGCCCATCAGCGTAGCAAGGCTCCCATTTCTCCATGGCCTATTCTGCATTTCTGATTTTGACACTTTTTTCCGCATGGCCCTTTTGACCGATGGGAAGCGAGACTTCTTTGTAGCGCTGATTTGCCTTTCCAGGTTGCTTGGTTGGCCGAAAAGGGCGTATGCGTTTTTTCCTGAATATATTCAGGAAAAAACGCATACGCCCTTTTTGGCCAAGGGCATCATTGTCGACGTTTTGCCGCTTTTCATGTGCTTTAAAGGCGATTCGAATCGACCTCCTGAAATCTGTTTCCTGCAATTCTGCCTTGCTTTCAGATCCTCTTCGTTGCCTTCCCTCAATATATTTGTGGACGAGAGTTATCATTTATAACTCTGCAGGTTTGTGAATTGCAGTGCCCCTGAGCTCCATTTTTCAACTCGCTTTTTTGGGAGCTGGCCGCAAAAGCGCAGGATCGCCTCAGGCCCTATTCTGCTTCCGGGCGGCAGGCTGAGCCTGTGGTTAATTCTTCTTCCTGATGGGAAAATAGAGTGACCTGTGCCTGTCCCAACACCTAGAGCTAGTCTCTCATTGGCTCCCCCTCTTCCCGTTCATCCTCAGGACAAATTGCAAGCTGTACGGAACGGGAGGTTAAAGGTGCTGATTCTCCAAGGAGGGAGATTGCTAGTAAAGCGGCTGGAATGGCGAACCCGAGCACAAGGAGATGAGAAATGAGGTGCGTTTTAGAAACCTTTCCCGATCACACGGTGTACCACCTTCTGGGTTTCTCATGCATGTTTTCGAGGTAGGAAGATGCCCTTGAACCTGGAGATTTGGGACCCATGGGCTGGGTAACAGGCAGTATTACTTTAAAGGCTCTGCATTTGCTCCCCCAACCTCACCAAACCTCTCAGCCCCGAGAGTGTCCACCCTTATGTCTCCTCCAGCTGTGGGTCTAGATATGGTCAATCCAGGTTGCATCACAGCCCCTGAACGAATTTTGTAAGAATTTCTCTCTCTTTCACTGTCTTTGTTTCACGGGTTTTTAAAAGGAATTTATTTTTATAATGGGGTTTAGCTGCTTTTCACGGCTGTGTTTCTGCCGCTTTACAGCCACTTGACTCACTTCCAGAGAGATATCAATACATAGGTTTTAAGATTCTTACTAGTCAGATATATTCTTGTGCGGTGAATAGGGGGTGTTGAGTCCAGTTCACTGAGCAAGGAGTAGGTCTTTCTATTACATATTGGGTTTATGCAACGGTATCTGAGCTCATTTGAAACCCTTGTTTTATGCATCACCCCACCCCACCTTTCCCGTTAAGCAGCCATAGTGTGTTTTCTAAACGTGTGACTCTGTTCTGTTTTGTAATTCAGTTCAAGTGTAGCGGTTTTTACATTCCCTCTATAAGTGATAGCTTATGATAAGTGTCTTTTTCTGTGTGACTTATTTCACTTAGAATCGTCGTAGCTAAAGCCACTCATCATGCTGCTACTAGCCTTATGACATTGATTTCATGGCTGAGTGATATTCCATTGTACATAAGGACCACCACTTCTTTATCCATTTTTCTCTTTCCTGGGATATTTAAGGTGTCATGAAGTGGAGGTTCTTGTCAACAGAGCAGCCCTAAACTTTCGGGTGCCTGTGTCTTGCTGATTTTTAGTTTTCCCAATTTATACGCCCATGAGTGGAAGTGCCCTATGTGCTCTAAGCTGTGTTTTTTCGATGTTTCAGGACACACCGTACACTTCTCCAGAGTGGCTGTTGGCAATTTACATCCCGCCCATCAGCGTAGCAAGGCTCCCATTTCTCCATGGCCTATTCTGCATTTCTGATTTTGACACTTTTTTCCGCATGGCCCTTTTGACCGATGGGAAGCGAGACTTCTTTGTAGCGCCGATTTGCCTTTCCAGGTTGCTTGGTTGGCCGAAAAGGGCGTATGCGTTTTTTCCTGAATATATTCAGGAAAAAACGCATACGCCCTTTTTGGCCAAGGGCATCATTGTCGACGTTTTGCCGCTTTTCATGTGCTTTAAAGGCGATTCGAATCGACCTCCTGAAATCTGTTTCCTGCAATTCTGCCTTGCTTTCAGATCCTCTTCGTTGCCTTCCCTCAATATATTTGTGGACGAGAGTTATCATTTATAACTCTGCAGGTTTGTGAATTGCAGTGCCCCTGAGCTCCATTTTTCAACTCGCTTTTTTGGGAGCTGGCCGCAAAAGCGCAGGATCGCCTCAGGCCCTATTCTGCTTCCGGGCGGCAGGCTGAGCCTGTGGTTAATTCTTCTTCCTGATGGGAAAATAGAGTGACCTGTGCCTGTCCCAACACCTAGAGCTAGTCTCTCATTGGCTCCCCCTCTTCCCGTTCATCCTCAGGACAAATTGCAAGCTGTACGGAACGGGAGGTTAAAGGTGCTGATTCTCCAAGGAGGGAGATTGCTAGTAAAGCGGCTGGAATGGCGAACCCGAGCACAAGGAGATGAGAAATGAGGTGCGTTTTAGAAACCTTTCCCGATCACACGGTGTACCACCTTCTGGGTTTCTCATGCATGTTTTCGAGGTAGGAAGATGCCCTTGAACCTGGAGATTTGGGACCCATGGGATGGGTAACAGGCAGTATTACTTTAAAGGCTCTGCGTTTGCTCCCCCAACCTCACCAAACCTCTCAGCCCCGAGAGTGTCCACCCTTATGTCTCCTCCAGCTGTGGGTCTAGATATGGTCAATCCAGGTTGCATCACAGCCCCTGAACAAATTTTGTAAGAATTTCTCTCTCTTTCACTGTCTTTGTTTCACGGGTTTTTAAAAGAAATTTATTTTTATAATGGGGTTTAGCTGCTTTTCACGGCTGTGTTTCTGCCGCTTTACAGCCACTTGACTCGCTTCCAGAGAGATATCAATACATAGGTTTTAAGATTCTTACTAGTCAGATATATTCTTGTGCGGTGAATAGGGGGTGTTGAGTCCAGTTCACTGAGCAAGGAGTAGGTCTTTCTATTACATATTGGGTTTATGGAACGGTATCTGAGCTCATTTGAAACCCTTGTTTTATGCATCACCCCACCCCACCTTTCCCGTTAAGCAGCCATAGTGTGTTTTGTAAACGTGTGACTCTGTTCTGTTTTGTAATTCAGTTCAAGTGTAGCGGTTTTTACATTCCCTCTATAAGTGATAGCTTATAATAAGTGTGTTTTTCTGTGTGACTTATTTCACTTAGAATCGTCGAAGCTAAAGCCACTCATCATGCTGCTACTAGCCTTATGACATTGATTTCATGGCTGAGTGATATTCCATTGTACATAAAGACCACCACTTCTTTATCCATTTTTCTCTTTCCTGGGATATTTAAGGTGTCACGAAGTGGAGGTTCTTGTCAACAGAGCAGCCCCAAACTTTGGGGTGCCTGTGTCTTGCTGATTTTTAGTTTTCCCAATTTATACGCCCATGAGTGGAAGTGCCCTATGCGCTCTAAGCTGTGTTTTTTCGATGTTTCAGGACACACCGTACACTTCTCTAGAGTGGCTGTTGGCAATTTACATCCCGCCCATCAGCGTAGCAAGGCTCCCATTTCTCCATGGCCTGTTCTGCATTTCTGGTTTTGACACTTTTTTCCGCATGGCCCTTTTGACCGATGGGAAGCGAGACTTCTTTGTAGCGCTGATTTGCCTTTCCAGGTTGCTTGGTTGGCCAAAAAGGGCGTATGCGTTTTTTCCTGAATATATTCAGGAAAAAACGCATACGCCCTTTTTGGCCAAGGGCATCATTGTCGACGTTTTGCCGCTTTTCATGTGCTTTAAAGGCGATTCGAATCGACCTCCTGAAATCTGTTTCCTGCAATTCTGCCTTGCTTTCAGATCCTCTTCGTTGCCTTCCCTCAATATATTTGTGGACGAGAGTTATCATTTATAACTCTGCAGGTTTGTGAATTGCAGTGCCCCTGAGCTCCATTTTTCAACTCGCTTTTTTGGGAGCTGGCCACAAAAGCGCAGGATTGCCTCAGGCCCTATTCTGCTTCCGGGCGGCAGGCTGAGCCTGTGGTTAATTCTTCTTCCTGATGGGAAAATAGAGTGACCTGTGCCTGTCCCAACACCTAGAGCTAGTCTCTCATTGGCTCCCCCTCTTCCCGTTCATCCTCAGGACAAATTGCAAGCTGTACGGAACGGGAGGTTAAAGGTGCTGATTCTCCAAGGAGGGAGATTGCTAGTAAAGCGGCTGGAATGGCGAACCCGAGCACAAGGAGATGAGAAATGAGGTGCGTTTTAGAAACCTTTCCCGATCACATGGTGTACCACCTTCTGGGTTTCTCATGCATGTTTTCGAGGTAGGAAGATGCCCTTGAACCTGGAGATTTGGGACCCATGGGATGGGTAACAGGCAGTATTACTTTAAAGGCTCTGCGTTTGCTCCCCCAACCTCACCAAACCTCTCAGCCCCGAGAGTGTCCACCCTTATGTCTCCTCCAGCTGTGGGTCTAGATATGGTCAATCCAGGTTGCATCACAGCCCCTGAACGAATTTTGTAAGAATTTCTCTCTCTTTCACTGTCTTTGTTTCACGGGTTTTTAAAAGAAATTTATTTTTATAATGGGGTTTAGCTGCTTTTCACGGCTGTGTTTCCGCCGCTTTACAGCCACTTGACTCGCTTCCAGAGAGATATCAATACATAGGTTTTAAGATTCTTACTAGTCAGATATATTCTTGTGCGGTGAATAGGGGGTGTTGAGTCCAGTTCACTGAGCAAGGAGTAGGTCTTTCTATTACATATTGGGTTTATGGAACGGTATCTGAGCTCATTTGAAACCCTTGTTTTATGCATCACCCCACCCCACCTTTCCCGTTAAGCAGCCATAGTGTGTTTTGTAAACTTGTGACTCTGTTCTGTTTTGTAAACCTTTGACTCTGTTCTGTTTTTGTAATTCAGTTCAAGTGTAGCGGTTTTTACATTCCCTCTATAAGTGATAGCTTATGATAAGTGTCTTTTTCTGTGTGACTTATTTCACTTAGAATCGTCGTAGCTAAAGCCACTCATCATGCTGCTACTAGCCTTATGACATTGATTTCATGGCTGAGTGATATTCCATTGTACATAAGGACCACCACTTCTTTATCCATTTTTCTCTTTCCTGGGATATTTAAGGTGTCATGAAGTGGAGGTTCTTGTCAAGAGAGCAGCCCTAAACTTTGGGGTGCCTGTGTCTTGCTGATTTTTAGTTTTCCCAATTTATACGCCCATGAGTGGAAGTGCCCTATGCGCTCTAAGCTGTGTTTTTTCGATGTTTCAGGACACACCGTACACTTCTCCAGAGTGGCTGTTGGCAATTTACATCCCGCCCATCAGCGTAGCAAGGCTCCCATTTCTCCATGGCCTATTCTGCATTTCTGATTTTGACACTTTTTTCCGCATGGCCCTTTTGACCGATGGGAAGCGAGACTTCTTTGTAGCGCCGATTTGCCTTTCCAGGTTGCTTGGTTGGCCAAAAAGGGCGTATGCGTTTTTTCCTGAATATATTCAGGAAAAAACGCATACGCCCTTTTTGGCCAAGGGCATCATTGTCGACGTTTTGCCGCTTTTCATGTGCTTTAAAGGCGGTTCGAATCGACCTCCTGAAATCTGTTTCCTGCAATTCTGCCTTGCTTTCAGATCCTCTTCGTTGCCTTCCCTCAATATATTTGTGGACGAGAGTTATCATTTATAACTCTGCAGGTTTGTGAATTGCAGTGCCCCTGAGCTCCATTTTTCAACTCGCTTTTTTGGGAGCTGGCCGCAAAAGCGCAGGATCGCCTCAGGCCCTATTCTGCTTCCGGGCGGCAGGCTGAGCCTGTGGTTAATTCTTCTTCCTGATGGGAAAATAGAGTGACCTGTGCCTGTCCCAACACCTAGAGCTAGTCTCTCATTGGCTCCCCCTCTTCCCGTTCATCCTCAGGACAAATTGCAAGCTGTACGGAACGGGAGGTTAAAGGTGCTGATTCTCCAAGGAGGGAGATTGCTAGTAAAGCGGCTGGAATGGCGAACCCGAGCACAAGGAGATGAGAAATGAGGTGCGTTTTAGAAACCTTTCCCGATCACACGGTGTACCACCTTCTGGGTTTCTCATGCATGTTTTCGAGGTAGGAAGATGCCCTTGAACCTGGAGATTTGGGACCCATGGGATGGGTAACAGGCAGTATTACTTTAAAGGCTCTGCGTGTGCTCCCCCAACCTCACCAAACCTCTCAGCCCCGAGAGTGTCCACCCTTATGTCTCCTCCAGCTGTGGGTCTAGATATGGTCAATCCAGGTTGCATCACAGCCCCTGAACAAATTTTGTAAAAATTTCTCTCTCTTTCACTGTCTTTGTTTCACGGGTTTTTAAAAGAAATTTATTTTTATAATGGGGTTTAGCTGCTTTTCACGGCTGTGTTTCTGCCGCTTTACAGCCACTTGACTCGCTTCCAGAGAGATATCAATACATAGGTTTTAAGATTCTTACTAGTCAGATATATTCTTGTGCGGTGAATAGGGGGTGTTGAGTCCAGTTCACTGAGCAAGGAGTAGGTCTTTCTATTACATATTGGGTTTATGGAACGGTATCTGAGCTCATTTGAAACCCTTGTTTTATGCATCACCCCACCCCACCTTTCCCGTTAAGCAGCCATAGTGTGTTTTGTAAACGTGTGACTCTGTTCTGTTTTGTAATTCAGTTCAAGTGTAGCGGTTTTTACATTCCCTCTATAAGTGATAGCTTATAATAAGTGTGTTTTTCTGTGTGACTTATTTCACTTAGAATCGTCGAAGCTAAAGCCACTCATCATGCTGCTACTAGCCTTATGACATTGATTTCATGGCTGAGTGATATTCCATTGTACATAAAGACCACCACTTCTTTATCCATTTTTCTCTTTCCTGGGATATTTAAGGTGTCACGAAGTGGAGGTTCTTGTCAACAGAGCAGCCCCAAACTTTGGGGTGCCTGTGTCTTGCTGATTTTTAGTTTTCCCAATTTATACGCCCATGAGTGGAAGTGCCCTATGCGCTCTAAGCTGTGTTTTTTCGATGTTTCAGGACACACCGTACACTTCTCCAGAGTGGCTGTTGGCAATTTACATCCCGCCCATCAGCGTAGCAAGGCTCCCATTTCTCCATGGCCTGTTCTGCATTTCTGGTTTTGACACTTTTTTCCGCATGGCCCTTTTGACCGATGGGAAGCGAGACTTCTTTGTAGCGCTGATTTGCCTTTCCAGGTTGCTTGGTTGGCCAAAAAGGGCGTATGCGTTTTTTCCTGAATATATTCAGGAAAAAACGCATACGCCCTTTTTGGCCAAGGGCATCATTGTCGACGTTTTGCCGCTTTTCATGTGCTTTAAAGGCGATTCGAATCGACCTCCTGAAATCTGTTTCCTGCAATTCTGCCTTGCTTTCAGATCCTCTTCGTTGCCTTCCCTCAATATATTTGTGGACGAGAGTTATCATTTATAACTCTGCAGGTTTGTGAATTGCAGTGCCCCTGAGCTCCATTTTTCAACTCGCTTTTTTGGGAGCTGGCCGCAAAAGCGCAGGATTGCCTCAGGCCCTATTCTGCTTCCGGGCGGCAGGCTGAGCCTGTGGTTAATTCTTCTTCCTGATGGGAAAATAGAGTGACCTGTGCCTGTCCCAACACCTAGAGCTAGTCTCTCATTGGCTCCCCCTCTTCCCGTTCATCCTCAGGACAAATTGCAAGCTGTACGGAACGGGAGGTTAAAGGTGCTGATTCTCCAAGGAGGGAGATTGCTAGTAAAGCGGCTGGAATGGCGAACCCGAGCACAAGGAGATGAGAAATGAGGTGCGTTTTAGAAACCTTTCCCGATCACACGGTGTACCACCTTCTGGGTTTCTCATGCATGTTTTCGAGGTAGGAAGATGCCCTTGAACCTGGAGATTTGGGACCCATGGGATGGGTAACAGGCAGTATTACTTTAAAGGCTCTGCGTTTGCTCCCCCAACCTCACCAAACCTCTCAGCCCCGAGAGTGTCCACCCTTATGTCTCCTCCAGCTGTGGGTCTAGATATGGTCAATCCAGGTTGCATCACAGCCCCTGAACGAATTTTGTAAGAATTTCTCTCTCTTTCACTGTCTTTGTTTCACGGGTTTTTAAAAGAAATTTATTTTTATAATGGGGTTTAGCTGCTTTTCACGGCTGTGTTTCTGCCGCTTTACAGCCACTTGACTCGCTTCCAGAGAGATATCAATACATAGGTTTTAAGATTCTTACTAGTCAGATATATTCTTGTGCGGTGAATAGGGGGTGTTGAGTCCAGTTCACTGAGCAAGGAGTAGGTCTTTCTATTACATATTGGGTTTATGGAACGGTATCTGAGCTCATTTGAAACCCTTGTTTTATGCATCACCCCACCCCACCTTTCCCGTTAAGCAGCCATAGTGTGTTTTGTAAACTTGTGACTCTGTTCTGTTTTGTAAACCTGTAACTCTGTTCTGTTTTGTAATTCAGTTCAAGTGTAGCGGTTTTTACATTCCCTCTATAAGTGATAGCTTATAATAAGTGTGTTTTTCTGTGTGACTTATTTCACTTAGAATCGTCGAAGCTAAAGCCACTCATCATGCTGCTACTAGCCTTATGACATTGATTTCATGGCTGAGTGATATTCCATTGTACATAAAGACCACCACTTCTTTATCCATTTTTCTCTTTCCTGGGATATTTAAGGTGTCACGAAGTGGAGGTTCTTGTCAACAGAGCAGCCCCAAACTTTGGGGTGCCTGTGTCTTGCTGATTTTTAGTTTTCCCAATTTATACGCCCATGAGTGGAAGTGCCCTATGCGCTCTAAGCTGTGTTTTTTCGATGTTTCAGGACACACCGTACACTTCTCCAGAGTGGCTGTTGGCAATTTACATCCCGCCCATCAGCGTAGCAAGGCTCCCATTTCTCCATGGCCTGTTCTGCATTTCTGGTTTTGACACTTTTTTCCGCATGGCCCTTTTGACCGATGGGAAGCGAGACTTCTTTGTAGCGCTGATTTGCCTTTCCAGGTTGCTTGGTTGGCCAAAAAGGGCGTATGCGTTTTTTCCTGAATATATTCAGGAAAAAACGCATACGCCCTTTTTGGCCAAGGGCATCATTGTCGACGTTTTGCCGCTTTTCATGTGCTTTAAAGGCGATTCGAATCGACCTCCTGAAATCTGTTTCCTGCAATTCTGCCTTGCTTTCAGATCCTCTTCGTTGCCTTCCCTCAATATATTTGTGGACGAGAGTTATCATTTATAACTCTGCAGGTTTGTGAATTGCAGTGCCCCTGAGCTCCATTTTTCAACTCGCTTTTTTGGGAGCTGGCCGCAAAAGCGCAGGATCGCCTCAGGCCCTATTCTGCTTCCGGGCGGCAGGCTGAGCCTGTGGTTAATTCTTCTTCCTGATGGGAAAATAGAGTGACCTGTGCCTGTCCCAACACCTAGAGCTAGTCTCTCATTGGCTCCCCCTCTTCCCGTTCATCCTCAGGACAAATTGCAAGCTGTACGGAACGGGAGGTTAAAGGTGCTGATTCTCCAAGGAGGGAGATTGCTAGTAAAGCGGCTGGAATGGCGAACCCGAGCACAAGGAGATGAGAAATGAGGTGCGTTTTAGAAACCTTTCCCGATCACACGGTGTACCACCTTCTGGGTTTCTCATGCATGTTTTCGAGGTAGGAAGATGCCCTTGAACCTGGAGATTTGGGACCCATGGGATGGGTAACAGGCAGTATTACTTTAAAGGCTCTGCGTTTGCTCCCCCAACCTCACCAAACCTCTCAGCCCCGAGAGTGTCCACCCTTATGTCTCCTCCAGCTGTGGGTCTAGATATGGTCAATCCAGGTTGCATCACAGCCCCTGAACGAATTTTGTAAGAATTTCTCTCTCTTTCACTGTCTTTGTTTCACGGGTTTTTAAAAGAAATTTATTTTTATAATGGGGTTTAGCTGCTTTTCACGGCTGTGTTTCTGCCGCTTTACAGCCACTTGACTCGCTTCCAGAGAGATATCAATACATAGGTTTTAAGATTCTTACTAGTCAGATATATTCTTGTGCGGTGAATAGGGGGTGTTGAGTCCAGTTCACTGAGCAAGGAGTAGGTCTTTCTATTACATATTGGGTTTATGGAACGGTATCTGAGCTCATTTGAAACCCTTGTTTTATGCATCACCCCACCCCACCTTTCCCGTTAAGCAGCCATAGTGTGTTTTGTAAACTTGTGACTCTGTTCTGTTTTGTAAACCTGTAACTCTGTTCTGTTTTGTAATTCAGTTCAAGTGTAGCGGTTTTTACATTCCCTCTATAAGTGATAGCTTATAATAAGTGTGTTTTTCTGTGTGACTTATTTCACTTAGAATCGTCGAAGCTAAAGCCACTCATCATGCTGCTACTAGCCTTATGACATTGATTTCATGGCTGAGTGATATTCCATTGTACATAAAGACCACCACTTCTTTATCCATTTTTCTCTTTCCTGGGATATTTAAGGTGTCACGAAGTGGAGGTTCTTGTCAACAGAGCAGCCCCAAACTTTGGGGTGCCTGTGTCTTGCTGATTTTTAGTTTTCCCAATTTATACGCCCATGAGGGGAAGTGCCCTATGCGCTCTACGCTGTGTTTTTTCGATGTTTCAGGACACACCGTACACTTCTCCAGAGTGGCTGTTGGCAATTTACATCCCGCCCATCAGCGTAGCAAGGCTCCCATTTCTCCATGGCCTGTTCTGCATTTCTGGTTTTGACAGTTTTTTCCGCATGACCCTTTTGACCTATGGGAAGCGAGACTTCTTTGTAGCGCTGATTTGCCTTTCCAGGTTGCTTGGTTGGCCGAAAAGGGCGTATGCGTTTTTTCCTGAATATATTCAGGAAAAAACGCATACGCCCTTTTTGGCCAAGGGCATCATTGTCGACGTTTTGCCGCTTTTCATGTGCTTTAAAGGCGATTCGAATCGACCTCCTGAAATCTGTTTCCTGCAATTCTGCCTTGCTTTCAGATCCTCTTCGTTGCCTTCCCTCAATATATTTGTGGACGAGAGTTATCATTTATAACTCTGCAGGTTTGTGAATTGCAGTGCCCCTGAGCTCCATTTTTCAACTCGCTTTTTTGGGAGCTGGCCACAAAAGCGCAGGATCGCCTCAGGCCCTATTCTGCTTCTGGGCGGCAGGCTGAGCCTGTGGTTAATTCTTCTTCCTGATGGGAAAATAGAGTGACCTGTGCCTGTCCCAACACCTAGAGCTAGTCTCTCATTGGCTCCCCCTCTTCCCGTTCATCCTCAGGACAAATTGCAAGCTGTACGGAACGGGAGGTTAAAGGTGCTGATTCTCCAAGGAGGGAGATTGCTAGTAAAGCGGCTGGAATGGCGAACCCGAGCACAAGGAGATGAGAAATGAGGTGCGTTTTAGAAACCTTTCCCGATCACACGGTGTACCACCTTCTGGGTTTCTCATGCATGTTTTCGAGGTAGGAAGATGCCCTTGAACCTGGAGATTTGGGACCCATGGGATGGGTAACAGGCAGTATTACTTTAAAGGCTCTGCGTTTGCTCCCCCAACCTCACCAAACCTCTCAGCCCCGAGAATGTCCACCCTTATGTCTCCTCCAGCTGTGGGTCTAGATATGGTCAATCCAGGTTGCATCACAGCCCCTGAACGAATTTTGTAAGAATTTCTCTCTCTTTCACTGTCTTTGTTTCACGGGTTTTTAAAAGGAATTTATTTTTATAATGGGGTTTAGCTGCTTTTCACGGCTGTATTTCTGCCGCTTTACACCCACTTGACTCACTTCCAGAGAGATATCAATACATAGGTTTTAAGATTCTTATTAGTCAGATATATTCTTGTGCGGTGAATAGCGGGTGTTGAGTCCAGTTCACTGAGCAAGGAGTAGGTCTTTCTATTACATATTGGGTTTATGGAACGGTATCTGAGCTCATTTGAAACCCTTGTTTTATGCATCACCCCACCCCACCTTTCCCGTTAAGCAGCCATAGTGTGTTTTCTAAACGTGTGACTGTTCTGTTTTGTAATTCAGTTCAAGTGTAGCGGTTTTTACATTCCCTCTATAAGTGATAGCTTATAATAAGTGTGTTTTTCTGTGTGACTTATTTCACTTAGAATCGTCGAAGCTAAAGCCACTCATCATGCTGCTACTAGCCTTATGACATTGATTTCATGGCTGAGTGATATTCCATTGTACATAAAGACCACCACTTCTTTATCCATTTTTCTCTTTCCTGGGATATTTAAGGTGTCACGAAGTGGAGGTTCTTGTCAACAGAGCAGCCCCAAACTTTGGGGTGCCTGTGTCTTGCTGATTTTTAGTTTTCCCAATTTATACGCCCATGAGTGGAAGTGCCCTATGCGCTCTAAGCTGTGTTTTTTCGATGTTTCAGGACACACCGTACACTTCTCCAGAGTGGCTGTTGGCAATTTACATCCCGCCCATCAGCGTAGCAAGGCTCCCATTTCTGCATGGCCTGTAGTGCATTTCTGGTTTTGACACTTTTTTCAGCATGGCCCTTTTGACCGATGGGAAGCGAGACTTCTTTGTAGCGCTGATTTGCCTTTCCAGGTTGCTTGGTTGGCCAAAAAGGGCGTATGCGTTTTTTCCTGAATATATTCAGGAAAAAACGCATACGCCCTTTTTGGCCAAGGGCATCATTGTCGACGTTTTGCCGCTTTTCATGTGCTTTAAAGGCGATTCGAATCGACCTCCTGAAATCTGTTTCCTGCAATTCTGCCTTGCTTTCAGATCCTCTTCGTTGCCTTCCCTCAATATATTTGTGGACGAGAGTTATCATTTATAACTCTGCAGGTTTGTGAATTGCAGTGCCCCTGAGCTCCATTTTTCAACTCGCTTTTTTGGGAGCTGGCCGCAAAAGCGCAGGATCGCCTCAGGCCCTATTCTGCTTCCGGGCGGCAGGCTGAGCCTGTGGTTAATTCTTCTTCCTGATGGGAAAATAGAGTGACCTGTGCCTGTCCCAACACCTAGAGCTAGTCTCTCATTGGCTCCCCCTCTTCCCGTTCATCCTCAGGACAAATTGCAAGCTGTACGGAACGGGAGGTTAAAGGTGCTGATTCTCCAAGGAGGGAGATTGCTAGTAAAGCGGCTGGAATGGCGAACCCGAGCACAAGGAGATGAGAAATGAGGTGCGTTTTAGAAACCTTTCCCGATCACACGGTGTACCACCTTCTGGGTTTCTCATGCATGTTTTCGAGGTAGGAAGATGCCCTTGAACCTGGAGATTTGGGACCCATGGGATGGGTAACAGGCAGTATTACTTTAAAGGCTCTGCGTTTGCTCCCCCAACCTCACCAAACCTCTCAGCCCCGAGAGTGTCCACCCTTATGTCTCCTCCAGCTGTGGGTCTAGATATGGTCAATCCAGGTTGCATCACAGCCCCTGAACGAATTTTGTAAGAATTTCTCTCTCTTTCACTGTCTTTGTTTCACGGGTTTTTAAAAGAAATTTATTTTTATAATGGGGTTTAGCTGCTTTTCACGGCTGTGTTTCTGCCGCTTTACAGCCACTTGACTCGCTTCCAGAGAGATATCAATACATAGGTTTTAAGATTCTTACTAGTCAGATATATTCTTGTGCGGTGAATAGGGGGTGTTGAGTCCAGTTCACTGAGCAAGGAGTAGGTCTTTCTATTACATATTGGGTTTATGGAACGGTATCTGAGCTCATTTGAAACCCTTGTTTTATGCATCACCCCACCCCACCTTTCCCGTTAAGCAGCCATAGTGTGTTTTGTAAACTTGTGACTCTGTTCTGTTTTGTAAACCTGTAACTCTGTTCTGTTTTGTAATTCAGTTCAAGTGTAGCGGTTTTTACATTCCCTCTATAAGTGATAGCTTATAATAAGTGTGTTTTTCTGTGTGACTTATTTCACTTAGAATCGTCGAAGCTAAAGCCACTCATCATGCTGCTACTAGCCTTATGACATTGATTTCATGGCTGAGTGATATTCCATTGTACATAAAGACCACCACTTCTTTATCCATTTTTCTCTTTCCTGGGATATTTAAGGTGTCACGAAGTGGAGGTTCTTGTCAACAGAGCAGCCCCAAACTTTGGGGTGCCTGTGTCTTGCTGATTTTTAGTTTTCCCTATTTATACGCCCATGAGTGGAAGTGCCCTATGCGCTCTAAGCTGTGTTTTTTCGATGTTTCAGGACACACCGTACACTTCTCCAGAGTGCCTGTTGGCAATTTACATCCCGCCCATCAGCGTAGCAAGGCTCCCATTTCTCCATGGCCTGTTCTGCATTTCTGGTTTTGACACTTTTTTCCGCATGGCCCTTTTGACCGATGGGAAGCGAGACTTCTTTGTAGCGCTGATTTGCCTTTCCAGGTTGCTTGGTTGGCCAAAAAGGGCGTATGCGTTTTTTCCTGAATATATTCAGGAAAAAACGCATACGCCCTTTTTGGCCAAGGGCATCATTGTCGACGTTTTGCCGCTTTTCATGTGCTTTAAAGGCGATTCGAATCGACCTCCTGAAATCTGTTTCCTGCAATTCTGCCTTGCTTTCAGATCCTCTTCGTTGCCTTGCCTCAATATATTTGTGGACGAGAGTTCTCATTTATAACTCTGCAGGTTTGTGAATTGCAGTGCCCCTGAGCTCCATTTTTCAACTCGCTTTTTTGGGAGCTGGCCACAAAAGCGCAGGATTGCCTCAGGCCCTATTCTGCTTCCGGGCGGCAGGCTGAGCCTGTGGTTAATTCTTCTTCCTGATGGGAAAATAGAGTGACCTGTGCCTGTCCCAACACCTATAGCTAGTCTCTCATTGGCTCCCCCTCTTCCCGTTCATCCTCAGGACAAATTGCAAGCTGTACGGAACGGGAGGTTAAAGGTGCTGATTCTCCAAGGAGGGAGATTGCTAGTAAAGCGGCTGGAATGGCGAACCCGAGCACAAGGAGATGAGAAATGAGGTGCGTTTTAGAAACCTTTCCCGATCACACGGTGTACCACCTTCTGGGTTTCTCATGCATGTTTTCGAGGTAGGAAGATGCCCTTGAACCTGGAGATTTGGGACCCATGGGATGGGTAACAGGCAGTATTACTTTAAAGGCTCTGCGTTTGCTCCCCCAACCTCACCAAACCTCTCAGCTCCGAGAATGTCCACCCTTATGTCTCCTCCAGCTGTGGGTCTAGATATGGTCAATCCAGGTTGCATCACAGCCCCTGAACGAATTTTGTAAGAATTTCTCTCTCTTTCACTGTCTTTGTTTCACGGGTTTTTTAAAGGAATTTATTTTTATAATGGGGTTTAGCTGCTTTTCACGGCTGTGTTTCTGCCGCTTTACAGCCACTTGACTCACTTCCAGAGAGATATCAATACATAGGTTTTAAGATTCTTACTAGTCAGATATATTCTTGTGCAGTGAATAGGGGGTGTTGAGTCCAGTTCACTGAGCAAGGAGTAGGTCTTTCTATTACATATTGGGTTTATGGAACGGTATCTGAGCTCATTTGAAACCCTTGTTTTATGCATCACCCCACCCCACCTTTCCCGTTAAGCAGCCATAGTGTGTTTTGTAAACGTGTGACTCTGTTCTGTTTTGTAATTCAGTTCAAGTGTAGCGGTTTTTACATTCCCTCTATAAGTGATAGCTTATAATAAGTGTGTTTTTCTGTGTGACTTATTTCACTTAGAATCGTCGAAGCTAAAGCCACTCATCATGCTGCTACTAGCCTTATGACATTGATTTCATGGCTGAGTGATATTCCATTGTACATAAAGACCACCACTTCTTTATCCATTTTTCTCTTTCCTGGGATATTTAAGGTGTCACGAAGTGGAGGTTCTTGTCAACAGAGCAGCCCCAAACTTTGGGGTGCCTGTGTCTTGCTGATTTTTAGTTTTCCCAATTTATACGCCCATGAGTGGAAGTGCCCTATGCGCTCTAAGCTGTGTTTTTTCGATGTTTCAGGACACACCGTACACTTCTCCAGAGTGGCTGTTGGCAATTTACATCCCGCCCATCAGCGTAGCAAGGCTCCCATTTCTCCATGGCCTGTTCTGCATTTCTGGTTTTGACACTTTTTTCCGCATGGCCCTTTTGACCGATGGGAAGCGAGACTTCTTTGTAGCGCTGATTTGCCTTTCCAGGTTGCTTGGTTGGCCAAAAAGGGCGTATGCGTTTTTTCCTGAATATATTCAGGAAAAAACGCATACGCCCTTTTTGGCCAAGGGCATCATTGTCGACATTTTGCCGCTTTTCATGTGCTTTAAAGGCGATTCGAATCGACCTCCTGAAATCTGTTTCCTGCAATTCTGCCTTGCTTTCAGATCCTCTTCGTTGCCTTCCCTCAATATATTTGTGGACGAGAGTTATCATTTATAACTCTGCAGGTTTGTGAATTGCAGTGCCCCTGAGCTCCATTTTTCAACTCGCTTTTTTGGGAGCTGGCCGCAAAAGCGCAGGATTGCCTCAGGCCCTATTCTGCTTCCGGGCGGCAGGCTGAGCCTGTGGTTAATTCTTCTTCCTGATGGGAAAATAGAGTGACCTGTGCCTGTCCCAACACCTAGAGCTAGTCTCTCATTGGCTCCCCCTCTTCCCGTTCATCCTCAGGACAAATTGCAAGCTGTACGGAACGGGAGGTTAAAGGTGCTGATTCTCCAAGGAGGGAGATTGCTAGTAAAGCGGCTGGAATGGCGAACCCGAGCACAAGGAGATGAGAAATGAGGTGCGTTTTAGAAACCTTTCCCGATCACACGGTGTACCACCTTCTGGGTTTCTCATGCATGTTTTCGAGGTAGGAAGATGCCCTTGAACCTGGAGATTTGGGACCCATGGGATGGGTAACAGGCAGTATTACTTTAAAGGCTCTGCGTTTGCTCCCCCAACCTCACCAAACCTCTCAGCCCCGAGAGTGTCCACCCTTATGTCTCCTCCAGCTGTGGGTCTAGATATGGTCAATCCAGGTTGCATCACAGCCCCTGAACGAATTTTGTAAGAATTTCTCTCTCTTTCACTGTCTTTGTTTCACGGGTTTTTAAAAGGAATTTATTTTTATAATGGGGTTTAGCTGCTTATCACGGCTGTGTTTCTGCCGCTTTACACCCACTTGACTCACTTCCAGAGAGATATCAATACATAGGTTTTAAGATTCTTACTAGTCAGATATATTCTTGTGCGGTGAATAGGGGGTGTTGAGTCCAGTTCCCTGAGCAAGGAGTAGGTCTTTCTATTACATATTGGGTTTATGGAACGGTATCTGAGCTCATTTGAAACCCTTGTTTTATGCATCACCCCACCCCACCTTTCCCGTTAAGCAGCCATAGTGTGTTTTGTAAACTTGTGACTCTGTTCTGTTTTGTAAACCTGTAACTCTGTTCTGTTTTGTAATTCAGTTCAAGTGTAGCGGTTTTTACATTCCCTCTATAAGTGATAGCTTATAATAAGTGTGTTTTTCTGTGTGACTTATTTCACTTAGAATCGTCGAAGCTAAAGCCACTCATCATGCTGCTACTAGCCTTATGACATTGATTTCATGGCTGAGTGATATTCCATTGTACATAAAGACCACCACTTCTTTATCCATTTTTCTCTTTCCTGGGATATTTAAGGTGTCACGAAGTGGAGGTTCTTGTCAACAGAGCAGCCCCAAACTTTGGGGTGCCTGTGTCTTGCTGATTTTTAGTTTTCCCTATTTATACGCCCATGAGTGGAAGTGCCCTATGCGCTCTAAGCTGTGTTTTTTCGATGTTTCAGGACACACCGTACACTTCTCCAGAGTGGCTGTTGGCAATTTACATCCCGCCCATCAGCGTAGCAAGGCTCCCATTTCTCCATGGCCTGTTCTGCATTTCTGGTTTTGACACTTTTTTCCGCATGGCCCTTTTGACCGATGGGAAGCGAGACTTCTTTGTAGCGCTGATTTGCCTTTCCAGGTTGCTTGGTTGGCCAAAAAGGGCGTATGCGTTTTTTCCTGAATATATTCAGGAAAAAACGCATACGCCCTTTTTGGCCAAGGGCATCATTGTCGACGTTTTGCCGCTTTTCATGTGCTTTAAAGGCGATTCGAATCGACCTCCTGAAATCTGTTTCCTGCAATTCTGCCTTGCTTTCAGATCCTCTTCGTTGCCTTCCCTCAATATATTTGTGGACGAGAGTTATCATTTATAACTCTGCAGGTTTGTGAATTGCAGTGCCCCTGAGCTCCATTTTTCAACTCGCTTTTTTGGGAGCTGGCCACAAAAGCGCAGGATTGCCTCAGGCCCTATTCTGCTTCCGGGCAGCAGGCTGAGCCTGTGGTTAATTCTTCTTCCTGATGGGAAAATAGAGTGACCTGTGCCTGCCCCAACACCTAGAGCTAGTCTCTCATTGGCTCCCCCTCTTCCCGTTCATCCTCAGGACAAATTGCAAGCTGTACGGAACGGGAGGTTAAAGGTGCTGATTCTCCAAGGAGGGAGATTGCTAGTAAAGCGGCTGGAATGGCGAACCCGAGCACAAGGAGATGAGAAATGAGGTGCGTTTTAGAAACCTTTCCCGATCACACGGTATACCACCTTCTGGGTTTCTCATGCATGTTTTCGAGGTAGGAAGATGCCCTTGAACCTGGAGATTTGGGACCCATGGGATGGGTAACAGGCAGTATTACTTTAAAGGCTCTGCGTTTGCTCCCCCAACCTCACCAAACCTCTCAGCCCCGAGAATGTCCACCCTTATGTCTCCTCCAGCTGTGGGTCTAGATATGGTCAATCCAGGTTGCATCACAGCCCCTGAACGAATTTTGTAAGAATTTCTCTCTCTTTCACTGTCTTTGTTTCACGGGTTTTTTAAAGGAATTTATTTTTATAATGGGGTTTAGCTGCTTTTCACGGCTGTGTTTCTGCCGCTTTACAGCCACTTGACTCACTTCCAGAGAGATATCAATACATAGGTTTTAAGATTCTTACTAGTCAGATATATTCTTGTGCGGTGAATAGGGGGTGTTGAGTCCAGTTCACTGAGCAAGGAGTAGGTCTTTCTATTACATATTGGGTTTATGGAACGGTATCTGAGCTCATTTGAAACCCTTGTTTTATGCATCACCCCACCCCACCTTTCCCGTTAAGCAGCCATAGTGTGTTTTCTAAACGTGTGACTCTGTTCTGTTTTGTAATTCAGTTCAAGTGTAGCGGTTTTTACATTCCCTCTATAAGTGATAGCTTATAATAAGTGTGTTTTTCTGTGTGACTTATTTCACTTAGAATCGTCGAAGCTAAAGCCACTCATCATGCTGCTACTAGCCTTATGACATTGATTTCATGGCTGAGTGATATTCCATTGTACATAAAGACCACCACTTCTTTATCCATTTTTCTCTTTCCTGGGATATTTAAGGTGTCACGAAGTGGAGGTTCTTGTCAACAGAGCAGCCCCAAACTTTGGGGTGCCTGTGTCTTGCTGATTTTTAGTTTTCCCTATTTATACGCCCATGAGTGGAAGTGCCCTATGCGCTCTAAGCTGTGTTTTTTCGATGTTTCAGGACACACCGTACACTTCTCCAGAGTGGCTGTTGGCAATTTACATCCCGCCCATCAGCGTAGCAAGGCTCCCATTTCTCCATGGCCTGTTCTGCATTTCTGGTTTTGACACTTTTTTCCGCATGGCCCTTTTGACCGATGGGAAGCGAGACTTCTTTGTAGCGCTGATTTGCCTTTCCAGGTTGCTTGGTTGGCCAAAAAGGGCGTATGCGTTTTTTCCTGAATATATTCAGGAAAAAACGCATACGCCCTTTTTGGCCAAGGGCATCATTGTCGACATTTTGCCGCTTTTCATGTGCTTTAAAGGCGATTCGAATCGACCTCCTGAAATCTGTTTCCTGCAATTCTGCCTTGCTTTCAGATCCTCTTCGTTGCCTTCCCTCAATATATTTGTGGACGAGAGTTATCATTTATAACTCTGCAGGTTTGTGAATTGCAGTGCCCCTGAGCTCCATTTTTCAACTCGCTTTTTTGGGAGCTGGCCGCAAAAGCGCAGGATTGCCTCAGGCCCTATTCTGCTTCCGGGCGGCAGGCTGAGCCTGTGGTTAATTCTTCTTCCTGATGGGAAAATAGAGTGACCTGTGCCTGCCCCAACACCTAGAGCTAGTCTCTCATTGGCTCCCCCTCTTCCCGTTCATCCTCAGGACAAATTGCAAGCTGTACGGAACGGGAGGTTAAAGGTGCTGATTCTCCAAGGAGGGAGATTGCTAGTAAAGCGGCTGGAATGGCGAACCCGAGCACAAGGAGATGAGAAATGAGGTGCGTTTTAGAAACCTTTCCCGATCACACGGTGTACCACCTTCTGGGTTTCTCATGCATGTTTTCGAGGTAGGAAGATGCCCTTGAACCTGGAGATTTGGGACCCATGGGATGGGTAACAGGCAGTATTACTTTAAAGGCTCTGCGTTTGCTCCCCCAACCTCACCAAACCTCTCAGCCCCGAGAGTGTCCACCCTTATGTCTCCTCCAGCTGTGGGTCTAGATATGGTCAATCCAGGTTGCATCACAGCCCCTGAACGAATTTTGTAAGAATTTCTCTCTCTTTCACTGTCTTTGTTTCACGGGTTTTTAAAAGGAATTTATTTTTATAATGGGGTTTAGCTGCTTATCACGGCTGTGTTTCTGCCGCTTTACACCCACTTGACTCACTTCCAGAGAGATATCAATACATAGGTTTTAAGATTCTTACTAGTCAGATATATTCTTGTGCGGTGAATAGGGGGTGTTGAGTCCAGTTCACTGAGCAAGGAGTAGGTCTTTCTATTACATATTGGGTTTATGGAACGGTATCTGAGCTCATTTGAAACCCTTGTTTTATGCATCACCCCACCCCACCTTTCCCGTTAAGCAGCCATAGTGTGTTTTCTAAACGTGTGACTCTGTTCTGTTTTGTAATTCAGTTCAAGTGTAGCGGTTTTTACATTCCCTCTATAAGTGATAGCTTATAATAAGTGTGTTTTTCTGTATGACTTATTTCACATAGAATCGTCGTAGCTAAAGCCACTCATCATGCTGCTACTAGCCTTATGACATTGATTTCATGGCTGAGTGATATTCCATTGTACATAAGGACCACCACTTCTTTATCCATTTTTCTCTTTCCTGGGATATTTAAGGTGTCACGAAGTGGAGGTTCTTGTCAACAGAGCAGCCCCAAACTTTGGGGTGCCTGTGTCTTGCTGATTTTTAGTTTTCCCTATTTATACGCCCATGAGTGGAAGTGCCCTATGCGCTCTAAGCTGTGTTTTTTCGATGTTTCAGGACACACCGTACACTTCTCCAGAGTGGCTGTTGGCAATTTACATCCCGCCCATCAGCGTAGCAAGGCTCCCATTTCTCCATGGCCTGTTCTGCATTTCTGGTTTTGACACTTTTTTCCGCATGGCCCTTTTGACCGATGGGAAGCGAGACTTCTTTGTAGCGCTGATTTGCCTTTCCAGGTTGCTTGGTTGGCCAAAAAGGGCGTATGCGTTTTTTCCTGAATATATTCAGGAAAAAACGCATACGCCCTTTTTGGCCAAGGGCATCATTGTCGACGTTTTGCCGCTTTTCATGTGCTTTAAAGGCGATTCGAATCGACCTCCTGAAATCTGTTTCCTGCAATTCTGCCTTGCTTTCAGATCCTCTTCGTTGCCTTCCCTCAATATATTTGTGGACGAGAGTTATCATTTATAACTCTGCAGGTTTGTGAATTGCAGTGCCCCTGAGCTCCATTTTTCAACTCGCTTTTTTGGGAGCTGGCCGCAAAAGCGCAGGATCGCCTCAGGCCCTATTCTGCTTCCGGGCGGCAGGCTGAGCCTGTGGTTAATTCTTCTTCCTGATGGGAAAATAGAGTGACCTGTGCCTGTCCCAACACCTAGAGCTAGTCTCTCATTGGCTCCCCCTCTTCCCGTTCATCCTCAGGACAAATTGCAAGCTGTACGGAACGGGAGGTTAAAGGTGCTGATTCTCCAAGGAGGGAGATTGCTAGTAAAGCGGCTGGAATGGCGAACCCGAGCACAAGGAGATGAGAAATGAGGTGCGTTTTAGAAACCTTTCCCGATCACACGGTGTACCACCTTCTGGGTTTCTCATGCATGTTTTCGAGGTAGGAAGATGCCCTTGAACCTGGAGATTTGGGACCCATGGGATGGGTAACAGGCAGTATTACTTTAAAGGCTCTGCGTTTGCTCCCCCAACCTCACCAAACCTCTCAGCCCCGAGAATGTCCACCCTTATGTCTCCTCCAGCTGTGGGTCTAGATATGGTCAATCCAGGTTGCATCACAGCCCCTGAACGAATTTTGTAAGAATTTCTCTCTCTTTCACTGTCTTTGTTTCACGGGTTTTTAAAAGAAATTTATTTTTATAATGGGGTTTAGCTGCTTTTCACGGCTGTGTTTCTGCCGCTTTACAGCCACTTGACTCGCTTCCAGAGAGATATCAATACATAGGTTTTAAGATTCTTACTAGTCAGATATATTCTTGTGCGGTGAATAGGGGGTGTTGAGTCCAGTTCCCTGAGCAAGGAGTAGGTCTTTCTATTACATATTGGGTTTATGGAACGGTATCTGAGCTCATTTGAAACCCTTGTTTTATGCATCACCCCACCCCACCTTTCCCGTTAAGCAGCCATAGTGTGTTTTGTAAACTTGTGACTCTGTTCTGTTTTGTAAACCTGTAACTCTGTTCTGTTTTGTAATTCAGTTCAAGTGTAGCGGTTTTTACATTCCCTCTATAAGTGATAGCTTATAATAAGTGTGTTTTTCTGTGTGACTTATTTCACTTAGAATCGTCGAAGCTAAAGCCACTCATCATGCTGCTACTAGCCTTATGACATTGATTTCATGGCTGAGTGATATTCCATTGTACATAAAGACCACCACTTCTTTATCCATTTTTCTCTTTCCTGGGATATTTAAGGTGTCACGAAGTGGAGGTTCTTGTCAACAGAGCAGCCCCAAACTTTGGGGTGCCTGTGTCTTGCTGATTTTTAGTTTTCCCAATTTATACGCCCATGAGGGGAAGTGCCCTATGCGCTCTAAGCTGTGTTTTTTCGATGTTTCAGGACACACCGTACACTTCTCCAGAGTGGCTGTTGGCAATTTACATCCCGCCCATCAGCGTAGCAAGGCTCCCATTTCTCCATGGCCTGTTCTGCATTTCTGGTTTTGACACTTTTTTCCGCATGGCCCTTTTGACCGATGGGAAGCGAGACTTCTTTGTAGCGCTGATTTGCCTTTCCAGGTTGCTTGGTTGGCCAAAAAGGGCGTATGCGTTTTTTCCTGAATATATTCAGGAAAAAACGCATACGCCCTTTTTGGCCAAGGGCATCATTGTCGACGTTTTGCCGCTTTTCATGTGCTTTAAAGGCGATTCGAATCGACCTCCTGAAATCTGTTTCCTGCAATTCTGCCTTGCTTTCAGATCCTCTTCGTTGCCTTCCCTCAATATATTTGTGGACGAGAGTTATCATTTATAACTCTGCAGGTTTGTGAATTGCAGTGCCCCTGAGCTCCATTTTTCAACTCGCTTTTTTGGGAGCTGGCCGCAAAAGCGCAGGATCGCCTCAGGCCCTATTCTGCTTCCGGGCGGCAGGCTGAGCCTGTGGTTAATTCTTCTTCCTGATGGGAAAATAGAGTGACCTGTGCCTGTCCCAACACCTAGAGCTAGTCTCTCATTGGCTCCCCCTCTTCCCGTTCATCCTCAGGACAAATTGCAAGCTGTACGGAACGGGAGGTTAAAGGTGCTGATTCTCCAAGGAGGGAGATTGCTAGTAAAGCGGCTGGAATGGCGAACCCGAGCACAAGGAGATGAGAAATGAGGTGCGTTTTAGAAACCTTTCCCGATCACACGGTGTACCACCTTCTGGGTTTCTCATGCATGTTTTCGAGGTAGGAAGATGCCCTTGAACCTGGAGATTTGGGACCCATGGGATGGGTAACAGGCAGTATTACTTTAAAGGCTCTGCGTTTGCTCCCCCAACCTCACCAAACCTCTCAGCCCCGAGAGTGTCCACCCTTATGTCTCCTCCAGCTGTGGGTCTAGATATGGTCAATCCAGGTTGCATCACAGCCCCTGAACGAATTTTGTAAGAATTTCTCTCTCTTTCACTGTCTTTGTTTCACGGGTTTTTAAAAGGAATTTATTTTTATAATGGGGTTTAGCTGCTTTTCACGGCTGTGTTTCTGCCGCTTTACACCCACTTGACTCGCTTCCAGAGAGATATCAATACATAGGTTTTAAGATTCTTACTAGTCAGATATATTCTTGTGCGGTGAATAGGGGGTGTTGAGTCCAGTTCACTGAGCAAGGAGTAGGTCTTTCTATTACATATTGCGTTTATGGAACGGTATCTGAGCTCATTTGAAACCCTTGTTTTATGCATCACCCCACCCCAACTTTCCCGTTAAGCAGCCATAGTGTGTTTTGTAAACTTGTGACTCTGTTCTGTTTTGTAAACCTGTAACTCTGTTCTGTTTTGTAATTCAGTTCAAGTGTAGCGGTTTTTACATTCCCTCTATAAGTGATAGCTTATAATAAGTGTGTTTTTCTGTGTGACTTATTTCACTTAGAATCGTCGAAGCTAAAGCCACTCATCATGCTGCTACTAGCCTTATGACATTGATTTCATGGCTGAGTGATATTCCATTGTACATAAAGACCACCACTTCTTTATCCATTTTTCTCTTTCCTGGGATATTTAAGGTGTCACGAAGTAGAGGTTCTTGTCAACAGAGCAGCCCCAAACTTTGGGGTGCCTGTGTCTTGCTGATTTTTAGTTTTCCCAATTTATACGCCCATGAGGGGAAGTGCCCTATGCGCTCTAAGCTGTGTTTTTTCGATGTTTCAGGACACACCGTACACTTCTCCAGAGTGGCTGTTGGCAATTTACATCCCGCCCATCAGCGTAGCAAGGCTCCCATTTCTCCATGGCCTGTTCTGCATTTCTGGTTTTGACAGTTTTTTCCGCATGGCCCTTTTGGCCTATGGGAAGCGAGACTTCTTTGTAGCGCTGATTTGCCTTTCCAGGTTGCTTGGTTGGCCGAAAAGGGCGTATGCGTTTTTTCCTGAATATATTCAGGAAAAAACGCATACGCCCTTTTTGGCCAAGGGCATCATTGTCGACGTTTTGCCACTTTTCATGTGCTTTAAAGGCGATTCGAATCGACCTCCTGAAATCTGTTTCCTGCAATTCTGCCTTGCTTTCAGATCCTCTTCGTTGCCTTCCCTCAATATATTTGTGGACGAGAGTTATCATTTATAACTCTGCAGGTTTGTGAATTGCAGTGCCCCTGAGCTCCATTTTTCAACTCGCTTTTTTGGGAGCTGGCCACAAAAGCGCAGGATCGCCTCAGGCCCTATTCTGCTTCCGGGCGGCAGGCTGAGCCTGTGGTTAATTCTTCTTCCTGATGGGAAAATAGAGTGACCTGTGCCTGTCCCAACACCTAGAGCTAGTCTCTCATTGGCTCCCCCTCTTCCCGTTCATCCTCAGGACAAATTGCAAGCTGTACGGAACGGGAGGTTAAAGGTGCTGATTCTCCAAGGAGGGAGATTGCTAGTAAAGCGGCTGGAATGGCGAACCCGAGCACAAGGAGATGAGAAATGAGGTGCGTTTTAGAAACCTTTCCCGATCACACGGTGTACCACCTTCTGGGTTTCTCATGCATGTTTTCGAGGTAGGAAGATGCCCTTGAACCTGGAGATTTGGGACCCATGGGATGGGTAACAGGCAGTATTACTTTAAAGGCTCTGCATTTGCTCCCCCAACCTCACCAAACCTCTCAGCCCCGAGAGTGTCCACCCTTATGTCTCCTCCAGCTGTGGCTCTAGATATGGTCAATCCAGGTTGCATCACAGCCCCTGAACAAATTTTGTAAGAATTTCTCTCTCTTTCACTGTCTTTGTTTCACGGGTTTTTAAAAGGAATTTATTTTTATAATGGGGTTTAGCTGTTTTTCACGGCTGTGTTTCTGCCGCTTTACAGCCACTTGACTCACTTCCAGAGAGATATCAATACATAGGTTTTAAGATTCTTATTAGTCAGATATATTCTTGTGCGGTGAATAGCGGGTGTTGAGTCCAGTTCACTGAGCAAGGAGTAGGTCTTTCTATTACATATTGGGTTTATGGAACGGTATCTGAGCTCATTTGAAACCCTTGTTTTATGCATCACCCCACCCCACCTTTCCCGTTAAGCAGCCATAGTGTGTTTTCTAAACGTGTGACTCTGTTCTGTTTTGTAATTCAGTTCAAGTGTAGCGGTTTTTACATTCCCTCTATAAGTGATAGCTTATAATAAGTGTGTTTTTCTGTATGACTTATTTCACATAGAATCGTCGTAGCTAAAGCCACTCATCATGCTGCTACTAGCCTTATGACATTGATTTCATGGCTGAGTGATATTCCATTGTACATAAGGACCACCACTTCTTTATCCATTTTTCTCTTTCCTGGGATATTTAAGGTGTCACGAAGTGGAGGTTCTTGTCAACAGAGCAGCCCCAAACTTTGGGGTGCCTGTGTCTTGCTGATTTTTAGTTTTCCCAATTTATACGCCCATGAGTGGAAGTGCCCTATGCGCTCTAAGCTGTGTTTTTTCGATGTTTCAGGACACACCGTACACTTCTCCAGAGTGGCTGTTGGCAATTTACATCCCGCCCATCAGCGTAGCAAGGCTCCCATTTCTCCATGGCCTGTTCTGCATTTCTGGTTTTGACACTTTTTTCCGCATGGCCCTTTTGACCGATGGGAAGCGAGACTTCTTTGTAGCGCTGATTTGCCTTTCCAGGTTGCTTGGTTGGCCAAAAAGGGCGTATGCGTTTTTTCCTGAATATATTCAGGAAAAAACGCATACGCCCTTTTTGGCCAAGGGCATCATTGTCGACGTTTTGCCGCTTTTCATGTGCTTTAAAGGCGATTCGAATCGACCTCCTGAAATCTGTTTCCTGCAATTCTGCCTTGCTTTCAGATCCTCTTCGTTGCCTTCCCTCAATATATTTGTGGACGAGAGTTATCATTTATAACTCTGCAGGTTTGTGAATTGCAGTGCCCCTGAGCTCCATTTTTCAACTCGCTTTTTTGGGAGCTGGCCGCAAAAGCGCAGGATTGCCTCAGGCCCTATTCTGCATCCGGGCGGCAGGCTGAGCCTGTGGTTAATTCTTCTTCCTGATGGGAAAATAGAATGACCTGTGCCTGCCCCAACACCTAGAGCTAGTCTCTCATTGGCTCCCCCTCTTCCCGTTCATCCTCAGGACAAATTGCAAGCTGTACGGAACGGGAGGTTAAAGGTGCTGATTCTCCAAGGAGGGAGATTGCTAGTAAAGCGGCTGGAATGGCGAACCCAAGCACAAGGAGATGAGAAATGAGGTGCGTTTTAGAAACCTTTCCCGATCACACGGTGTACCACCTTCTGGGTTTCTCATGCATGTTTTCGAGGTAGGAAGATGCCCTTGAACCTGGAGATTTGGGACCCATGGGATGGGTAACAGGCAGTATTACTTTAAAGGCTCTGCGTTTGCTCCCCCAACCTCACCAAACCTCTCAGCCCCGAGAGTGTCCACCCTTATGTCTCCTCCAGCTGTGGGTCTAGATATGGTCAATCCAGGTTGCATCACATCCCCTGAACGAATTTTGTAAGAATTTCTCTCTCTTTCACTGTCTTTGTTTCACGGGTTTTTAAAAGGAATTTATTTTTATAATGGGGTTTAGCTGCTTTTCACGGCTGTGTTTCTGCCGCTTTACACCCACTTGACTCACTTCCAGAGAGATATCAATACATAGGTTTTAAGATTCTTACTAGTCAGATATATTCTTGTGCGGTGAATAGGGGGTGTTGAGTCCAGTTCACTGAGCAAGGAGTAGGTCTTTCTATTACATATTGGGTTTATGGAACGGTATCTGAGCTCATTTGAAACCCTTGTTTTATGCATCACCCCACCCCACCTTTCCCGTTAAGCAGCCATAGTGTGTTTTCTAAACGTGTGACTCTGTTCTGTTTTGTAATTCAGTTCAAGTGTAGCGGTTTTTACATTCCCTCTATAAGTGATAGCTTATAATAAGTGTGTTTTTCTGTATGACTTATTTCACATAGAATCGTCGTAGCTAAAGCCACTCATCATGCTGCTACTAGCCTTATGACATTGATTTCATGGCTGAGTGATATTCCATTGTACATAAGGACCACCACTTCTTTATCCATTTTTCTCTTTCCTGGGATATTTAAGGTGTCACGAAGTGGAGGTTCTTGTCAACAGAGCAGCCCCAAACTTTGGGGTGCCTGTGTCTTGCTGATTTTTAGTTTTCCCAATTTATACGCCCATGAGTGGAAGTGCCCTATGCACTCTAAGCTGTGTTTTTTCGATGTTTCAGGACACACCGTACACTTCTCCAGAGTGGCTGTTGGCAATTTACATCCCGCCCATCAGCGTAGCAAGGCTCCCATTTCTCCATGGCCTGTTCTGCATTTCTGGTTTTGACACTTTTTTCCGCATGGCCCTTTTGACCGATGGGAAGCGAGACTTCTTTGTAGCGCTGATTTGCCTTTCCAGGTTGCTTGGTTGGCCAAAAAGGGCGTATGCGTTTTTTCCTGAATATATTCAGGAAAAAACGCATACGCCCTTTTTGGCCAAGGGCATCATTGTCGACGTTTTGCCGCTTTTCATGTGCTTTAAAGGCGATTCGAATCGACCTCCTGAAATCTGTTTCCTGCAATTCTGCCTTGCTTTCAGATCCTCTTCGTTGCCTTCCCTCAATATATTTGTGGACGAGAGTTATCATTTATAACTCTGCAGGTTTGTGAATTGCAGTGCCCCTGAGCTCCATTTTTCAACTCGCTTTTTTGGGAGCTGGCCGCAAAAGCGCAGGATTGCCTCAGGCCCTATTCTGCTTCCGGGCGGCAGGCTGAGCCTGTGGTTAATTCTTCTTCCTGATGGGAAAATAGAGTGACCTGTGCCTGCCCCAACACCTAGAGCTAGTCTCTCATTGGCTCCCCCTCTTCCCGTTCATCCTCAGGACAAATTGCAAGCTGTACGGAACGGGAGGTTAAAGGTGCTGATTCTCCAAGGAGGGAGATTGCTAGTAAAGCGGCTGGAATGGCGAACCCGAGCACAAGGAGATGAGAAATGAGGTGCGTTTTAGAAACCTTTCCCGATCACACGGTGTACCACCTTCTGGGTTTCTCATGCATGTTTTCGAGGTAGGAAGATGCCCTTGAACCTGGAGATTTGGGACCCATGGGATGGGTAACAGGCAGTATTACTTTAAAGGCTCTGCGTTTGCTCCCCCAACCTCACCAAACCTCTCAGCCCCGAGAGTGTCCACCCTTATGTCTCCTCCAGCTGTGGGTCTAGATATGGTCAATCCAGGTTGCATCACAGCCCCTGAACGAATTTTGTAAGAATTTCTCTCTCTTTCACTGTCTTTGTTTCACGGGTTTTTAAAAGGAATTTATTTTTATAATGGGGTTTAGCTGCTTTTCACGGCTGTGTTTCTGCCGCTTTACACCCACTTGACTCACTTCCAGAGAGATATCAATACATAGGTTTTAAGATTCTTACTAGTCAGATATATTCTTGTGCGGTGAATAGGGGGTGTTGAGTCCAGTTCACTGAGCAAGGAGTAGGTCTTTCTATTACATATTGGGTTTATGGAACGGTATCTGAGCTCATTTGAAACCCTTGTTTTATGCATCACCCCACCCCACCTTTCCCGTTAAGCAGCCATAGTGTGTTTTCTAAACGTGTGACTCTGTTCTGTTTTGTAATTCAGTTCAAGTGTAGCGGTTTTTACATTCCCTCTATAAGTGATAGCTTATAATAAGTGTGTTTTTCTGTATGACTTATTTCACATAGAATCGTCGTAGCTAAAGCCACTCATCATGCTGCTACTAGCCTTATGACATTGATTTCATGGCTGAGTGATATTCCATTGTACATAAGGACCACCACTTCTTTATCCATTTTTCTCTTTCCTGGGATATTTAAGGTGTCACGAAGTGGAGGTTCTTGTCAACAGAGCAGCCCCAAACTTTGGGGTGCCTGTGTCTTGCTGATTTTTAGTTTTCCCAATTTATACGCCCATGAGTGGAAGTGCCCTATGCGCTCTAAGCTGTGTTTTTTCGATGTTTCAGGACACACCGTACACTTCTCCAGAGTGGCTGTTGGCAATTTACATCCCGCCCATCAGCGTAGCAAGGCTCCCATTTCTCCATGGCCTGTTCTGCATTTCTGGTTTTGACACTTTTTTCCGCATGGCCCTTTTGACCGATGGGAAGCGAGACTTCTTTGTAGCGCTGATTTGCCTTTCCAGGTTGCTTGGTTGGCCAAAAAGGGCGTATGCGTTTTTTCCTGAATATATTCAGGAAAAAACGCATACGCCCTTTTTGGCCAAGGGCATCATTGTCGACGTTTTGCCGCTTTTCATGTGCTTTAAAGGCGATTCGAATCGACCTCCTGAAATCTGTTTCCTGCAATTCTGCCTTGCTTTCAGATCCTCTTCGTTGCCTTCCCTCAATATATTTGTGGACGAGAGTTATCATTTATAACTCTGCAGGTTTGTGAATTGCAGTGCCCCTGAGCTCCATTTTTCAACTCGCTTTTTTGGGAGCTGGCCACAAAAGCGCAGGATTGCCTCAGGCCCTATTCTGCTTCTGGGCGGCAGGCTGAGCCTGTGGTTAATTCTTCTTCCTGATGGGAAAATAGAGTGACCTGTGCCTGTCCCAACACCTATAGCTAGTCTCTCATTGGCTCCCCCTCTTCCCGTTCATCCTCAGGACAAATTGCAAGCTGTACGGAATGGGAGGTTAAAGGTGCTGATTCTCCAAGGAGGGAGATTGCTAGTAAAGCGGCTGGAATGGCGAACCCGAGCACAAGGAGATGAGAAATGAGGTGCGTTTTAGAAACCTTTCCCGATCACACGGTGTACCACCTTCTGGGTTTCTCATGCATGTTTTCGAGGTAGGAAGATGCCCTTGAACCTGGAGATTTGGGACCCATGGGATGGGTAACAGGCAGTATTACTTTAAAGGCTCTGCGTTTGCTGCCCCAACCTCACCAAACCTCTCAACCCCGAGAATGTCCACCCTTATGTCTCCTCCAGCTGTGGGTCTAGATATGGTCAATCCAGGTTGCATCACAGCCCCTGAACGAATTTTGTAAGAATTTCTCTCTCTTTCACTGTCTTTGTTTCACGGGTTTTTAAAAGGAATTTATTTTTATAATGGGGTTTAGCTGCTTTTCACGGCTGTGTTTCTGCCGCTTTACAGCCACTTGACTCACTTCCAGAGAGATATCAATACATAGGTTTTAAGATTCTTACTAGTCAGATATATTCTTGTGCGGTGAATAGGGGGTGTTGAGTCCAGTTCACTGAGCAAGGAGTAGGTCTTTCTATTACATATTGGGTTTATGGAACGGTATCTGAGCTCATTTGAAACCCTTGTTTTATGCATCACCCCACCCCACCTTTCCCGTTAAGCAGCCATAGTGTGTTTTGTAAACGTGTGACTCTGTTCTGTTTTGTAATTCAGTTCAAGTGTAGCGGTTTTTACATTCCCTCTATAAGTGATAGCTTATAATAAGTGTGTTTTTCTGTGTGACTTATTTCACTTAGAATCGTCGAAGCTAAAGCCACTCATCATGCTGCTACTAGCCTTATGACATTGATTTCATGGCTGAGTGATATTCCATTGTACATAAAGACCACCACTTCTTTATCCATTTTTCTCTTTCCTGGGATATTTAAGGTGTCACGAAGTGGAGGTTCTTGTCAACAGAGCAGCCCCAAACTTTGGGGTGCCTGTGTCTTGCTGATTTTTAGTTTTCCCTATTTATACGCCCATGAGTGGAAGTGCCCTATGCGCTCTAAGCTGTGTTTTTTCGATGTTTCAGGACACACCGTACACTTCTCCAGAGTGGCTGTTGGCAATTTACATCCCGCCCATCAGCGTAGCAAGGCTCCCATTTCTCCATGGCCTGTTCTGCATTTCTGGTTTTGACACTTTTTTCCGCATGGCCCTTTTGACCGATGGGAAGCGAGACTTCTTTGTAGCGCTGATTTGCCTTTCCAGGTTGCTTGGTTGGCCAAAAAGGGCGTATGCGTTTTTTCCTGAATATATTCAGGAAAAAACGCATACGCCCTTTTTGGCCAAGGGCATCATTGTCGACGTTTTGCCGCTTTTCATGTGCTTTAAAGGCGATTCGAATCGACCTCCTGAAATCTGTTTCCTGCAATTCTGCCTTGCTTTCAGATCCTCTTCGTTGCCTTCCCTCAATATATTTGTGGACGAGAGTTATCATTTATAACTCTGCAGGTTTGTGAATTGCAGTGCCCCTGAGCTCCATTTTTCAACTCGCTTTTTTGGGAGCTGGCCGCAAAAGCGCAGGATTGCCTCAGGCCCTATTCTGCTTCCGGGCGGCAGGCTGAGCCTGTGGTTAATTCTTCTTCCTGATGGGAAAATAGAGTGACCTGTGCCTGCCCCAACACCTAGAGCTAGTCTCTCATTGGCTCCCCCTCTTCCCGTTCATCCTCAGGACAAATTGCAAGCTGTACGGAACGGGAGGTTAAAGGTGCTGATTCTCCAAGGAGGGAGATTGCTAGTAAAGCGGCTGGAATGGCGAACCCGAGCACAAGGAGATGAGAAATGAGGTGCGTTTTAGAAACCTTTCCCGATCACACGGTGTACCACCTTCTGGGTTTCTCATGCATGTTTTCGAGGTAGGAAGATGCCCTTGAACCTGGAGATTTGGGACCCATGGGATGGGTAACAGGCAGTATTACTTTAAAGGCTCTGCGTTTGCTCCCCCAACCTCACCAAACCTCTCAGCCCCGAGAGTGTCCACCCTTATGTCTCCTCCAGCTGTGGGTCTAGATATGGTCAATCCAGGTTGCATCACAGCCCCTGAACGAATTTTGTAAGAATTTCTCTCTCTTTCACTGTCTTTGTTTCACGGGTTTTTAAAAGGAATTTATTTTTATAATGGGGTTTAGCTGCTTTTCACGGCTGTGTTTCTGGCGCTTTACACCCACTTGACTCACTTCCAGAGAGATATCAATACATAGGTTTTAAGATTCTTACTAGTCAGATATATTCTTGTGCGGTGAATAGGGGGTGTTGAGTCCAGTTCACTGAGCAAGGAGTAGGTCTTTCTATTACATATTGGGTTTATGGAACGGTATCTGAGCTCATTTGAAACCCTTGTTTTATGCATCACCCCACCCCACCTTTCCCGTTAAGCAGCCATAGTGTGTTTTCTAAACGTGTGACTCTGTTCTGTTTTGTAATTCAGTTCAAGTGTAGCGGTTTTTACATTCCCTCTATAAGTGATAGCTTATAATAAGTGTGTTTTTCTGTATGACTTATTTCACATAGAATCGTCGTAGCTAAAGCCACTCATCATGCTGCTACTAGCCTTATGACATTGATTTCATGGCTGAGTGATATTCCATTGTACATAAGGACCACCACTTCTTTATCCATTTTTCTCTTTCCTGGGATATTTAAGGTGTCACGAAGTGGAGGTTCTTGTCAACAGAGCAGCCCCAAACTTTGGGGTGCCTGTGTCTTGCTGATTTTTAGTTTTCCCAATTTATACGCCCATGAGTGGAAGTGCCCTATGCGCTCTAAGCTGTGTTTTTTCGATGTTTCAGGACACACCGTACACTTCTCCAGAGTGGCTGTTGGCAATTTACATCCCGCCCATCAGCGTAGCAAGGCTCCCATTTCTCCATGGCCTGTTCTGCATTTCTGGTTTTGACACTTTTTTCCGCATGGCCCTTTTGACCGATGGGAAGCGAGACTTCTTTGTAGCGCTGATTTGCCTTTCCAGGTTGCTTGGTTGGCCAAAAAGGGCGTATGCGTTTTTTCCTGAATATATTCAGGAAAAAACGCATACGCCCTTTTTGGCCAAGGGCATCATTGTCGACGTTTTGCCGCTTTTCATGTGCTTTAAAGGCGATTCGAATCGACCTCCTGAAATCTGTTTCCTGCAATTCTGCCTTGCTTTCAGATCCTCTTCGTTGCCTTCCCTCAATATATTTGTGGACGAGAGTTATCATTTATAACTCTGCAGGTTTGTGAATTGCAGTGCCCCTGAGCTCCATTTTTCAACTCGCTTTTTTGGGAGCTGGCCACAAAAGCGCAGGATTGCCTCAGGCCCTATTCTGCTTCCGGGCGGCAGGCTGAGCCTGTGGTTAATTCTTCTTCCTGATGGGAAAATAGAGTGACCTGTGCCTGTCCCAACACCTATAGCTAGTCTCTCATTGGCTCCCCCTCTTCCCGTTCATCCTCAGGACAAATTGCAAGCTCTACGGAATGGGAGGTTAAAGGTGCTGATTCTCCAAGGAGGGAGATTGCTAGTAAAGCGGCTGGAATGGCGAACCCGAGCACAAGGAGATGAGAAATGAGGTGCGTTTTAGAAACCTTTCCCGATCACACGGTGTACCACCTTCTGGGTTTCTCATGCATGTTTTCGAGGTAGGAAGATGCCCTTGAACCTGGAGATTTGGGACCCATGGGATGGGTAACAGGCAGTATTACTTTAAAGGCTCTGCGTTTGCTCCCCCAACCTCACCAAACCTCTCAGCCCCGAGAATGTCCACCCTTATGTCTCCTCCAGCTGTGGGTCTAGATATGGTCAATCCAGGTTGCATCACAGCCCCTGAACGAATTTTGTAAGAATTTCTCTCTCTTTCACTGTCTTTGTTTCACGGGTTTTTAAAAGGAATTTATTTTTATAATGGGGTTTAGCTGCTTTTCACGGCTGTGTTTCTGCCGCTTTACAGCCACTTGACTCACTTCCAGAGAGATATCAATACATAGGTTTTAAGATTCTTACTAGTCAGATATATTCTTGTGCGGTGAATAGGGGGTGTTGAGTCCAGTTCACTGAGCAAGGAGTAGGTCTTTCTATTACATATTGGGTTTATGGAACGGTATCTGAGCTCATTTGAAACCCTTGTTTTATGCATCACCCCACCCCACCTTTCCCGTTAAGCAGCCATAGTGTGTTTTGTAAACGTGTGACTCTGTTCTGTTTTGTAATTCAGTTCAAGTGTAGCGGTTTTTACATTCCCTCTATAAGTGATAGCTTATAATAAGTGTGTTTTTCTGTGTGACTTATTTCACTTAGAATCGTCGAAGCTAAAGCCACTCATCATGCTGCTACTAGCCTTATGACATTGATTTCATGGCTGAGTGATATTCCATTGTACATAAAGACCACCACTTCTTTATCCATTTTTCTCTTTCCTGGGATATTTAAGGTGTCACGAAGTGGAGGTTCTTGTCAACAGAGCAGCCCCAAACTTTGGGGTGCCTGTGTCTTGCTGATTTTTAGTTTTCCCTATTTATACGCCCATGAGTGGAAGTGCCCTATGCGCTCTAAGCTGTGTTTTTTCGATGTTTCAGGACACACCGTACACTTCTCCAGAGTGGCTGTTGGCAATTTACATCCCGCCCATCAGCGTAGCAAGGCTCCCATTTCTCCATGGCCTGTTCTGCATTTCTGGTTTTGACACTTTTTTCCGCATGGCCCTTTTGACCGATGGGAAGCGAGACTTCTTTGTAGCGCTGATTTGCCTTTCCAGGTTGCTTGGTTGGCCAAAAAGGGCGTATGCGTTTTTTCCTGAATATATTCAGGAAAAAACGCATACGCCCTTTTTGGCCAAGGGCATCATTGTCGACGTTTTGCCGCTTTTCATGTGCTTTAAAGGCGATTCGAATCGACCTCCTGAAATCTGTTTCCTGCAATTCTGCCTTGCTTTCAGATCCTCTTCGTTGCCTTCCCTCAATATATTTGTGGACGAGAGTTATCATTTATAACTCTGCAGGTTTGTGAATTGCAGTGCCCCTGAGCTCCATTTTTCAACTCGCTTTTTTGGGAGCTGGCCGCAAAAGCGCAGGATTGCCTCAGGCCCTATTTTGCTTCCGGGCGGCAGGCTGAGCCTGTGGTTAATTCTTCTTCCTGATGGGAAAATAGAGTGACCTGTGCCTGCCCCAACACCTAGAGCTAGTCTCTCATTGGCTCCCCCTCTTCCCGTTCATCCTCAGGACAAATTGCAAGCTGTACGGAACGGGAGGTTAAAGGTGCTGATTCTCCAAGGAGGGAGATTGCTAGTAAAGCGGCTGGAATGGCGAACCCGAGCACAAGGAGATGAGAAATGAGGTGCGTTTTAGAAACCTTTCCCGATCACACGGTGTACCACCTTCTGGGTTTCTCATGCATGTTTTCGAGGTAGGAAGATGCCCTTGAACCTGGAGATTTGGGACCCATGGGATGGGTAACAGGCAGTATTACTTTAAAGGCTCTGCGTTTGCTCCCCCAACCTCACCAAACCTCTCAGCCCCGAGAGTGTCCACCCTTATGTCTCCTCCAGCTGTGGGTCTAGATATGGTCAATCCAGGTTGCATCACAGCCCCTGAACGAATTTTGTAAGAATTTCTCTCTCTTTCACTGTCTTTGTTTCACGGGTTTTTAAAAGGAATTTATTTTTATAATGGGGTTTAGCTGTTTTTCACGGCTGTGTTTCTGCCGCTTTACACCCACTTGACTCACTTCCAGAGAGATATCAATACATAGGTTTTAAGATTCTTACTAGTCAGATATATTCTTGTGCGGTGAATAGGGGGTGTTGAGTCCAGTTCACTGAGCAAGGAGTAGGTCTTTCTATTACATATTGGGTTTATGGAACGGTATCTGAGCTCATTTGAAACCCTTGTTTTATGCATCACCCCACCCCACCTTTCCCGTTAAGCAGCCATAGTGTGTTTTCTAAACGTGTGACTCTGTTCTGTTTTGTAATTCAGTTCAAGTGTAGCGGTTTTTACATTCCCTCTATAAGTGATAGCTTATAATAAGTGTGTTTTTCTGTATGACTTATTTCACATAGAATCGGCGTAGCTAAAGCCACTCATCATGCTGCTACTAGCCTTATGACATTGATTTCATGGCTGAGTGATATTCCATTGTACATAAGGACCACCACTTCTTTATCCATTTTTCTCTTTCCTGGGATATTTAAGGTGTCACGAAGTGGAGGTTCTTGTCAACAGAGCAGCCCCAAACTTTGGGGTGCCTGTGTCTTGCTGATTTTTAGTTTTCCCAATTTATACGCCCATGAGTGGAAGTGCCCTATGCGCTCTAAGCTGTGTTTTTTCGATGTTTCAGGACACACCGTACACTTCTCCAGAGTGGCTGTTGGCAATTTACATCCCGCCCATCAGCGTAGCAAGGCTCCCATTTCTCCATGGCCTGTTCTGCATTTCTGGTTTTGACACTTATTTCCGCATGGCCCTTTTGACCGATGGGAAGCGAGACTTCTTTGTAGCGCTGATTTGCCTTTCCAGGTTGCTTGGTTGGCCAAAAAGGGCGTATGCGTTTTTTCCTGAATATATTCAGGAAAAAACGCATACGCCCTTTTTGGCCAAGGGCATCATTGTCGACGTTTTGCCGCTTTTCATGTGCTTTAAAGGCGATTCGAATCGACCTCCTGAAATCTGTTTCCTGCAATTCTGCCTTGCTTTCAGATCCTCTTCGTTGCCTTCCCTCAATATATTTGTGGACGAGAGTTATCATTTATAACTCTGCAGGTTTGTGAATTGCAGTGCCCCTGAGCTCCATTTTTCAACTCGCTTTTTTGGGAGCTGGCCACAAAAGCGCAGGATCGCCTCAGGCCCTATTCTGCTTCCGGGCGGCAGGCTGAGCCTGTGGTTAATTCTTCTTCCTGATGGGAAAATAGAGTGACCTGTGCCTGTCCCAACACCTATAGCTAGTCTCTCATTGGCTCCCCCTCTTCCCGTTCATCCTCAGGACAAATTGCAAGCTGTACGGAATGGGAGGTTAAAGGTGCTGATTCTCCAAGGAGGGAGATTGCTAGTAAAGCGGCTGGAATGGCGAACCCGAGCACAAGGAGATGAGAAATGAGGTGCGTTTTAGAAACCTTTCCCGATCACACGGTGTACCACCTTCTGGGTTTCTCATGCATGTTTTCGAGGTAGGAAGATGCCCTTGAACCTGGAGATTTGGGACCCATGGGATGGGTAACAGGCAGTATTACTTTAAAGGCTCTGCGTTTGCTCCCCCAACCTCACCAAACCTCTCAGCCCCGAGAATGTCCACCCTTATGTCTCCTCCAGCTGTGGGTCTAGATATGGTCAATCCAGGTTGCATCACAGCCCCTGAACGAATTTTGTAAGAATTTCTCTCTCTTTCACTGTCTTTGTTTCACGGGTTTTTAAAAGGAATTTATTTTTATAATGGGGTTTAGCTGCTTTTCACGGCTGTGTTTCTGCCGCTTTACAGCCACTTGACTCACTTCCAGAGAGATATCAATACATAGGTTTTAAGATTCTTACTAGTCAGATATATTCTTGTGCGGTGAATAGGGGGTGTTGAGTCCAGTTCACTGAGCAAGGAGTAGGTCTTTCTATTACATATTGGGTTTATGGAACGGTATCTGAGCTCATTTGAAACCCTTGTTTTATGCATCACCCCACCCCACCTTTCCCGTTAAGCAGCCATAGTGTGTTTTGTAAACGTGTGACTCTGTTCTGTTTTGTAATTCAGTTCAAGTGTAGCGGTTTTTACATTCCCTCTATAAGTGATAGCTTATAATAAGTGTGTTTTTCTGTGTGACTTATTTCACTTAGAATCGTCGAAGCTAAAGCCACTCATCATGCTGCTACTAGCCTTATGACATTGATTTCATGGCTGAGTGATATTCCATTGTACATAAAGACCACCACTTCTTTATCCATTTTTCTCTTTCCTGGGATATTTAAGGTGTCACGAAGTGGAGGTTCTTGTCAACAGAGCAGCCCCAAACTTTGGGGTGCCTGTGTCTTGCTGATTTTTAGTTTTCCCTATTTATACGCCCATGAGTGGAAGTGCCCTATGCGCTCTAAGCTGTGTTTTTTCGATGTTTCAGGACACACCGTACACTTCTCCAGAGTGGCTGTTGGCAATTTACATCCCGCCCATCAGCGTAGCAAGGCTCCCATTTCTCCATGGCCTGTTCTGCATTTCTGGTTTTGACACTTTTTTCCGCATGGCCCTTTTGACCGATGGGAAGCGAGACTTCTTTGTAGCGCTGATTTGCCTTTCCAGGTTGCTTGGTTGGCCAAAAAGGGCGTATGCGTTTTTTCCTGAATATATTCAGGAAAAAACGCATACGCCCTTTTTGGCCAAGGGCATCATTGTCGACGTTTTGCCGCTTTTCCATGTGCTTTAAAGGCGATTCGAATCGACCTCCTGAAATCTGTTTCCTGCAATTCTGCCTTGCTTTCAGATCCTCTTCGTTGCCTTCCCTCAATATATTTGTGGACGAGAGTTATCATTTATAACTCTGCAGGTTTGTGAATTGCAGTGCCCCTGAGCTCCATTTTTCAACTCGCTTTTTGGGAGCTGGCCGCAAAAGCGCAGGATTGCCTCAGGCCCTATTCTGCTTCCGGGCGGCAGGCTGAGCCTGTGGTTAATTCTTCTTCCTGATGGGAAAATAGAGTGACCTGTGCCTGCCCCAACACCTAGAGCTAGTCTCTCATTGGCTCCCCCTCTTCCCGTTCATCCTCAGGACAAATTGCAAGCTGTACGGAACGGGAGGTTAAAGGTGCTGATTCTCCAAGGAGGGAGATTGCTAGTAAAGCGGCTGGAATGGCGAACCCGAGCACAAGGAGATGAGAAATGAGGTGCGTTTTAGAAACCTTTCCCGATCACACGGTGTACCACCTTCTGGGTTTCTCATGCATGTTTTCGAGGTAGGAAGATGCCCTTGAACCTGGAGATTTGGGACCCATGGGATGGGTAACAGGCAGTATTACTTTAAAGGCTCTGCGTTTGCTCCCCCAACCTCACCAAACCTCTCAGCCCCGAGAGTTTCCACCCTTATGTCTCCTCCAGCTGTGGGTCTAGATATGGTCAATCCAGGTTGCATCACAGCCCCTGAACGAATTTTGTAAGAATTTCTCTCTCTTTCACTGTCTTTGTTTCCACGGGTTTTTAAAAGGAATTTATTTTTATAATGGGTTTAGCTGCTTTTCACGGCTGTGTTTCTGCCGCTTTACACCCACTTGACTCACTTCCAGAGAGATATCAATACATAGGTTTTAAGATTCTTACTAGTCAGATATATTCTTGTGCGGTGAATAGGGGGTGTTGAGTCCAGTTCACTGAGCAAGGAGTAGGTCTTTCTATTACATATTGGGTTTATGGAACGGTATCTGAGCTCATTTGAAACCCTTGTTTTATGCATCACCCCACCCCACCTTTCCCGTTAAGCAGCCATAGTGTGTTTTCTAAACGTGTGACTCTGTTCTGTTTTGTAATTCAGTTCAAGTGTAGCGGTTTTTACATTCCCTCTATAAGTGATAGCTTATAATAAGTGTGTTTTTCTGTATGACTTATTTCACATAGAATCGTCGTAGCTAAAGCCACTCATCATGCTGCTACTAGCCTTATGACATTGATTTCATGGCTGAGTGATATTCCATTGTACATAAGGACCACCACTTCTTTATCCATTTTTCTCTTTCCTGGGATATTTAAGGTGTCACGAAGTGGAGGTTCTTGTCAACAGAGCAGCCCCAAACTTTGGGGTGCCTGTGTCTTGCTGATTTTTAGTTTTCCCAATTTATACGCCCATGAGTGGAAGTGCCCTATGCGCTCTAAGCTGTGTTTTTTCGATGTTTCAGGACACACCGTACACTTCTCCAGAGTGGCTGTTGGCAATTTACATCCCGCCCATCAGCGTAGCAAGGCTCCCATTTCTCCATGGCCTGTTCTGCATTTCTGGTTTTGACACTTTTTTCCGCATGGCCCTTTTGACCGATGGGAAGCGAGACTTCTTTGTAGCGCTGATTTGCCTTTCCAGGTTGCTTGGTTGGCCAAAAAGGGCGTATGCGTTTTTTCCTGAATATATTCAGGAAAAAACGCATACGCCCCTTTTTGCCAAGGGCATCATTGTCGACGTTTTGCCGCTTTTCATGTGCTTTAAAGGCGATTCGAATCGACCTCCTGAAATCTGTTTCCTGCAATTCTGCCTTGCTTTCAGATCCTCTTCGTTGCCTTCCCTCAATATATTTGTGGACGAGAGTTATCATTTATAACTCTGCAGGTTTGTGAATTGCAGTGCCCCTGAGCTCCATTTTTCAACTCGCTTTTTTGGGAGCTGGCCACAAAAGTGCAGGATTGCCTCAGGCCCTATTCTGCTTCCGGGCGGCAGGCTGAGCCTGTGGTTAATTCTTCTTCCTGATGGAAAATAGAGTGACCTGTGCCTGTCCCAACACCTATAGCTAGTCTCTCATTGGCTCCCCCTCTTCCCGTTCATCCTCAGGACAAATTGCAAGCTCTACGGAATGGGAGGTTAAAGGTGCTGATTCTCCAAGGAGGGAGATTGCTAGTAAAGCGGCTGGAATGGCGAACCCGAGCACAAGGAGATGAGAAATGAGGTGCGTTTTAGAAACCTTTCCCGATCACACGGTGTAACCACCTTCTGGGTTTCTCATGCATGTTTTCGAGGTAGGAAGATGCCCTTGAACCTGGAGATTTGGGACCCATGGGATGGGTAACAGGCAGTATTACTTTAAAGGCTCTGCGTTTGCTCCCCCAACCTCACCAAACCTCTCAGCCCCGAGAATGTCCACCCTTATGTCTCCTCCAGCTGTGGGTCTAGATATGGTCAATCCAGGTTGCATCACAGCCCCTGAACGAATTTTGTAAGAATTTCTCTCTCTTTCACTGTCTTTGTTTCACGGGTTTTTAAAAGGAATTTATTTTTATAATGGGGTTTAGCTGCTTTTCACGGCTGTGTTTCTGCCGCTTTTACAGCCACTTGACTCACTTCCAGAGAGATATCAATACATAGGTTTTAAGATTCTTACTAGTCAGATATATTCTTGTGCGGTGAATAGGGGGTGTTGAGTCCAGTTCACTGAGCAAGGAGTAGGTCTTTCTATTACATATTGGGTTTATGGAACGGTATCTGAGCTCATTTGAAACCCTTGTTTTATGCATCACCCCACCCCACCTTTCCCGTTAAGCAGCCATAGTGTGTTTTGTAAACGTGTGACTCTGTTCTGTTTTGTAATTCAGTTCAAGTGTAGCGGTTTTTACATTCCCTCTATAAGTGATAGCTTATAATAAGTGTGTTTTTCTGTGTGACTTATTTCACTTAGAATCGTCGAAGCTAAAGCCACTCATCATGCTGCTACTAGCCTTATGACATTGATTTCATGGCTGAGTGATATTCCATTGTACATAAAGACCACCACTTCTTTATCCATTTTTCTCTTTCCTGGGATATTTAAGGTGTCACGAAGTGGAGGTTCTTGTCAACAGAGCAGCCCCAAACTTTGGGGTGCCTGTGTCTTGCTGATTTTTAGTTTTCCCTATTTATACGCCCATGAGTGGAAGTGCCCTATGCGCTCTAAGCTGTGTTTTTTCGATGTTTCAGGACACACCGTACACTTCTCCAGAGTGGCTGTTGGCAATTTACATCCCGCCCATCAGCGTAGCAAGGCTCCCATTTCTCCATGGCCTGTTCTGCATTTCTGGTTTTGACACTTTTTCCGCATGGCCCTTTTGACCGATGGGAAGCGAGACTTCTTTGTAGCGCTGATTTGCCTTCCAGGTTGCTTGGTTGGCCAAAAAGGGCGTATGCGTTTTTTCCTGAATATATTCAGAAAAAACGCATACGCCCTTTTTGGCCAAGGGCATCATTGTCGACGTTTTGCCGCTTTTCATGTGCTTTAAAGGCGATTCGAATCGACCTCCTGAAATCTGTTTCCTGCAATTCTGCCTTGCTTTCAGATCCTCTTCGTTGCCTTCCCTCAATATATTTGTGGACGAGAGTTATCATTTATAACTCTGCAGGTTTGTGAATTGCAGTGCCCCTGAGCTCCATTTTTCAACTCGCTTTTTTGGGAGCTGGCCGCAAAAGCGCAGGATTGCCTCAGGCCCTATTTTGCTTCCGGGCGGCAGGCTGAGCCTGTGGTTAATTCTTCTTCCTGATGGGAAAATAGAGTGACCTGTGCCTGCCCCAACACCTAGAGCTAGTCTCTCATTGGCTCCCCCTCTTCCCGTTCATCCTCAGGACAAATTGCAAGCTGTACGGAACGGGAGGTTAAAGGTGCTGATTCTCCAAGGAGGGAGATTGCTAGTAAAGCGGCTGGAATGGCGAACCCGAGCACAAGGAGATGAGAAATGAGGTGCGTTTTAGAAACCTTTCCCGATCACACGGTGTACCACCTTCTGGGTTTCTCATGCATGTTTTCGAGGTAGGAAGATGCCCTTGAACCTGGAGATTTGGGACCCATGGGATGGGTAACAGGCAGTATTACTTTAAAGGCTCTGCGTTTGCTCCCCAACCTCACCAAACCTCTCAGCCCCGAGAGTGTCCACCCTTATGTCTCCTCCAGCTGTGGGTCTAGATATGGTCAATCCAGGTTGCATCACAGCCCTGAACGAATTTTGTAAGAATTTCTCTCTCTTTCACTGTCTTTGTTTCACGGGTTTTTAAAAGGAATTTATTTTTATAATGGGGTTTAGCTGCTTTTCACGGCTGTGTTTCTGCCGCTTTACACCCACTTGACTCACTTCCAGAGAGATATCAATACATAGGTTTTAAGATTCTTACTAGTCAGATATATTCTTGTGCGGTGAACAGGGGGTGTTGAGTCCAGTTCACTGAGCAAGGAGTAGGTCTTTCTATTACATATTGGGTTTATGGAACGGTATCTGAGCTCATTTGAAACCCTTGTTTTATGCATCACCCCACCCCACCTTTCCCGTTAAGCAGCCATAGTGTGTTTTCTAAACGTGTGACTCTGTTCTGTTTTGTAATTCAGTTCAAGTGTAGCGGTTTTTACATTCCCTCTATAAGTGATAGCTTATAATAAGTGTGTTTTTCTGTATGACTTATTTCACATAGAATCGGCGTAGCTAAAGCCACTCATCATGCTGCTACTAGCCTTATGACATTGATTTCATGGCTGAGTGATATTCCATTGTACATAAGGACCACCACTTCTTTATCCATTTTTCTCTTTCCTGGGATATTTAAGGTGTCACGAAGTGGAGGTTCTTGTCAACAGAGCAGCCCCAAACTTTGGGGTGCCTGTGTCTTGCTGATTTTTAGTTTTCCCAATTTATACGCCCATGAGTGGAAGTGCCCTATGCGCTCTAAGCTGTGTTTTTTCGATGTTTCAGGACACACCGTACACTTCTCCAGAGTGGCTGTTGGCAATTTACATCCCGCCCATCAGCGTAGCAAGGCTCCCATTTCTCCATGGCCTGTTCTGCATTTCTGGTTTTGACACTTTTTTCCGCATGGCCCTTTTGACCGATGGGAAGCGAGACTTCTTTGTAGCGCTGATTTGCCTTTCCAGGTTGCTTGGTTGGCCAAAAAGGGCGTATGCGTTTTTTCCTGAATATATTCAGGAAAAAACGCATACGGCCTTTTTGGCCAAGGGCATCATTGTCGACGTTTTGCCGCTTTTCATGTGCTTTAAAGGCGATTCGAATCGACCTCCTGAAATCTGTTTCCTGCAATTCTGCCTTGCTTTCAGATCCTCTTCGTTGCCTTCCCTCAATATATTTGTGGACGAGAGTTATCATTTATAACTCTGCAGGTTTGTGAATTGCAGTGCCCCTGAGCTCCATTTTTCAACTCGCTTTTTTGGGAGCTGGCCACAAAAGCGCAGGATCGCCTCAGGCCCTATTCTGCTTCCGGGCGGCAGGCTGAGCCTGTGGTTAATTCTTCTTCCTGATGGGAAAATAGAGTGACCTGTGCCTGTCCCAACACCTATAGCTAGTCTCTCATTGGCTCCCCCTCTTCCCGTTCATCCTCAGGACAAATTGCAAGCTGTACGGAATGGGAGGTTAAAGGTGCTGATTCTCCAAGGAGGGAGATTGCTAGTAAAGCGGCTGGAATGGCGAACCCGAGCACAAGGAGATGAGAAATGAGGTGCGTTTTAGAAACCTTTCCCGATCACACGGTGTACCACCTTCTGGGTTTCTCATGCATGTTTTCGAGGTAGGAAGATGCCCTTGAACCTGGAGATTTGGGACCCATGGGATGGGTAACAGGCAGTATTACTTTAAAGGCTCTGCGTTTGCTCCCCCAACCTCACCAAACCTCTCAGCCCCGAGAATGTCCACCCTTATGTCTCCTCCAGCTGTGGGTCTAGATATGGTCAATCCAGGTTGCATCACAGCCCCTGAACGAATTTTGTAAGAATTTCTCTCTCTTTCACTGTCTTTGTTTCACGGGTTTTTAAAAGGAATTTATTTTTATAATGGTGTTTAGCTGCTTTTCACGGCTGTGTTTCTGCCGCTTTACAGCCACTTGACTCACTTCCAGAGAGATATCAATACATAGGTTTTAAGATTCTTACTAGTCAGATATATTCTTGTGCGGTGAATAGGGGGTGTTGAGTCCAGTTCACTGAGCAAGGAGTAGGTCTTTCTATTACATATTGGGTTTATGGAACGGTATCTGAGCTCATTTGAAACCCTTGTTTTATGCATCACCCCACCCCACCTTTCCCGTTAAGCAGCCATAGTGTGTTTTGTAAACGTGTGACTCTGTTCTGTTTTGTAATTCAGTTCAAGTGTAGCGGTTTTTACATTCCCTCTATAAGTGATAGCTTATAATAAGTGTGTTTTTCTGTGTGACTTATTTCACTTAGAATCATCGAAGCTAAAGCCACTCATCATGCTGCTACTAGCCTTATGACATTGATTTCATGGCTGAGTGATATTCCATTGTACATAAAGACCACCACTTCTTTATCCATTTTTCTCTTTCCTGGGATATTTAAGGTGTCACGAAGTGGAGGTTCTTGTCAACAGAGCAGCCCCAAACTTTGGGGTGCCTGTGTCTTGCTGATTTTTAGTTTTCCCTATTTATACGCCCATGAGTGGAAGTGCCCTATGCGCTCTAAGCTGTGTTTTTTCGATGTTTCAGGACACACCGTACACTTCTCCAGAGTGGCTGTTGGCAATTTACATCCCGCCCATCAGCGTAGCAAGGCTCCCATTTCTCCATGGCCTGTTCTGCATTTCTGGTTTTGACACTTTTTTCCGCATGGCCCTTTTGACCGATGGGAAGCGAGACTTCTTTGTAGCGCTGATTTGCCTTTCCAGGTTGCTTGGTTGGCCAAAAAGGGCGTATGCGTTTTTTCCTGAATATATTCAGGAAAAAACGCATACGCCCTTTTTGGCCAAGGGCATCATTGTCGACGTTTTGCCGCTTTTCATGTGCTTTAAAGGCGATTCGAATCGACCTCCTGAAATCTGTTTCCTGCAATTCTGCCTTGCTTTCAGATCCTCTTCGTTGCCTTCCCTCAATATATTTGTGGACGAGAGTTATCATTTATAACTCTGCAGGTTTGTGAATTGCAGTGCCCCTGAGCTCCATTTTTCAACTCGCTTTTTTGGGAGCTGGCCGCAAAAGCGCAGGATTGCCTCAGGCCCTATTCTGCTTCCGGGCGGCAGGCTGAGCCTGTGGTTAATTCTTCTTCCTGATGGGAAAATAGAGTGACCTGTGCCTGCCCCAACACCTAGAGCTAGTCTCTCATTGGCTCCCCCTCTTCCCGTTCATCCTCAGGACAAATTGCAAGCTGTACGGAACGGGAGGTTAAAGGTGCTGATTCTCCAAGGAGGGAGATTGCTTGTAAAGCGGCTGGAATGGCGAACCCGAGCACAAGGAGATGAGAAATGAGGTGCGTTTTAGAAACCTTTCCCGATCACACGGTGTACCACCTTCTGGGTTTCTCATGCATGTTTTCGAGGTAGGAAGATGCCCTTGAACCTGGAGATTTGGGACCCATGGGATGGGTAACAGGCAGTATTACTTTAAAGGCTCTGCGTTTGCTCCCCCAACCTCACCAAACCTCTCAGCCCCGAGAGTGTCCACCCTTATGTCTCCTCCAGCTGTGGGTCTAGATATGGTCAATCCAGGTTGCATCACAGCCCCTGAACGAATTTTGTAAGAATTTCTCTCTCTTTCACTGTCTTTGTTTCACGGGTTTTTAAAAGGAATTTATTTTTATAATGGGGTTTAGCTGCTTTTCACGGCTGTGTTTCTGCCGCTTTACACCCACTTGACTCACTTCCAGAGAGATATCAATACATAGGTTTTAAGATTCTTACTAGTCAGATATATTCTTGTGCGGTGAATAGGGGGTGTTGAGTCCAGTTCACTGAGCAAGGAGTAGGTCTTTCTATTACATATTGGGTTTATGGAACGGTATCTGAGCTCATTTGAAACCCTTGTTTTATGCATCACCCCACCCCACCTTTCCCGTTAAGCAGCCATAGTGTGTTTTCTAAACGTGTGACTCTGTTCTGTTTTGTAATTCAGTTCAAGTGTAGCGGTTTTTACATTCCCTCTATAAGTGATAGCTTATAATAAGTGTGTTTTTCTGTATGACTTATTTCACATAGAATCGTCGTAGCTAAAGCCACTCATCATGCTGCTACTAGCCTTATGACATTGATTTCATGGCTGAGTGATATTCCATTGTACATAAGGACCACCACTTCTTTATCCATTTTTCTCTTTCCTGGGATATTTAAGGTGTCACGAAGTGGAGGTTCTTGTCAACAGAGCAGCCCCAAACTTTGGGGTGCCTGTGTCTTGCTGATTTTTAGTTTTCCCAATTTATACGCCCATGAGTGGAAGTGCCCTATGCGCTCTAAGCTGTGTTTTTTCGATGTTTCAGGACACACCGTACACTTCTCCAGAGTGGCTGTTGGCAATTTACATCCCGCCCATCAGCGTAGCAAGGCTCCCATTTCTCCATGGCCTGTTCTGCATTTCTGGTTTTGACACTTTTTTCCGCATGGCCCTTTTGACCGATGGGAAGCGAGACTTCTTTGTAGCGCTGATTTGCCTTTCCAGGTTGCTTGGTTGGCCAAAAAGGGCGTATGCGTTTTTTCCTGAATATATTCAGGAAAAAACGCATACGCCCTTTTTGGCCAAGGGCATCATTGTCGACGTTTTGCCGCTTTTCATGTGCTTTAAAGGCGATTCGAATCGACCTCCTGAAATCTGTTTCCTGCAATTCTGCCTTGCTTTCAGATCCTCTTCGTTGCCTTCCCTCAATATATTTGTGGACGAGAGTTATCATTTATAACTCTGCAGGTTTGTGAATTGCAGTGCCCCTGAGCTCCATTTTTCAACTCGCTTTTTTGGGAGCTGGCCACAAAAGTGCAGGATTGCCTCAGGCCCTATTCTGCTTCCGGGCGGCAGGCTGAGCCTGTGGTTAATTCTTCTTCCTGATGGGAAAATAGAGTGACCTGTGCCTGTCCCAACACCTATAGCTAGTCTCTCATTGGCTCCCCCTCTTCCCGTTCATCCTCAGGACAAATTGCAAGCTCTACGGAATGGGAGGTTAAAGGTGCTGATTCTCCAAGGAGGGAGATTGCTAGTAAAGCGGCTGGAATGGCGAACCCGAGCACAAGGAGATGAGAAATGAGGTGCGTTTTAGAAACCTTTCCCGATCACACGGTGTACCACCTTCTGGGTTTCTCATGCATGTTTTCGAGGTAGGAAGATGCCCTTGAACCTGGAGATTTGGGACCCATGGGATGGGTAACAGGCAGTATTACTTTAAAGGCTCTGCGTTTGCTCCCCCAACCTCACCAAACCTCTCAGCCCCGAGAATGTCCACCCTTATGTCTCCTCCAGCTGTGGGTCTAGATATGGTCAATCCAGGTTGCATCACAGCCCCTGAACGAATTTTGTAAGAATTTCTCTCTCTTTCACTGTCTTTGTTTCACGGGTTTTTAAAAGGAATTTATTTTTATAATGGGGTTTAGCTGCTTTTCACGGCTGTGTTTCTGCCGCTTTACAGCCACTTGACTCACTTCCAGAGAGATATCAATACATAGGTTTTAAGATTCTTACTAGTCAGATATATTCTTGTGCGGTGAATAGGGGGTGTTGAGTCCAGTTCACTGAGCAAGGAGTAGGTCTTTCTATTACATATTGGGTTTATGGAACGGTATCTGAGCTCATTTGAAACCCTTGTTTTATGCATCACCCCACCCCACCTTTCCCGTTAAGCAGCCATAGTGTGTTTTGTAAACGTGTGACTCTGTTCTGTTTTGTAATTCAGTTCAAGTGTAGCGGTTTTTACATTCCCTCTATAAGTGATAGCTTATAATAAGTGTGTTTTTCTGTGTGACTTATTTCACTTAGAATCGTCGAAGCTAAAGCCACTCATCATGCTGCTACTAGCCTTATGACATTGATTTCATGGCTGAGTGATATTCCATTGTACATAAAGACCACCACTTCTTTATCCATTTTTCTCTTTCCTGGGATATTTAAGGTGTCACGAAGTGGAGGTTCTTGTCAACAGAGCAGCCCCAAACTTTGGGGTGCCTGTGTCTTGCTGATTTTTAGTTTTCCCTATTTATACGCCCATGAGTGGAAGTGCCCTATGCGCTCTAAGCTGTGTTTTTTCGATGTTTCAGGACACACCGTACACTTCTCCAGAGTGGCTGTTGGCAATTTACATCCCGCCCATCAGCGTAGCAAGGCTCCCATTTCTCCATGGCCTGTTCTGCATTTCTGGTTTTGACACTTTTTTCCGCATGGCCCTTTTGACCGATGGGAAGCGAGACTTCTTTGTAGCGCTGATTTGCCTTTCCAGGTTGCTTGGTTGGCCAAAAAGGGCGTATGCGTTTTTTCCTGAATATATTCAGGAAAAAACGCATACGCCCTTTTTGGCCAAGGGCATCATTGTCGACGTTTTGCCGCTTTTCATGTGCTTTAAAGGCGATTCGAATCGACCTCCTGAAATCTGTTTCCTGCAATTCTGCCTTGCTTTCAGATCCTCTTCGTTGCCTTCCCTCAATATATTTGTGGACGAGAGTTATCATTTATAACTCTGCAGGTTTGTGAATTGCAGTGCCCCTGAGCTCCATTTTTCAACTCGCTTTTTTGGGAGCTGGCCGCAAAAGCGCAGGATTGCCTCAGGCCCTATTTTGCTTCCGGGCGGCAGGCTGAGCCTGTGGTTAATTCTTCTTCCTGATGGGAAAATAGAGTGACCTGTGCCTGCCCCAACACCTAGAGCTAGTCTCTCATTGGCTCCCCCTCTTCCCGTTCATCCTCAGGACAAATTGCAAGCTGTACGGAACGGGAGGTTAAAGGTGCTGATTCTCCAAGGAGGGAGATTGCTAGTAAAGCGGCTGGAATGGCGAACCCGAGCACAAGGAGATGAGAAATGAGGTGCGTTTTAGAAACCTTTCCCGATCACACGGTGTACCACCTTCTGGGTTTCTCATGCATGTTTTCGAGGTAGGAAGATGCCCTTGAACCTGGAGATTTGGGACCCATGGGATGGGTAACAGGCAGTATTACTTTAAAGGCTCTGCGTTTGCTCCCCCAACCTCACCAAACCTCTCAGCCCCGAGAGTGTCCACCCTTATGTCTCCTCCAGCTGTGGGTCTAGATATGGTCAATCCAGGTTGCATCACAGCCCCTGAACGAATTTTGTAAGAATTTCTCTCTCTTTCACTGTCTTTGTTTCACGGGTTTTTAAAAGGAATTTATTTTTATAATGGGGTTTAGCTGCTTTTCACGGCTGTGTTTCTGCCGCTTTACACCCACTTGACTCACTTCCAGAGAGATATCAATACATAGGTTTTAAGATTCTTACTAGTCAGATATATTCTTGTGCGGTGAATAGGGGGTGTTGAGTCCAGTTCACTGAGCAAGGAGTAGGTCTTTCTATTACATATTGGGTTTATGGAACGGTATCTGAGCTCATTTGAAACCCTTGTTTTATGCATCACCCCACCCCACCTTTCCCGTTAAGCAGCCATAGTGTGTTTTCTAAACGTGTGACTCTGTTCTGTTTTGTAATTCAGTTCAAGTGTAGCGGTTTTTACATTCCCTCTATAAGTGATAGCTTATAATAAGTGTGTTTTTCTGTATGACTTATTTCACATAGAATCGGCGTAGCTAAAGCCACTCATCATGCTGCTACTAGCCTTATGACATTGATTTCATGGCTGAGTGATATTCCATTGTACATAAGGACCACCACTTCTTTATCCATTTTTCTCTTTCCTGGGATATTTAAGGTGTCACGAAGTGGAGGTTCTTGTCAACAGAGCAGCCCCAAACTTTGGGGTGCCTGTGTCTTGCTGATTTTTAGTTTTCCCAATTTATACGCCCATGAGTGGAAGTGCCCTATGCGCTCTAAGCTGTGCTTTTTCGATGTTTCAGGACACACCGTACACTTCTCCAGAGTGGCTGTTGGCAATTTACATCCCGCCCATCAGCGTAGCAAGGCTCCCATTTCTCCATGGCCTGTTCTGCATTTCTGGTTTTGACACTTTTTTCCGCATGGCCCTTTTGACCGATGGGAAGCGAGACTTCTTTGTAGCGCTGATTTGCCTTTCCAGGTTGCTTGGTTGGCCAAAAAGGGCGTATGCGTTTTTTCCTGAATATATTCAGGAAAAAACGCATACGGCCTTTTTGGCCAAGGGCATCATTGTCGACGTTTTGCCGCTTTTCATGTGCTTTAAAGGCGATTCGAATCGACCTCCTGAAATCTGTTTCCTGCAATTCTGCCTTGCTTTCAGATCCTCTTCGTTGCCTTCCCTCAATATATTTGTGGACGAGAGTTATCATTTATAACTCTGCAGGTTTGTGAATTGCAGTGCCCCTGAGCTCCATTTTTCAACTCGCTTTTTTGGGAGCTGGCCACAAAAGCGCAGGATCGCCTCAGGCCCTATTCTGCTTCCGGGCGGCAGGCTGAGCCTGTGGTTAATTCTTCTTCCTGATGGGAAAATAGAGTGACCTGTGCCTGTCCCAACACCTATAGCTAGTCTCTCATTGGCTCCCCCTCTTCCCGTTCATCCTCAGGACAAATTGCAAGCTGTACGGAATGGGAGGTTAAAGGTGCTGATTCTCCAAGGAGGGAGATTGCTAGTAAAGCGGCTGGAATGGCGAACCCGAGCACAAGGAGATGAGAAATGAGGTGCGTTTTAGAAACCTTTCCCGATCACACGGTGTACCACCTTCTGGGTTTCTCATGCATGTTTTCGAGGTAGGAAGATGCCCTTGAACCTGGAGATTTGGGACCCATGGGATGGGTAACAGGCAGTATTACTTTAAAGGCTCTGCGTTTGCTCCCCCAACCTCACCAAACCTCTCAGCCCCGAGAATGTCCACCCTTATGTCTCCTCCAGCTGTGGGTCTAGATATGGTCAATCCAGGTTGCATCACAGCCCCTGAACGAATTTTGTAAGAATTTCTCTCTCTTTCACTGTCTTTGTTTCACGGGTTTTTAAAAGGAATTTATTTTTATAATGGGGTTTAGCTGCTTTTCACGGCTGTGTTTCTGCCGCTTTACAGCCACTTGACTCACTTCCAGAGAGATATCAATACATAGGTTTTAAGATTCTTACTAGTCAGATATATTCTTGTGCGGTGAATAGGGGGTGTTGAGTCCAGTTCACTGAGCAAGGAGTAGGTCTTTCTATTACATATTGGGTTTATGGAACGGTATCTGAGCTCATTTGAAACCCTTGTTTTATGCATCACCCCACCCCACCTTTCCCGTTAAGCAGCCATAGTGTGTTTTGTAAACGTGTGACTCTGTTCTGTTTTGTAATTCAGTTCAAGTGTAGCGGTTTTTACATTCCCTCTATAAGTGATAGCTTATAATAAGTGTGTTTTTCTGTGTGACTTATTTCACTTAGAATCATCGAAGCTAAAGCCACTCATCATGCTGCTACTAGCCTTATGACATTGATTTCATGGCTGAGTGATATTCCATTGTACATAAAGACCACCACTTCTTTATCCATTTTTCTCTTTCCTGGGATATTTAAGGTGTCACGAAGTGGAGGTTCTTGTCAACAGAGCAGCCCCAAACTTTGGGGTGCCTGTGTCTTGCTGATTTTTAGTTTTCCCTATTTATACGCCCATGAGTGGAAGTGCCCTATGCGCTCTAAGCTGTGTTTTTTCGATGTTTCAGGACACACCGTACACTTCTCCAGAGTGGCTGTTGGCAATTTACATCCCGCCCATCAGCGTAGCAAGGCTCCCATTTCTCCATGGCCTGTTCTGCATTTCTGGTTTTGACACTTTTTTCCGCATGGCCCTTTTGACCGATGGGAAGCGAGACTTCTTTGTAGCGCTGATTTGCCTTTCCAGGTTGCTTGGTTGGCCAAAAAGGGCGTATGCGTTTTTTCCTGAATATATTCAGGAAAAAACGCATACGCCCTTTTTGGCCAAGGGCATCATTGTCGACGTTTTGCCGCTTTTCATGTGCTTTAAAGGCGATTCGAATCGACCTCCTGAAATCTGTTTCCTGCAATTCTGCCTTGCTTTCAGATCCTCTTCGTTGCCTTCCCTCAATATATTTGTGGACGAGAGTTATCATTTATAACTCTGCAGGTTTGTGAATTGCAGTGCCCCTGAGCTCCATTTTTCAACTCGCTTTTTTGGGAGCTGGCCGCAAAAGCGCAGGATTGCCTCAGGCCCTATTCTGCTTCCGGGCGGCAGGCTGAGCCTGTGGTTAATTCTTCTTCCTGATGGGAAAATAGAGTGACCTGTGCCTGCCCCAACACCTAGAGCTAGTCTCTCATTGGCTCCCCCTCTTCCCGTTCATCCTCAGGACAAATTGCAAGCTGTACGGAACGGGAGGTTAAAGGTGCTGATTCTCCAAGGAGGGAGATTGCTAGTAAAGCGGCTGGAATGGCGAACCCGAGCACAAGGAGATGAGAAATGAGGTGCGTTTTAGAAACCTTTCCCGATCACACGGTGTACCACCTTCTGGGTTTCTCATGCATGTTTTCGAGGTAGGAAGATGCCCTTGAACCTGGAGATTTGGGACCCATGGGATGGGTAACAGGCAGTATTACTTTAAAGGCTCTGCGTTTGCTCCCCCAACCTCACCAAACCTCTCAGCCCCGAGAGTGTCCACCCTTATGTCTCCTCCAGCTGTGGGTCTAGATATGGTCAATCCAGGTTGCATCACAGCCCCTGAACGAATTTTGTAAGAATTTCTCTCTCTTTCACTGTCTTTGTTTCACGGGTTTTTAAAAGGAATTTATTTTTATAATGGGGTTTAGCTGCTTTTCACGGCTGTGTTTCTGCCGCTTTACACCCACTTGACTCACTTCCAGAGAGATATCAATACATAGGTTTTAAGATTCTTACTAGTCAGATATATTCTTGTGCGGTGAATAGGGGGTGTTGAGTCCAGTTCACTGAGCAAGGAGTAGGTCTTTCTATTACATATTGGGTTTATGGAACGGTATCTGAGCTCATTTGAAACCCTTGTTTTATGCATCACCCCACCCCACCTTTCCCGTTAAGCAGCCATAGTGTGTTTTCTAAACGTGTGACTCTGTTCTGTTTTGTAATTCAGTTCAAGTGTAGCGGTTTTTACATTCCCTCTATAAGTGATAGCTTATAATAAGTGTGTTTTTCTGTATGACTTATTTCACATAGAATCGTCGTAGCTAAAGCCACTCATCATGCTGCTACTAGCCTTATGACATTGATTTCATGGCTGAGTGATATTCCATTGTACATAAGGACCACCACTTCTTTATCCATTTTTCTCTTTCCTGGGATATTTAAGGTGTCACGAAGTGGAGGTTCTTGTCAACAGAGCAGCCCCAAACTTTGGGGTGCCTGTGTCTTGCTGATTTTTAGTTTTCCCAATTTATACGCCCATGAGTGGAAGTGCCCTATGCGCTCTAAGCTGTGTTTTTTCGATGTTTCAGGGCACACCGTACACTTCTCCAGAGTGGCTGTTGGCAATTTACATCCCGCCCATCAGCGTAGCAAGGCTCCCATTTCTCCATGGCCTGTTCTGCATTTCTGGTTTTGACACTTTTTTCCGCATGGCCCTTTTGACCGATGGGAAGCGAGACTTCTTTGTAGCGCTGATTTGCCTTTCCAGGTTGCTTGGTTGGCCAAAAAGGGCGTATGCGTTTTTTCCTGAATATATTCAGGAAAAAACGCATACGCCCTTTTTGGCCAAGGGCATCATTGTCGACGTTTTGCCGCTTTTCATGTGCTTTAAAGGCGATTCGAATCGACCTCCTGAAATCTGTTTCCTGCAATTCTGCCTTGCTTTCAGATCCTCTTCGTTGCCTTCCCTCAATATATTTGTGGACGAGAGTTATCATTTATAACTCTGCAGGTTTGTGAATTGCAGTGCCCCTGAGCTCCATTTTTCAACTCGCTTTTTTGGGAGCTGGCCGCAAAAGCGCAGGATTGCCTCAGGCCCTATTCTGCTTCCGGGCGGCAGGCTGAGCCTGTGGTTAATTCTTCTTCCTGATGGGAAAATAGAGTGACCTGTGCCTGTCCCAACACCTAGAGCTAGTCTCTCATTGGCTCCCCCTCTTCCCGTTCATCCTCAGGACAAATTGCAAGCTGTACGGAACGGGAGGTTAAAGGTGCTGATTCTCCAAGGAGGGAGATTGCTAGTAAAGCGGCTGGAATGGCGAACCCGAGCACAAGGAGATGAGAAATGAGGTGCGTTTTAGAAAACTTTCCCGATCACACGGTGTACCACCTTCTGGGTTTCTCATGCATGTTTTCGAGGTAGGAAGATGCCCTTGAACCTGGAGATTTGGGACCCATGGGATGGGTAACAGGCAGTATTACTTTAAAGGCTCTGCGTTTGCTCCCCCAACCTCACCAAACCTCTCAGCCCCGAGAGTGTCCACCCTTATGTCTCCTCCAGCTGTGGGTCTAGATATGGTCAATCCAGGTTGCATCACAGCCCCTGAACGAATTTTGTAAGAATTTCTCTCTCTTTCACTGTCTTTGTTTCACGGGTTTTTAAAAGGAATTTATTTTTATAATGGGGTTTAGCTGCTTTTCACGGCTGTGTTTCTGCCGCTTTACAGCCACTTGACTCACTTCCAGAGAGATATCAATACATAGGTTTTAAGATTCTTACTAGTCAGATATATTCTTGTGCGGTGAATAGGGGGTGTTGAGTCCAGTTCACTGAGCAAGGAGTAGGTCTTTCTATTACATATTGGGTTTATGGAACGGTATCTGAGCTCATTTGAAACCCTTGTTTTATGCATCACCCCACCCCACCTTTCCCGTTAAGCAGCCATAGTGTGTTTTGTAAACGTGTGACTCTGTTCTGTTTTGTAATTCAGTTCAAGTGTAGCGGTTTTTACATTCCCTCTATAAGTGATAGCTTATGATAAGTGTCTTTTTCTGTGTGACTTATTTCACTTAGAATCGTCGAAGCTAAAGCCACTCATCATGCTGCTACTAGCCTTATGACATTGATTTCATGGCTGAGTGATATTCCATTGTACATAAGGACCACCACTTCTTTATCCATTTTTCTCTTTCCTGGGATATTTAAGGTGTCACGAAGTGGAGGTTCTTGTCAACAGAGCAGCCCCAAACTTTGGGGTGCCTGTGTCTTGCTGATTTTTAGTTTTCCCAATTTATACGCCCATGAGTGGAAGTGCCCTATGCGCTCTAAGCTGTGTTTTTTCGATGTTTCAGGACACACCGTACACTTCTCCAGAGTGGCTGTTGGCAATTTACATCCCGCCCATCAGCCTAGCAAGGCTCCCATTTCTCCATGGCCTGTTCTGCATTTCTGGTTTTGACACTTTTTTCCGCATGGCCCTTTTGACCGATGGGAAGCGAGACTTCTTTGTAGCGCTGATTTGCCTTTCCAGGTTGCTTGGTTGGCCAAAAAGGGCGTATGCGTTTTTTCCTGAATATATTCAGGAAAAAACGCATACGCCCTTTTTGGCCAAGGGCATCATTGTCGACGTTTTGCCGCTTTTCATGTGCTTTAAAGGCGATTCGAATCGACCTCCTGAAATCTGTTTCCTGCAATTCTGCCTTGCTTTCAGATCCTCTTCATTGCCTTCCCTCAATATATTTGTGGACGAGAGTTATCATTTATAACTCTGCAGGTTTGTGAATTGCAGTGCCCCTGAGCTCCATTTTTCAACTCGCTTTTTTGGGAGCTGGCCACAAAAGCGCAGGATTGCCTCAGGCCCTATTCTGCTTCCGGGCGGCAGGCTGAGCCTGTGGTTAATTCTTCTTCCTGATGGGAAAATAGAGTGACCTGTGCCTGTCCCAACACCTATAGCTAGTCTCTCATTGGCTCCCCCTCTTCCCATTCATCCTCAGGACAAATTGCAAGCTGTACGGAATGGGAGGTTAAAGGTGCTGATTCTCCAAGGAGGGAGATTGCTAGTAAAGCGGCTGGAATGGCGAACCCGAGCACAAGGAGATGAGAAATGAGGTGCGTTTTAGAAACCTTTCCCGATCACACGGTGTACCACCTTCTGGGTTTCTCATGCATGTTTTCGAGGTAGGAAGATGCCCTTGAACCTGGAGATTTGGGACCCATGGGATGGGTAACAGGCAGTATTACTTTAAAGGCTCTGCGTTTGCTCCCCCAACCTCACCAAACCTCTCAGCCCCGAGAGTGTCCACCCTTATGTCTCCTCCAGCTGTGGGTCTAGATATGGTCAATCCAGGTTGCATCACAGCCCCTGAACGAATTTTGTAAGAATTTCTCTCTCTTTCACTGTCTTTGTTTCACGGGTTTTTAAAAGGAATTTATTTTTATAATGGGGTTTAGCTGCTTTTCACGGCTGTGTTTCTGCCGCTTTACAGCCACTTGACTCACTTCCAGAGTGATATCAATACATAGGTTTTAAGATTCTTAGTAGTCAGATATATTCTTGTGCGGTGAATAGGGGGTGTTGAGTCCAGTTCACTGAGCAAGGAGTAGGTCTTTCTATTACATATTGGGTTTATGGAACGGTATCTGAGCTCATTTGAAACCCTTGTTTTATGCATCACCCCACCCCACCTTTCCCGTTAAGCAGCCATAGTGTGTTTTGTAAACTTGTGACTCTGTTCTGTTTTGTAAACCTGTAACTCTGTTCTGTTTTGTAATTCAGTTCAAGTGTAGCGGTTTTTACATTCCCTCTATAAGTGATAGCTTATAATAAGTGTGTTTTTCTTTGTGACTTATTTCACTTAGAATCGTCGAAGCTAAAGCCACTCATCATGCTGCTACTAGCCTTATGACATTGATTTCATGGCTGAGTGATATTCCATTGTACATAAAGACCACCACTTCTTTATCCATTTTTCTCTTTCCTGGGATATTTAAGGTGTCACGAAGTGGAGGTTCTTGTCAACAGAGCAGCCCCAAACTTTGGGGTGCCTGTGTCTTGCTGATTTTTAGTTTTCCCTATTTATACGCCCATGAGTGGAAGTGCCCTATGCGCTCTAAGCTGTGTTTTTTCGATGTTTCAGGACACACCGTACACTTCTCCAGAGTGGCTGTTGGCAATTTACATCCCGCCCATCAGCGTAGCAAGGCTCCCATTTCTCCATGGCCTGTTCTGCATTTCTGGTTTTGACACTTTTTTCCGCATGGCCCTTTTGACCGATGGGAAGCGAGACTTCTTTGTAGCGCTGATTTGCCTTTCCAGGTTGCTTGGTTGGCCAAAAAGGGCGTATGCGTTTTTTCCTGAATATATTCAGGAAAAAACGCATACGCCCTTTTTGGCCAAGGGCATCATTGTCGACGTTTTGCCGCTTTTCATGTGCTTTAAAGGCGATTCGAATCGACCTCCTGAAATCTGTTTCCTGCAATTCTGCCTTGCTTTCAGATCCTCTTCGTTGCCTTCCCTCAATATATTTGTGGACGAGAGTTATCATTTATAACTCTGCAGGTTTGTGAATTGCAGTGCCCCTGAGCTCCATTTTTCAACTCGCTTTTTTGGGAGCTGGCCGCAAAAGCGCAGGATCGCCTCAGGCCCTATTCTGCTTCCGGGCGGCAGGCTGAGCCTGTGGTTAATTCTTCTTCCTGATGGGAAAATAGAGTGACCTGTGCCTGCCCCAACACCTAGAGCTAGTCTCTCATTGGCTCCCCCTCTTCCCGTTCATCCTCAGGACAAATTGCAAGCTGTACGGAACGGGAGGTTAAAGGTGCTGATTCTCCAAGGAGGGAGATTGCTAGTAAAGCGGCTGGAATGGCGAACCCGAGCACAAGGAGATGAGAAATGAGGTGCGTTTTAGAAACCTTTCCCGATCACACGGTGTACCACCTTCTGGGTTTCTCATGCATGTTTTCGAGGTAGGAAGATGCCCTTGAACCTGGAGATTTGGGACCCATGGGATGGGTAACAGGCAGTATTACTTTAAAGGCTCTGCGTTTGCTCCCCCAACCTCACCAAACCTCTCAGCCCCGAGAGTGTCCACCCTTATGTCTCCTCCAGCTGTGGGTCTAGATATGGTCAATCCAGGTTGCATCACAGCCCCTGAACGAATTTTGTAAGAATTTCTCTCTCTTTCACTGTCTTTGTTTCACGGGTTTTTAAAAGGAATTTATTTTTATAATGGGGTTTAGCTGCTTTTCACGGCTGTGTTTCTGCCGCTTTACAGCCACTTGACTCACTTCCAGAGAGATATCAATACATAGGTTTTAAGATTCTTACTAGTCAGATATATTCTTGTGCGGTGAATAGGGGGTGTTGAGTCCAGTTCACTGAGCAAGGAGTAGGTCTTTCTATTACATATTGGGTTTATGGAACGGTATCTGAGCTCATTTGAAACCCTTTTTTTATGCATCACCCCACCCCACCTTTCCCGTTAAGCAGCCATAGTGTGTTTTCTAAACGTGTGACTCTGTTCTGTTTTGTAATTCAGTTCAAGTGTAGCGGTTTTTACATTCCCTCTATAAGTGATAGCTTATAATAAGTGTGTTTTTCTGTATGACTTATTTCACATAGAATCGTCGTAGCTAAAGCCACTCATCATGCTGCTACTAGCCTTATGACATTGATTTCATGGCTGAGTGATATTCCATTGTACATAAGGACCACCACTTCTTTATCCATTTTTCTCTTTCCTGGGATATTTAAGGTGTCACGAAGTGGAGGTTCTTGTCAACAGAGCAGCCCCAAACTTTGGGGTGCCTGTGTCTTGCTGATTTTTAGTTTTCCCAATTTATACGCCCATGAGTGGAAGTGCCCTATGCGCTCTAAGCTGTGTTTTTTCGATGTTTCAGGACACACCGTACACTTCTCCAGAGTGGCTGTTGGCAATTTACATCCCGCCCATGAGCGTAGCAAGGCTCCCATTTCTGCATGGCCTGTAGTGCATTTCTGGTTTTGACACTTTTTTCAGCATGGCCCTTTTGACCGATGGGAAGCGAGACTTCTTTGTAGCGCTGATTTGCCTTTCCAGGTTGCTTGGTTGGCCAAAAAGGGCGTATGCGTTTTTTCCTGAATATATTCAGGAAAAAACGCATACGCCCTTTTTGGCCAAGGGCATCATTGTCGACATTTTGCCGCTTTTCATGTGCTTTAAAGGCGATTCGAATCGACCTCCTGAAATCTGTTTCCTGCAATTCTGCCTTGCTTTCAGATCCTCTTCGTTGCCTTCCCTCAATATATTTGTGGACGAGAGTTATCATTTATAACTCTGCAGGTTTGTGAATTGCAGTGCCCCTGAGCTCCATTTTTCAACTCGCTTTTTTGGGAGCTGGCCGCAAAAGCGCAGGATTGCCTCAGGCCCTATTCTGCTTCCGGGCGGCAGGCTGAGCCTGTGGTTAATTCTTCTTCCTGATGGGAAAATAGAGTGACCTGTGCCTGTCCCAACACCTAGAGCTAGTCTCTCATTGGCTCCCCCTCTTCCCGTTCATCCTCAGGACAAATTGCAAGCTGTACGGAACGGGAGGTTAAAGGTGCTGATTCTCCAAGGAGGGAGATTGCTAGTAAAGCGGCTGGAATGGCGAACCCGAGCACAAGGAGATGAGAAATGAGGTGCGTTTTAGAAACCATTCCCGATCACACGGTGTACCACCTTCTGGGTTTCTCATGCATGTTTTCGAGGTAGGAAGATGCCCTTGAACCTGGAGATTTGGGACCCATGGGATGGGTAACAGGCAGTATTACTTTAAAGGCTCTGCGTTTGCTCCCCCAACCTCACCAAACCTCTCAGCCCCGAGAGTGTCCACCCTTATGTCTCCTCCAGCTGTGGGTCTAGATATGGTCAATCCAGGTTGCATCACAGCCCCTGAACGAATTTTGTAAGAATTTCTCTCTCTTTCACTGTCTTTGTTTCACGGGTTTTTAAAAGGAATTTATTTTTATAATGGGGTTTAGCTGCTTTTCACGGCTGTGTTTCTGCCGCTTTACAGCCACTTGACTCACTTCCAGAGAGATATCAATACATAGGTTTTAAGATTCTTACTAGTCAGATATATTCTTGTGCGGTGAATAGGGGGTGTTGAGTCCAGTTCACTGAGCAAGGAGTAGGTCTTTCTATTACATATTGGGTTTATGGAACGGTATCTGAGCTCATTTGAAACCCTTTTTTTATGCATCACCCCACCCCACCTTTCCCGTTAAGCAGCCATAGTGTGTTTTCTAAACGTGTGACTCTGTTCTGTTTTGTAATTCAGTTCAAGTGTAGCGGTTTTTACATTCCCTCTATAAGTGATAGCTTATAATAAGTGTGTTTTTCTGTATGACTTATTTCACATAGAATCGTCGTAGCTAAAGCCACTCATCATGCTGCTACTAGCCTTATGACATTGATTTCATGGCTGAGTGATATTCCATTGTACATAAGGACCACCACTTCTTTATCCATTTTTCTCTTTCCTGGGATATTTAAGGTGTCACGAAGTGGAGGTTCTTGTCAACAGAGCAGCCCCAAACTTTGGGGTGCCTGTGTCTTGCTGATTTTTAGTTTTCCCAATTTATACGCCCATGAGTGGAAGTGCCCTATGCGCTCTAAGCTGTGTTTTTTCGATGTTTCAGGACACACCGTACACTTCTCCAGAGTGGCTGTTGGCAATTTACATCCCGCCCATGAGCGTAGCAAGGCTCCCATTTCTGCATGGCCTGTAGTGCATTTCTGGTTTTGACACTTTTTTCAGCATGGCCCTTTTGACCGATGGGAAGCGAGACTTCTTTGTAGCGCTGATTTGCCTTTCCAGGTTGCTTGGTTGGCCAAAAAGGGCGTATGCGTTTTTTCCTGAATATATTCAGGAAAAAACGCATACGCCCTTTTTGGCCAAGGGCATCATTGTCGACATTTTGCCGCTTTTCATGTGCTTTAAAGGCGATTCGAATCGACCTCCTGAAATCTGTTTCCTGCAATTCTGCCTTGCTTTCAGATCCTCTTCGTTGCCTTCCCTCAATATATTTGTGGACGAGAGTTATCATTTATAACTCTGCAGGTTTGTGAATTGCAGTGCCCCTGAGCTCCATTTTTCAACTCGCTTTTTTGGGAGCTGGCCGCAAAAGCGCAGGATTGCCTCAGGCCCTATTCTGCTTCCGGGCGGCAGGCTGAGCCTGTGGTTAATTCTTCTTCCTGATGGGAAAATAGAGTGACCTGTGCCTGTCCCAACACCTAGAGCTAGTCTCTCATTGGCTCCCCCTCTTCCCGTTCATCCTCAGGACAAATTGCAAGCTGTACGGAACGGGAGGTTAAAGGTGCTGATTCTCCAAGGAGGGAGATTGCTAGTAAAGCGGCTGGAATGGCGAACCCGAGCACAAGGAGATGAGAAATGAGGTGCGTTTTAGAAACCATTCCCGATCACACGGTGTACCACCTTCTGGGTTTCTCATGCATGTTTTCGAGGTAGGAAGATGCCCTTGAACCTGGAGATTTGGGACCCATGGGATGGGTAACAGGCAGTATTACTTTAAAGGCTCTGCGTTTGCTCCCCCAACCTCACCAAACCTCTCAGCCCCGAGAGTGTCCACCCTTATGTCTCCTCCAGCTGTGGGTCTAGATATGGTCAATCCAGGTTGCATCACAGCCCCTGAACGAATTTTGTAAGAATTTCTCTCTCTTTCACTGTCTTTGTTTCACGGGTTTTTAAAAGGAATTTATTTTTATAATGGGGTTTAGCTGCTTTTCACGGCTGTGTTTCTGCCGCTTTACAGCCACTTGACTCACTTCCAGAGAGATATCAATACATAGGTTTTAAGATTCTTACTAGTCAGATATATTCTTGTGCGGTGAATAGGGGGTGTTGAGTCCAGTTCACTGAGCAAGGAGTAGGTCTTTCTATTACATATTGGGTTTATGGAACGGTATCTGAGCTCATTTGAAACCCTTGTTTTATGCATCACCCCACCCCACCTTTCCCGTTAAGCAGCCATAGTGTGTTTTGTAAACGTGTGACTCTGTTCTGTTTTGTAATTCAGTTCAAGTGTAGCGGTTTTTACATTCCCTCTATAAGTGATAGCTTATGATAAGTGTCTTTTTCTGTGTGACTTATTTCACTTAGAATCGTCGAAGCTAAAGCCACTCATCATGCTGCTACTAGCCTTATGACATTGATTTCATGGCTGAGTGATATTCCATTGTACATAAGGACCACCACTTCTTTATCCATTTTTCTCTTTCCTGGGATATTTAAGGTGTCACGAAGTGGAGGTTCTTGTCAACAGAGCAGCCCCAAACTTTGGGGTGCCTGTGTCTTGCTGATTTTTAGTTTTCCCAATTTATACGCCCATGAGTGGAAGTGCCCTATGCGCTCTAAGCTGTGTTTTTTTGATGTTTCAGGACACACCGTACACTTCTCCAGAGTGGCTGTTGGCAATTTACATCCCGCCCATCAGCGTAGCAAGGCTCCCATTTCTCCATGGCCTGTTCTGCATTTCTGGTTTTGACAGTTTTTTCCGCATGGCCCTTTTGACCGATGGGAAGCGAGACTTCTTTGTAGCGCTGATTTGCCTTTCCAGGTTGCTTGGTTGGCCAAAAAGGGCGTATGCGTTTTTTCCTGAATATATTCAGGAAAAAACGCATACGCCCTTTTTGGCCAAGGGCATCATTGTTGACGTTTTGCCGCTTTTCATGTGCTTTAAAGGCGATTCGAATCGACCTCCTGAAATCTGTTTCCTGCAATTCTGCCTTGCTTTCAGATCCTCTTCGTTGCCTTCCCTCAATATATTTGTGGACGAGAGTTATCATTTATAACTCTGCAGGTTTGTGAATTGCAGTGCCCCTGAGCTCCATTTTTCAACTCGCTTTTTTGGGAGCTGGCCGCAAAAGCGCAGGATCGCCTCAGGCCCTATTCTGCTTCCGGGCGGCAGGCTGAGCCTGTGGTTAATTCTTCTTCTTGATGGGAAAATAGAGTGACCTGTGCCTGTCCCAACACCTATAGCTAGTCTCTCATTGGCTCCCCCTCTTCCCATTCATCCTCAGGACAAATTGCAAGCTGTACGGAATGGGAGGTTAAAGGTGCTGATTCTCCAAGGAGGGAGATTGCTAGTAAAGCGGCTGGAATGGCGAACCCGAGCACAAGGAGATGAGAAATGAGGTGCGTTTTAGAAACCTTTCCCGATCACACGGTGTACCACCTTCTGGGTTTCTCATGCATGTTTTCGAGGTAGGAAGATGCCCTTGAACCTGGAGATTTGGGACCCATGGGATGGGTAACAGGCAGTATTACTTTAAAGGCTCTGCGTTTGCTCCCCCAACCTCACCAAACCTCTCAGCCCCGAGAGTGTCCACCCTTATGTCTCCTCCAGCTGTGGGTCTAGATATGGTCAATCCAGGTTGCATCACAGCCCCTGAACGAATTTTGTAAGAATTTCTCTCTCTTTCACTGTCTTTGTTTCACGGGTTTTTAAAAGGAATTTATTTTTATAATGGGGTTTAGCTGCTTTTCACGGCTGTGTTTCTGCCGCTTTACAGCCACTTGACTCACTTCCAGAGTGATATCAATACATAGGTTTTAAGATTCTTAGTAGTCAGATATATTCTTGTGCGGTGAATAGGGGGTGTTGAGTCCAGTTCACTGAGCAAGGAGTAGGTCTTTCTATTACATATTGGGTTTATGGAACGGTATCTGAGCTCATTTGAAACCCTTGTTTTATGCATCACCCCACCCCACCTTTCCCGTTAAGCAGCCATAGTGTGTTTTGTAAACTTGTGACTCTGTTCTGTTTTGTAAACCTGTAACTCTGTTCTGTTTTGTAATTCAGTTCAAGTGTAGCGGTTTTTACATTCCCTCTATAAGTGATAGCTTATAATAAGTGTGTTTTTCTGTGTGACTTATTTCACTTAGAATCGTCGAAGCTAAAGCCACTCATCATGCTGCTACTAGCCTTATGACATTGATTTCATGGCTGAGTGATATTCCATTGTACATAAAGACCACCACTTCTTTATCCATTTTTCTCTTTCCTGGGATATTTAAGGTGTCACGAAGTGGAGGTTCTTGTCAACAGAGCAGCCCCAAACTTTGGGGTGCCTGTGTCTTGCTGATTTTTAGTTTTCCCTATTTATACGCCCATGAGTGGAAGTGCCCTATGCGCTCTAAGCTGTGTTTTTTCGATGTTTCAGGACACACCGTACACTTCTCCAGAGTGGCTGTTGGCAATTTACATCCCGCCCATCAGCGTAGCAAGGCTCCCATTTCTCCATGGCCTGTTCTGCATTTCTGGTTTTGACACTTTTTTCCGCATGGCCCTTTTGACCGATGGGAAGCGAGACTTCTTTGTAGCGCTGATTTGCCTTTCCAGGTTGCTTGGTTGGCCAAAAAGGGCGTATGCGTTTTTTCCTGAATATATTCAGGAAAAAACGCATACGCCCTTTTTGGCCAAGGGCATCATTGTCGACGTTTTGCCGCTTTTCATGTGCTTTAAAGGCGATTCGAATCGACCTCCTGAAATCTGTTTCCTGCAATTCTGCCTTGCTTTCAGATCCTCTTCGTTGCCTTCCCTCAATATATTTGTGGACGAGAGTTATCATTTATAACTCTGCAGGTTTGTGAATTGCAGTGCCCCTGAGCTCCATTTTTCAACTCGCTTTTTTGGGAGCTGGCCGCAAAAGCGCAGGATCGCCTCAGGCCCTATTCTGCTTCCGGGCGGCAGGCTGAGCCTGTGGTTAATTCTTCTTCCTGATGGGAAAATAGAGTGACCTGTGCCTGCCCCAACACCTAGAGCTAGTCTCTCATTGGCTCCCCCTCTTCCCGTTCATCCTCAGGACAAATTGCAAGCTGTACGGAACGGGAGGTTAAAGGTGCTGATTCTCCAAGGAGGGAGATTGCTAGTAAAGCGGCTGGAATGGCGAACCCGAGCACAAGGAGATGAGAAATGAGGTGCGTTTTAGAAACCTTTCCCGATCACACGGTGTACCACCTTCTGGGTTTCTCATGCATGTTTTCGAGGTAGGAAGATGCCCTTGAACCTGGAGATTTGGGACCCATGGGATGGGTAACAGGCAGTATTACTTTAAAGGCTCTGCGTTTGCTCCCCCAACCTCACCAAACCTCTCAGCCCCGAGAGTGTCCACCCTTATGTCTCCTCCAGCTGTGGGTCTAGATATGGTCAATCCAGGTTGCATCACAGCCCCTGAACGAATTTTGTAAGAATTTCTCTCTCTTTCACTGTCTTTGTTTCACGGGTTTTTAAAAGGAATTTATTTTTATAATGGGGTTTAGCTGCTTTTCACGGCTGTGTTTCTGCCGCTTTACAGCCACTTGACTCACTTCCAGAGAGATATCAATACATAGGTTTTAAGATTCTTACTAGTCAGATATATTCTTGTGCGGTGAATAGGGGGTGTTGAGTCCAGTTCACTGAGCAAGGAGTAGGTCTTTCTATTACATATTGGGTTTATGGAACGGTATCTGAGCTCATTTGAAACCCTTTTTTTATGCATCACCCCACCCCACCTTTCCCGTTAAGCAGCCATAGTGTGTTTTCTAAACGTGTGACTCTGTTCTGTTTTGTAATTCAGTTCAAGTGTAGCGGTTTTTACATTCCCTCTATAAGTGATAGCTTATAATAAGTGTGTTTTTCTGTATGACTTATTTCACATAGAATCGTCGTAGCTAAAGCCACTCATCATGCTGCTACTAGCCTTATGACATTGATTTCATGGCTGAGTGATATTCCATTGTACATAAGGACCACCACTTCTTTATCCATTTTTCTCTTTCCTGGGATATTTAAGGTGTCACGAAGTGGAGGTTCTTGTCAACAGAGCAGCCCCAAACTTTGGGGTGCCTGTGTCTTGCTGATTTTTAGTTTTCCCAATTTATACGCCCATGAGTGGAAGTGCCCTATGCGCTCTAAGCTGTGTTTTTTCGATGTTTCAGGACACACCGTACACTTCTCCAGAGTGGCTGTTGGCAATTTACATCCCGCCCATGAGCGTAGCAAGGCTCCCATTTCTGCATGGCCTGTAGTGCATTTCTGGTTTTGACACTTTTTTCAGCATGGCCCTTTTGACCGATGGGAAGCGAGACTTCTTTGTAGCGCTGATTTGCCTTTCCAGGTTGCTTGGTTGGCCAAAAAGGGCGTATGCGTTTTTTCCTGAATATATTCAGGAAAAAACGCATACGCCCTTTTTGGCCAAGGGCATCATTGTCGACATTTTGCCGCTTTTCATGTGCTTTAAAGGCGATTCGAATCGACCTCCTGAAATCTGTTTCCTGCAATTCTGCCTTGCTTTCAGATCCTCTTCGTTGCCTTCCCTCAATATATTTGTGGACGAGAGTTATCATTTATAACTCTGCAGGTTTGTGAATTGCAGTGCCCCTGAGCTCCATTTTTCAACTCGCTTTTTTGGGAGCTGGCCGCAAAAGCGCAGGATTGCCTCAGGCCCTATTCTGCTTCCGGGCGGCAGGCTGAGCCTGTGGTTAATTCTTCTTCCTGATGGGAAAATAGAGTGACCTGTGCCTGTCCCAACACCTAGAGCTAGTCTCTCATTGGCTCCCCCTCTTCCCGTTCATCCTCAGGACAAATTGCAAGCTGTACGGAACGGGAGGTTAAAGGTGCTGATTCTCCAAGGAGGGAGATTGCTAGTAAAGCGGCTGGAATGGCGAACCCGAGCACAAGGAGATGAGAAATGAGGTGCGTTTTAGAAACCATTCCCGATCACACGGTGTACCACCTTCTGGGTTTCTCATGCATGTTTTCGAGGTAGGAAGATGCCCTTGAACCTGGAGATTTGGGACCCATGGGATGGGTAACAGGCAGTATTACTTTAAAGGCTCTGCGTTTGCTCCCCCAACCTCACCAAACCTCTCAGCCCCGAGAGTGTCCACCCTTATGTCTCCTCCAGCTGTGGGTCTAGATATGGTCAATCCAGGTTGCATCACAGCCCCTGAACGAATTTTGTAAGAATTTCTCTCTCTTTCACTGTCTTTGTTTCACGGGTTTTTAAAAGGAATTTATTTTTATAATGGGGTTTAGCTGCTTTTCACGGCTGTGTTTCTGCCGCTTTACAGCCACTTGACTCACTTCCAGAGAGATATCAATACATAGGTTTTAAGATTCTTACTAGTCAGATATATTCTTGTGCGGTGAATAGGGGGTGTTGAGTCCAGTTCACTGAGCAAGGAGTAGGTCTTTCTATTACATATTGGGTTTATGGAACGGTATCTGAGCTCATTTGAAACCCTTGTTTTATGCATCACCCCACCCCACCTTTCCCGTTAAGCAGCCATAGTGTGTTTTGTAAACGTGTGACTCTGTTCTGTTTTGTAATTCAGTTCAAGTGTAGCGGTTTTTACATTCCCTCTATAAGTGATAGCTTATGATAAGTGTCTTTTTCTGTGTGACTTATTTCACTTAGAATCGTCGAAGCTAAAGCCACTCATCATGCTGCTACTAGCCTTATGACATTGATTTCATGGCTGAGTGATATTCCATTGTACATAAGGACCACCACTTCTTTATCCATTTTTCTCTTTCCTGGGATATTTAAGGTGTCACGAAGTGGAGGTTCTTGTCAACAGAGCAGCCCCAAACTTTGGGGTGCCTGTGTCTTGCTGATTTTTAGTTTTCCCAATTTATACGCCCATGAGTGGAAGTGCCCTATGCGCTCTAAGCTGTGTTTTTTTGATGTTTCAGGACACACCGTACACTTCTCCAGAGTGGCTGTTGGCAATTTACATCCCGCCCATCAGCGTAGCAAGGCTCCCATTTCTCCATGGCCTGTTCTGCATTTCTGGTTTTGACAGTTTTTTCCGCATGGCCCTTTTGACCGATGGGAAGCGAGACTTCTTTGTAGCGCTGATTTGCCTTTCCAGGTTGCTTGGTTGGCCAAAAAGGGCGTATGCGTTTTTTCCTGAATATATTCAGGAAAAAACGCATACGCCCTTTTTGGCCAAGGGCATCATTGTTGACGTTTTGCCGCTTTTCATGTGCTTTAAAGGCGATTCGAATCGACCTCCTGAAATCTGTTTCCTGCAATTCTGCCTTGCTTTCAGATCCTCTTCGTTGCCTTCCCTCAATATATTTGTGGACGAGAGTTATCATTTATAACTCTGCAGGTTTGTGAATTGCAGTGCCCCTGAGCTCCATTTTTCAACTCGCTTTTTTGGGAGCTGGCCGCAAAAGCGCAGGATCGCCTCAGGCCCTATTCTGCTTCCGGGCGGCAGGCTGAGCCTGTGGTTAATTCTTCTTCTTGATGGGAAAATAGAGTGACCTGTGCCTGTCCCAACACCTATAGCTAGTCTCTCATTGGCTCCCCCTCTTCCCATTCATCCTCAGGACAAATTGCAAGCTGTACGGAATGGGAGGTTAAAGGTGCTGATTCTCCAAGGAGGGAGATTGCTAGTAAAGCAGCTGGAATGGCGAACCCGAGCACAAGGAGATGAGAAATGAGGTGCGTTTTAGAAACCTTTCCCGATCACACGGTGTACCACCTTCTGGGTTTCTCATGCATGTTTTCGAGGTAGGAAGATGCCCTTGAACCTGGAGATTTGGGACCCATGGGATGGGTAACAGGCAGTATTACTTTAAAGGCTCTGCGTTTGCTCCCCCAACCTCACCAAACCTCTCAGCCCCGAGAGTGTCCACCCTTATGTCTCCTCCAGCTGTGGGTCTAGATATGGTCAATCCAGGTTGCATCACAGCCCCTGAACGAATTTTGTAAGAATTTCTCTCTCTTTCACTGTCTTTGTTTCACGGGTTTTTAAAAGGAATTTATTTTTATAATGGGGTTTAGCTGCTTTTCACGGCTGTGTTTCTGCCGCTTTACAGCCACTTGACTCACTTCCAGAGTGATATCAATACATAGGTTTTAAGATTCTTAGTAGTCAGATATATTCTTGTGCGGTGAATAGGGGGTGTTGAGTCCAGTTCACTGAGCAAGGAGTAGGTCTTTCTATTACATATTGGGTTTATGGAACGGTATCTGAGCTCATTTGAAACCCTTGTTTTATGCATCACCCCACCCCACCTTTCCCGTTAAGCAGCCATAGTGTGTTTTGTAAACTTGTGACTCTGTTCTGTTTTGTAAACCTGTAACTCTGTTCTGTTTTGTAATTCAGTTCAAGTGTAGCGGTTTTTACATTCCCTCTATAAGTGATAGCTTATAATAAGTGTGTTTTTCTGTGTGACTTATTTCACTTAGAATCGTCGAAGCTAAAGCCACTCATCATGCTGCTACTAGCCTTATGACATTGATTTCATGGCTGAGTGATATTCCATTGTACATAAAGACCACCACTTCTTTATCCATTTTTCTCTTTCCTGGGATATTTAAGGTGTCACGAAGTGGAGGTTCTTGTCAACAGAGCAGCCCCAAACTTTGGGGTGCCTGTGTCTTGCTGATTTTTAGTTTTCCCAATTTATACGCCCATGAGTGGAAGTGCCCTATGCGCTCTAAGCTGTGTTTTTTCGATGTTTCAGGACACACCGTACACTTCTCCAGAGTGGCTGTTGGCAATTTACATCCCGCCCATCAGCGTAGCAAGGCTCCCATTTCTCCATGGCCTGTTCTGCATTTCTGGTTTTGACAGTTTTTTCCGCATGGCCCTTTTGACCTATGGGAAGCGAGACTTCTTTGTAGCGCTGATTTGCCTTTCCAGGTTGCTTGGTTGGCCGAAAAGGGCGTATGCGTTTTTTCCTGAATATATTCAGGAAAAAACGCATACGCCCTTTTTGGCCAAGGGCATCATTGTCGACGTTTTGCCGCTTTTCATGTGCTTTAAAGGCGATTCGAATCGACCTCCTGAAATCTGTTTCCTGCAATTCTGCCTTGCTTTCAGATCCTCTTCGTTGCCTTCCCTCAATATATTTGTGGACGAGAGTTATCATTTATAACTCTGCAGGTTTGTGAATTGCAGTGCCCCTGAGCTCCATTTTTCAACTCGCTTTTTTGGGAGCTGGCCGCAAAAGCGCAGGATCGCCTCAGGCCCTATTCTGCTTCCAGGCGGCAGGCTGAGCCTGTGGTTAATTCTTCTTCCTGATGGGAAAATAGAGTGACCTGTGCCTGCCCCAACACCTAGAGCTAGTCTCTCATTGGCTCCCCCTCTTCCCGTTCATCCTCAGGACAAATTGCAAGCTGTACGGAACGGGAGGTTAAAGGTGCTGATTCTCCAAGGAGGGAGATTGCTAGTAAAGCGGCTGGAATGGCGAACCCGAGCACAAGGAGATGAGAAATGAGGTGCGTTTTAGAAACCTTTCCCGATCACACGGTGTACCACCTTCTGGGTTTCTCATGCATGTTTTCGAGGTAGGAAGATGCCCTTGAACCTGGAGATTTGGGACCCATGGGATGGGTAACAGGCAGTATTACTTTAAAGGCTCTGCGTTTGCTCCCCCAACCTCACCAAACCTCTCAGCCCCGAGAGTGTCCACCCTTATGTCTCCTCCAGCTGTGGGTCTAGATATGGTCAATCCAGGTTGCATCACAGCCCCTGAACGAATTTTGTAAGAATTTCTCTCTCTTTCACTGTCTTTGTTTCACGGGTTTTTAAAAGGAATTTATTTTTATAATGGGGTTTAGCTGCTTTTCACGGCTGTGTTTCTGCCGCTTTACAGCCACTTGACTCACTTCCAGAGAGATATCAATACATAGGTTTTAAGATTCTTACTAGTCAGATATATTCTTGTGCGGTGAATAGGGGGTGTTGAGTCCAGTTCACTGAGCAAGGAGTAGGTCTTTCTATTACATATTGGGTTTATGGAACGGTATCTGAGCTCATTTGAAACCCTTGTTTTATGCATCACCCCACCCCACCTTTCCCGTTAAGCAGCCATAGTGTGTTTTGTAAACTTGTGACTCTGTTCTGTTTTGTAAACCTGTAACTCTGTTCTGTTTTGTAATTCAGTTCAAGTGTAGCGGTTTTTACATTCCCTCTATAAGTGATAGCTTATAATAAGTGTGTTTTTCTGTGTGACTTATTTCACTTAGAATCGTCGAAGCTAAAGCCACTCATCATGCTGCTACTAGCCTTATGACATTGATTTCATGGCTGAGTGATATTCCATTGTACATAAAGACCACCACTTCTTTATCCATTTTTCTCTTTCCTGGGATATTTAAGGTGTCACGAAGTGGAGGTTCTTGTCAACAGAGCAGCCCCAAACTTTGGGGTGCCTGTGTCTTGCTGATTTTTAGTTTTCCCAATTTATACGCCCATGAGTGGAAGTGCCCTATGCGCTCTAAGCTGTGTTTTTTCGATGTTTCAGGACACACCGTACACTTCTCCAGAGTGGCTGTTGGCAATTTACATCCCGCCCATCAGCGTAGCAAGGCTCCCATTTCTCCATGGCCTGTTCTGCATTTCTGGTTTTGACAGTTTTTTCCGCATGGCCCTTTTGACCTATGGGAAGCGAGACTTCTTTGTAGCGCTGATTTGCCTTTCCAGGTTGCTTGGTTGGCCGAAAAGGGCGTATGCGTTTTTTCCTGAATATATTCAGGAAAAAACGCATACGCCCTTTTTGGCCAAGGGCATCATTGTCGACGTTTTGCCGCTTTTCATGTGCTTTAAAGGCGATTCGAATCGACCTCCTGAAATCTGTTTCCTGCAATTCTGCCTTGCTTTCAGATCCTCTTCGTTGCCTTCCCTCAATATATTTGTGGACGAGAGTTATCATTTATAACTCTGCAGGTTTGTGAATTGCAGTGCCCCTGAGCTCCATTTTTCAACTCGCTTTTTTGGGAGCTGGCCGCAAAAGCGCAGGATCGCCTCAGGCCCTATTCTGCTTCCGGGCGGCAGGCTGAGCCTGTGGTTAATTCTTCTTCCTGATGGGAAAATAGAGTGACCTGTGCCTGCCCCAACACCTAGAGCTAGTCTCTCATTGGCTCCCCCTCTTCCCGTTCATCCTCAGGACAAATTGCAAGCTGTACGGAACGGGAGGTTAAAGGTGCTGATTCTCCAAGGAGGGAGATTGCTAGTAAAGCGGCTGGAATGGCGAACCCGAGCACAAGGAGATGAGAAATGAGGTGCGTTTTAGAAACCTTTCCCGATCACACGGTGTACCACCTTCTGGGTTTCTCATGCATGTTTTCGAGGTAGGAAGATGCCCTTGAACCTGGAGATTTGGGACCCATGGGATGGGTAACAGGCAGTATTACTTTAAAGGCTCTGCGTTTCCTCCCCCAACCTCACCAAACCTCTCAGCCCCGAGAATGTCCACCCTTATGTCTCCTCCAGCTGTGGGTCTAGATATGGTCAATCCAGGTTGCATCACAGCCCCTGAACGAATTTTGTAAGAATTTCTCTCTCTTTCACTGTCTTTGTTTCACGGGTTTTTAAAAGGAATTTATTTTTATAATGGGGTTTAGCTGCTTTTCACGGCTGTGTTTCTGCCGCTTTACAGCCACTTGACTCACTTCCAGAGAGATATCAATACATAGGTTTTAAGATTCTTACTAGTCAGATATATTCTTGTGCGGTGAATAGGGGGTGTTGAGTCCAGTTCACTGAGCAAGGAGTAGGTCTTTCTATTACATATTGGGTTTATGGAACGGTATCTGAGCTCATTTGAAACCCTTTTTTTATGCATCACCCCACCCCACCTTTCCCGTTAAGCAGCCATAGTGTGTTTTCTAAACGTGTGACTCTGTTCTGTTTTGTAATTCAGTTCAAGTGTAGCGGTTTTTACATTCCCTCTATAAGTGATAGCTTATAATAAGTGTGTTTTTCTGTATGACTTATTTCACATAGAATCGTCGTAGCTAAAGCCACTCATCATGCTGCTACTAGCCTTATGACATTGATTTCATGGCTGAGTGATATTCCATTGTACATAAGGACCACCACTTCTTTATCCATTTTTCTCTTTCCTGGGATATTTAAGGTGTCACGAAGTGGAGGTTCTTGTCAACAGAGCAGCCCCAAACTTTGGGGTGCCTGTGTCTTGCTGATTTTTAGTTTTCCCAATTTATACGCCCATGAGTGGAAGTGCCCTATGCGCTCTAAGCTGTGTTTTTTCGATGTTTCAGGACACACCGTACACTTCTCCAGAGTGGCTGTTGGCAATTTACATCCCGCCCATGAGCGTAGCAAGGCTCCCATTTCTGCATGGCCTGTAGTGCATTTCTGGTTTTGACACTTTTTTCAGCATGGCCCTTTTGACCGATGGGAAGCGAGACTTCTTTGTAGCGCTGATTTGCCTTTCCAGGTTGCTTGGTTGGCCAAAAAGGGCGTATGCGTTTTTTCCTGAATATATTCAGGAAAAAACGCATACGCCCTTTTTGGCCAAGGGCATCATTGTCGACATTTTGCCGCTTTTCATGTGCTTTAAAGGCGATTCGAATCGACCTCCTGAAATCTGTTTCCTGCAATTCTGCCTTGCTTTCAGATCCTCTTCGTTGCCTTCCCTCAATATATTTGTGGACGAGAGTTATCATTTATAACTCTGCAGGTTTGTGAATTGCAGTGCCCCTGAGCTCCATTTTTCAACTCGCTTTTTTGGGAGCTGGCCGCAAAAGCGCAGGATTGCCTCAGGCCCTATTCTGCTTCCGGGCGGCAGGCTGAGCCTGTGGTTAATTCTTCTTCCTGATGGGAAAATAGAGTGACCTGTGCCTGTCCCAACACCTAGAGCTAGTCTCTCATTGGCTCCCCCTCTTCCCGTTCATCCTCAGGACAAATTGCAAGCTGTACGGAACGGGAGGTTAAAGGTGCTGATTCTCCAAGGAGGGAGATTGCTAGTAAAGCGGCTGGAATGGCGAACCCGAGCACAAGGAGATGAGAAATGAGGTGCGTTTTAGAAACCATTCCCGATCACACGGTGTACCACCTTCTGGGTTTCTCATGCATGTTTTCGAGGTAGGAAGATGCCCTTGAACCTGGAGATTTGGGACCCATGGGATGGGTAACAGGCAGTATTACTTTAAAGGCTCTGCGTTTGCTCCCCCAACCTCACCAAACCTCTCAGCCCCGAGAGTGTCCACCCTTATGTCTCCTCCAGCTGTGGGTCTAGATATGGTCAATCCAGGTTGCATCACAGCCCCTGAACGAATTTTGTAAGAATTTCTCTCTCTTTCACTGTCTTTGTTTCACGGGTTTTTAAAAGGAATTTATTTTTATAATGGGGTTTAGCTGCTTTTCACGGCTGTGTTTCTGCCGCTTTACAGCCACTTGACTCACTTCCAGAGAGATATCAATACATAGGTTTTAAGATTCTTACTAGTCAGATATATTCTTGTGCGGTGAATAGGGGGTGTTGAGTCCAGTTCACTGAGCAAGGAGTAGGTCTTTCTATTACATATTGGGTTTATGGAACGGTATCTGAGCTCATTTGAAACCCTTGTTTTATGCATCACCCCACCCCACCTTTCCCGTTAAGCAGCCATAGTGTGTTTTGTAAACGTGTGACTCTGTTCTGTTTTGTAATTCAGTTCAAGTGTAGCGGTTTTTACATTCCCTCTATAAGTGATAGCTTATGATAAGTGTCTTTTTCTGTGTGACTTATTTCACTTAGAATCGTCGAAGCTAAAGCCACTCATCATGCTGCTACTAGCCTTATGACATTGATTTCATGGCTGAGTGATATTCCATTGTACATAAGGACCACCACTTCTTTATCCATTTTTCTCTTTCCTGGGATATTTAAGGTGTCACGAAGTGGAGGTTCTTGTCAACAGAGCAGCCCCAAACTTTGGGGTGCCTGTGTCTTGCTGATTTTTAGTTTTCCCAATTTATACGCCCATGAGTGGAAGTGCCCTATGCGCTCTAAGCTGTGTTTTTTTGATGTTTCAGGACACACCGTACACTTCTCCAGAGTGGCTGTTGGCAATTTACATCCCGCCCATCAGCGTAGCAAGGCTCCCATTTCTCCATGGCCTGTTCTGCATTTCTGGTTTTGACAGTTTTTTCCGCATGGCCCTTTTGACCGATGGGAAGCGAGACTTCTTTGTAGCGCTGATTTGCCTTTCCAGGTTGCTTGGTTGGCCAAAAAGGGCGTATGCGTTTTTTCCTGAATATATTCAGGAAAAAACGCATACGCCCTTTTTGGCCAAGGGCATCATTGTTGACGTTTTGCCGCTTTTCATGTGCTTTAAAGGCGATTCGAATCGACCTCCTGAAATCTGTTTCCTGCAATTCTGCCTTGCTTTCAGATCCTCTTCGTTGCCTTCCCTCAATATATTTGTGGACGAGAGTTATCATTTATAACTCTGCAGGTTTGTGAATTGCAGTGCCCCTGAGCTCCATTTTTCAACTCGCTTTTTTGGGAGCTGGCCGCAAAAGCGCAGGATCGCCTCAGGCCCTATTCTGCTTCCGGGCGGCAGGCTGAGCCTGTGGTTAATTCTTCTTCTTGATGGGAAAATAGAGTGACCTGTGCCTGTCCCAACACCTATAGCTAGTCTCTCATTGGCTCCCCCTCTTCCCATTCATCCTCAGGACAAATTGCAAGCTGTACGGAATGGGAGGTTAAAGGTGCTGATTCTCCAAGGAGGGAGATTGCTAGTAAAGCAGCTGGAATGGCGAACCCGAGCACAAGGAGATGAGAAATGAGGTGCGTTTTAGAAACCTTTCCCGATCACACGGTGTACCACCTTCTGGGTTTCTCATGCATGTTTTCGAGGTAGGAAGATGCCCTTGAACCTGGAGATTTGGGACCCATGGGATGGGTAACAGGCAGTATTACTTTAAAGGCTCTGCGTTTGCTCCCCCAACCTCACCAAACCTCTCAGCCCCGAGAGTGTCCACCCTTATGTCTCCTCCAGCTGTGGGTCTAGATATGGTCAATCCAGGTTGCATCACAGCCCCTGAACGAATTTTGTAAGAATTTCTCTCTCTTTCACTGTCTTTGTTTCACGGGTTTTTAAAAGGAATTTATTTTTATAATGGGGTTTAGCTGCTTTTCACGGCTGTGTTTCTGCCGCTTTACAGCCACTTGACTCACTTCCAGAGTGATATCAATACATAGGTTTTAAGATTCTTAGTAGTCAGATATATTCTTGTGCGGTGAATAGGGGGTGTTGAGTCCAGTTCACTGAGCAAGGAGTAGGTCTTTCTATTACATATTGGGTTTATGGAACGGTATCTGAGCTCATTTGAAACCCTTGTTTTATGCATCACCCCACCCCACCTTTCCCGTTAAGCAGCCATAGTGTGTTTTGTAAACTTGTGACTCTGTTCTGTTTTGTAAACCTGTAACTCTGTTCTGTTTTGTAATTCAGTTCAAGTGTAGCGGTTTTTACATTCCCTCTATAAGTGATAGCTTATAATAAGTGTGTTTTTCTGTGTGACTTATTTCACTTAGAATCGTCGAAGCTAAAGCCACTCATCATGCTGCTACTAGCCTTATGACATTGATTTCATGGCTGAGTGATATTCCATTGTACATAAAGACCACCACTTCTTTATCCATTTTTCTCTTTCCTGGGATATTTAAGGTGTCACGAAGTGGAGGTTCTTGTCAACAGAGCAGCCCCAAACTTTGGGGTGCCTGTGTCTTGCTGATTTTTAGTTTTCCCAATTTATACGCCCATGAGTGGAAGTGCCCTATGCGCTCTAAGCTGTGTTTTTTCGATGTTTCAGGACACACCGTACACTTCTCCAGAGTGGCTGTTGGCAATTTACATCCCGCCCATCAGCGTAGCAAGGCTCCCATTTCTCCATGGCCTGTTCTGCATTTCTGGTTTTGACAGTTTTTTCCGCATGGCCCTTTTGACCTATGGGAAGCGAGACTTCTTTGTAGCGCTGATTTGCCTTTCCAGGTTGCTTGGTTGGCCGAAAAGGGCGTATGCGTTTTTTCCTGAATATATTCAGGAAAAAACGCATACGCCCTTTTTGGCCAAGGGCATCATTGTCGACGTTTTGCCGCTTTTCATGTGCTTTAAAGGCGATTCGAATCGACCTCCTGAAATCTGTTTCCTGCAATTCTGCCTTGCTTTCAGATCCTCTTCGTTGCCTTCCCTCAATATATTTGTGGACGAGAGTTATCATTTATAACTCTGCAGGTTTGTGAATTGCAGTGCCCCTGAGCTCCATTTTTCAACTCGCTTTTTTGGGAGCTGGCCGCAAAAGCGCAGGATCGCCTCAGGCCCTATTCTGCTTCCGGGCGGCAGGCTGAGCCTGTGGTTAATTCTTCTTCCTGATGGGAAAATAGAGTGACCTGTGCCTGCCCCAACACCTAGAGCTAGTCTCTCATTGGCTCCCCCTCTTCCCGTTCATCCTCAGGACAAATTGCAAGCTGTACGGAACGGGAGGTTAAAGGTGCTGATTCTCCAAGGAGGGAGATTGCTAGTAAAGCGGCTGGAATGGCGAACCCGAGCACAAGGAGATGAGAAATGAGGTGCGTTTTAGAAACCTTTCCCGATCACACGGTGTACCACCTTCTGGGTTTCTCATGCATGTTTTCGAGGTAGGAAGATGCCCTTGAACCTGGAGATTTGGGACCCATGGGATGGGTAACAGGCAGTATTACTTTAAAGGCTCTGCGTTTGCTCCCCCAACCTCACCAAACCTCTCAGCCCCGAGAGTGTCCACCCTTATGTCTCCTCCAGCTGTGGGTCTAGATATGGTCAATCCAGGTTGCATCACAGCCCCTGAACGAATTTTGTAAGAATTTCTCTCTCTTTCACTGTCTTTGTTTCACGGGTTTTTAAAAGGAATTTATTTTTATAATGGGGTTTAGCTGCTTTTCACGGCTGTGTTTCTGCCGCTTTACAGCCACTTGACTCACTTCCAGAGAGATATCAATACATAGGTTTTAAGATTCTTACTAGTCAGATATATTCTTGTGCGGTGAATAGGGGGTGTTGAGTCCAGTTCACTGAGCAAGGAGTAGGTCTTTCTATTACATATTGGGTTTATGGAACGGTATCTGAGCTCATTTGAAACCCTTGTTTTATGCATCACCCCACCCCACCTTTCCCGTTAAGCAGCCATAGTGTGTTTTGTAAACTTGTGACTCTGTTCTGTTTTGTAAACCTGTAACTCTGTTCTGTTTTGTAATTCAGTTCAAGTGTAGCGGTTTTTACATTCCCTCTATAAGTGATAGCTTATAATAAGTGTGTTTTTCTGTGTGACTTATTTCACTTAGAATCGTCGAAGCTAAAGCCACTCATCATGCTGCTACTAGCCTTATGACATTGATTTCATGGCTGAGTGATATTCCATTGTACATAAAGACCACCACTTCTTTATCCATTTTTCTCTTTCCTGGGATATTTAAGGTGTCACGAAGTGGAGGTTCTTGTCAACAGAGCAGCCCCAAACTTTGGGGTGCCTGTGTCTTGCTGATTTTTAGTTTTCCCAATTTATACGCCCATGAGTGGAAGTGCCCTATGCGCTCTAAGCTGTGTTTTTTCGATGTTTCAGGACACACCGTACACTTCTCCAGAGTGGCTGTTGGCAATTTACATCCCGCCCATCAGCGTAGCAAGGCTCCCATTTCTCCATGGCCTGTTCTGCATTTCTGGTTTTGACAGTTTTTTCCGCATGGCCCTTTTGACCTATGGGAAGCGAGACTTCTTTGTAGCGCTGATTTGCCTTTCCAGGTTGCTTGGTTGGCCGAAAAGGGCGTATGCGTTTTTTCCTGAATATATTCAGGAAAAAACGCATACGCCCTTTTTGGCCAAGGGCATCATTGTCGACGTTTTGCCGCTTTTCATGTGCTTTAAAGGCGATTCGAATCGACCTCCTGAAATCTGTTTCCTGCAATTCTGCCTTGCTTTCAGATCCTCTTCGTTGCCTTCCCTCAATATATTTGTGGACGAGAGTTATCATTTATAACTCTGCAGGTTTGTGAATTGCAGTGCCCCTGAGCTCCATTTTTCAACTCGCTTTTTTGGGAGCTGGCCGCAAAAGCGCAGGATCGCCTCAGGCCCTATTCTGCTTCCGGGCGGCAGGCTGAGCCTGTGGTTAATTCTTCTTCCTGATGGGAAAATAGAGTGACCTGTGCCTGCCCCAACACCTAGAGCTAGTCTCTCATTGGCTCCCCCTCTTCCCGTTCATCCTCAGGACAAATTGCAAGCTGTACGGAACGGGAGGTTAAAGGTGCTGATTCTCCAAGGAGGGAGATTGCTAGTAAAGCGGCTGGAATGGCGAACCCGAGCACAAGGAGATGAGAAATGAGGTGCGTTTTAGAAACCTTTCCCGATCACACGGTGTACCACCTTCTGGGTTTCTCATGCATGTTTTCGAGGTAGGAAGATGCCCTTGAACCTGGAGATTTGGGACCCATGGGATGGGTAACAGGCAGTATTACTTTAAAGGCTCTGCGTTTGCTCCCCCAACCTCACCAAACCTCTCAGCCCCGAGAGTGTCCACCCTTATGTCTCCTCCAGCTGTGGGTCTAGATATGGTCAATCCAGGTTGCATCACAGCCCCTGAACGAATTTTGTAAGAATTTCTCTCTCTTTCACTGTCTTTGTTTCACGGGTTTTTAAAAGGAATTTATTTTTATAATGGGGTTTAGCTGCTTTTCACGGCTGTGTTTCTGCCGCTTTACACCCACTTGACTCACTTCCAGAGAGATATCAATACATAAGTTTTAAGATTCTTATTAGTCAGATATATTCTTGTGCGGTGAATAGCGGGTGTTGAGTCCAGTTCACTGAGCAAGGAGTAGGTCTTTCTATTACATATTGGGTTTATGGAACGGTATCTGAGCTCATTTGAAACCCTTGTTTTATGCATCACCCCACCCCACCTTTCCCGTTAAGCAGCCATAGTGTGTTTTCTAAACGTGTGACTCTGTTCTGTTTTGTAATTCAGTTCAAGTGTAGCGGTTTTTACATTCCCTCTATAAGTGATAGCTTATAATAAGTGTGTTTTTCTGTATGACTTATTTCACATAGAATCGTCGTAGCTAAAGCCACTCATCATGCTGCTACTAGCCTTATGACATTGATTTCATGGCTGAGTGATATTCCATTGTACATAAGGACCACCACTTCTTTATCCATTTTTCTCTTTCCTGGGATATTTAAGGTGTCACGAAGTGGAGGTTCTTGTCAACAGAGCAGCCCCAAACTTTGGGGTGCCTGTGTCTTGCTGATTTTTAGTTTTCCCAATTTATACGCCCATGAGTGGAAGTGCCCTATGCGCTCTAAGCTGTGTTTTTTCGATGTTTCAGGACACACCGTACACTTCTCCAGAGTGGCTGTTGGCAATTTACATCCCGCCCATGAGCGTAGCAAGGCTCCCATTTCTGCATGGCCTGTAGTGCATTTCTGGTTTTGACACTTTTTTCAGCATGGCCCTTTTGACCGATGGGAAGCGAGACTTCTTTGTAGCGCTGATTTGCCTTTCCAGGTTGCTTGGTTGGCCAAAAAGGGCGTATGCGTTTTTTCCTGAATATATTCAGGAAAAAACGCATACGCCCTTTTTGGCCAAGGGCATCATTGTCGACATTTTGCCGCTTTTCATGTGCTTTAAAGGCGATTCGAATCGACCTCCTGAAATCTGTTTCCTGCAATTCTGCCTTGCTTTCAGATCCTCTTCGTTGCCTTCCCTCAATATATTTGTGGACGAGAGTTATCATTTATAACTCTGCAGGTTTGTGAATTGCAGTGCCCCTGAGCTCCATTTTTCAACTCGCTTTTTTGGGAGCTGGCCGCAAAAGCGCAGGATTGCCTCAGGCCCTATTCTGCTTCCGGGCGGCAGGCTGAGCCTGTGGTTAATTCTTCTTCCTGATGGGAAAATAGAGTGACCTGTGCCTGTCCCAACACCTAGAGCTAGTCTCTCATTGGCTCCCCCTCTTCCCGTTCATCCTCAGGACAAATTGCAAGCTGTACGGAACGGGAGGTTAAAGGTGCTGATTCTCCAAGGAGGGAGATTGCTAGTAAAGCGGCTGGAATGGCGAACCCGAGCACAAGGAGATGAGAAATGAGGTGCGTTTTAGAAACCATTCCCGATCACACGGTGTACCACCTTCTGGGTTTCTCATGCATGTTTTCGAGGTAGGAAGATGCCCTTGAACCTGGAGATTTGGGACCCATGGGATGGGTAACAGGCAGTATTACTTTAAAGGCTCTGCGTTTGCTCCCCCAACCTCACCAAACCTCTCAGCCCCGAGAGTGTCCACCCTTATGTCTCCTCCAGCTGTGGGTCTAGATATGGTCAATCCAGGTTGCATCACAGCCCCTGAACGAATTTTGTAAGAATTTCTCTCTCTTTCACTGTCTTTGTTTCACGGGTTTTTAAAAGGAATTTATTTTTATAATGGGGTTTAGCTGCTTTTCACGGCTGTGTTTCTGCCGCTTTACAGCCACTTGACTCACTTCCAGAGAGATATCAATACATAGGTTTTAAGATTCTTACTAGTCAGATATATTCTTGTGCGGTGAATAGGGGGTGTTGAGTCCAGTTCACTGAGCAAGGAGTAGGTCTTTCTATTACATATTGGGTTTATGGAACGGTATCTGAGCTCATTTGAAACCCTTGTTTTATGCATCACCCCACCCCACCTTTCCCGTTAAGCAGCCATAGTGTGTTTTGTAAACGTGTGACTCTGTTCTGTTTTGTAATTCATTTCAAGTGTAGCGGTTTTTACATTCCCTCTATAAGTGATAGCTTATGATAAGTGTCTTTTTCTGTGTGACTTATTTCACTTAGAATCGTCGAAGCTAAAGCCACTCATCATGCTGCTACTAGCCTTATGACATTGATTTCATGGCTGAGTGATATTCCATTGTACATAAGGACCACCACTTCTTTATCCATTTTTCTCTTTCCTGGGATATTTAAGGTGTCACGAAGTGGAGGTTCTTGTCAACAGAGCAGCCCCAAACTTTGGGGTGCCTGTGTCTTGCTGATTTTTAGTTTTCCCAATTTATACGCCCATGAGTGGAAGTGCCCTATGCGCTCTAAGCTGTGTTTTTTTGATGTTTCAGGACACACCGTACACTTCTCCAGAGTGGCTGTTGGCAATTTACATCCCGCCCATCAGCGTAGCAAGGCTCCCATTTCTCCATGGCCTGTTCTGCATTTCTGGTTTTGACAGTTTTTTCCGCATGGCCCTTTTGACCGATGGGAAGCGAGACTTCTTTGTAGCGCTGATTTGCCTTTCCAGGTTGCTTGGTTGGCCAAAAAGGGCGTATGCGTTTTTTCCTGAATATATTCAGGAAAAAACGCATACGCCCTTTTTGGCCAAGGGCATCATTGTTGACGTTTTGCCGCTTTTCATGTGCTTTAAAGGCGATTCGAATCGACCTCCTGAAATCTGTTTCCTGCAATTCTGCCTTGCTTTCAGATCCTCTTCGTTGCCTTCCCTCAATATATTTGTGGACGAGAGTTATCATTTATAACTCTGCAGGTTTGTGAATTGCAGTGCCCCTGAGCTCCATTTTTCAACTCGCTTTTTTGGGAGCTGGCCGCAAAAGCGCAGGATCGCCTCAGGCCCTATTCTGCTTCCGGGCGGCAGGCTGAGCCTGTGGTTAATTCTTCTTCTTGATGGGAAAATAGAGTGACCTGTGCCTGTCCCAACACCTAGAGCTAGTCTCTCATTGGCTCCCCCTCTTCCAGTTCATCCTCAGGACAAATTGCAAGCTGTACAGAACGGGAGGTTAAAGGTGCTGATTCTCCAAGGAGGGAGATTGCTAGTAAAGCGGCTGGAATGGCGAACCCGAGCACAAGGAGATGAGAAATGAAGTGCGTTTTAGAAACCTTTCCCGATCACACGGTGTACCACCTTCTGGGTTTCTCATGCATGTTTTCGAGGTAGGAAGATGCCCTTGAACCTGGAGATTTGGGACCCATGGGATGGGCAACAGGCAGTATTACTTTAAAGGCTCTGCGTTTGCTCCCCCAACCTCACCAAACCTCTCAGCCCCGAGAGTGTCCACCCTTATGTCTCCTCCAGCTGTGGGTCTAGATATGGTCAATCCAGGTTGCATCACAGCCCCTGAACGAATTTTGTAAGAATTTCTCTCTCTTTCACTGTCTTTGTTTCACGGGTTTTTAAAAGGAATTTATTTTTATAATGGGGTTTAGCTGCTTTTCACGGCTGTGTTTCTGCCGCTTTACAGCCACTTGACTCACTTCCAGAGAGATATCAATACATAGGTTTTAAGATTCTTACTAGTCAGATATATTCTTGTGCGGTGAATAGGGGGTGTTGAGTCCAGTTCACTGAGCAAGGAGTAGGTCTTTCTATTACATATTGGGTTTATGGAACGGTATCTGAGCTCATTTGAAACCCTTGTTTTATGCATCACCCCACCCCACCTTTCCCGTTAAGCAGCCATAGTGTGTTTTGTTAACGTGTGACTCTGTTCTGTTTTGTAATTCAGTTCAAGTGTAGCGGTTTTTACATTCCCTCTATAAGTGATAGCTTATGATAAGTGTCTTTTTCTGTGTGACTTATTTCACTTAGAATCGTCGAAGCTAAAGCCACTCATCATGCTGCTACTAGCCTTATGACATTGATTTCATGGCTGAGTGATATTCCATTGTACATAAGGACCACCACTTCTTTATCCATTTTTCTCTTTCCTGGGATATTTAAGGTGTCACGAAGTGGAGGTTCTTGTCAACAGAGCAGCCCCAAACTTTGGGGTGCCTGTGTCTTGCTGATTTTTAGTTTTCCCAATTTATACGCCCATGAGTGGAAGTGCCCTATGCGCTCTAAGCTGTGTTTTTTTGATGTTTCAGGACACACCGTACACTTCTCCAGAGTGGCTGTTGGCAATTTACATCCCGCCCATCAGCGTAGCAAGGCTCCCATTTCTCCATGGCCTGTTCTGCATTTCTGGTTTTGACAGTTTTTTCCGCATGGCCCTTTTGACCGATGGGAAGCGAGACTTCTTTGTAGCGCTGATTTGCCTTTCCAGGTTGCTTGGTTGGCCAAAAAGGGCGTATGCGTTTTTTCCTGAATATATTCAGGAAAAAACGCATACGCCCTTTTTGGCCAAGGGCATCATTGTTGACGTTTTGCCGCTTTTCATGTGCTTTAAAGGCGATTCGAATCGACCTCCTGAAATCTGTTTCCTGCAATTCTGCCTTGCTTTCAGATCCTCTTCGTTGCCTTCCCTCAATATATTTGTGGACGAGAGTTATCATTTATAACTCTGCAGGTTTGTGAATTGCAGTGCCCCTGAGCTCCATTTTTCAACTCGCTTTTTTGGGAGCTGGCCGCAAAAGCGCAGGATCGCCTCAGGCCCTATTCTGCTTCCGGGCGGCAGGCTGAGCCTGTGGTTAATTCTTCTTCTTGATGGGAAAATAGAGTGACCTGTGCCTGTCCCAACACCTAGAGCTAGTCTCTCATTGGCTCCCCCTCTTCCAGTTCATCCTCAGGACAAATTGCAAGCTGTACAGAACGGGAGGTTAAAGGTGCTGATTCTCCAAGGAGGGAGATTGCTAGTAAAGCGGCTGGAATGGCGAACCCGAGCACAAGGAGATGAGAAATGAAGTGCGTTTTAGAAACCTTTCCCGATCACACGGTGTACCACCTTCTGGGTTTCTCATGCATGTTTTCGAGGTAGGAAGATGCCCTTGAACCTGGAGATTTGGGACCCATGGGATGGGCAACAGGCAGTATTACTTTAAAGGCTCTGCGTTTGCTCCCCCAACCTCACCAAACCTCTCAGCCCCGAGAGTGTCCACCCTTATGTCTCCTCCAGCTGTGGGTCTAGATATGGTCAATCCAGGTTGCATCACAGCCCCTGAACGAATTTTGTAAGAATTTCTCTCTCTTTCACTGTCTTTGTTTCACGGGTTTTTAAAAGGAATTTATTTTTATAATGGGGTTTAGCTGCTTTTCACGGCTGTGTTTCTGCCGCTTTACAGCCACTTGACTCACTTCCAGAGAGATATCAATACATAGGTTTTAAGATTCTTACTAGTCAGATATATTCTTGTGCGGTGAATAGGGGGTGTTGAGTCCAGTTCACTGAGCAAGGAGTAGGTCTTTCTATTACATATTGGGTTTATGGAACGGTATCTGAGCTCATTTGAAACCCTTGTTTTATGCATCACCCCACCCCACCTTTCCCGTTAAGCAGCCATAGTGTGTTTTCTAAACGTGTGTCTCTGTTCTGTTTTGTAATTCAGTTCAAGTGTAGCGGTTTTTACATTCCCTCTATAAGTGATAGCTTATAATAAGTGTGTTTTTCTGTATGACTTATTTCACATAGAATCGGCGTAGCTAAAGCCACTCATCATGCTGCTACTAGCCTTATGACATTGATTTCATGGCTGAGTGATATTCCATTGTACATAAGGACCACCACTTCTTTATCCATTTTTCTCTTTCCTGGGATATTTAAGGTGTCACGAAGTGGAGGTTCTTGTCAACAGAGCAGCCCCAAACTTTGGGGTGCCTGTGTCTTGCTGATTTTTAGTTTTCCCAATTTATACGCCCATGAGTGGAAGTGCCCTATGCGCTCTAAGCTGTGTTTTTTCGATGTTTCAGGACACACCGTACACTTCTCCAGAGTGGCTGTTGGCAATTTACATCCCGCCCATCAGCGTAGCAAGGCTCCCATTTCTCCATGGCCTGTTCTGCATTTCTGGTTTTGACACTTTTTTCCGCATGGCCCTTTTGACCGATGGGAAGCGAGACTTCTTTGTAGCGCTGATTTGCCTTTCCAGGTTGCTTGGTTGGCCAAAAAGGGCGTATGCGTTTTTTCCTGAATATATTCAGGAAAAAACGCATACGCCCTTTTTGGCCAAGGGCATCATTGTCGACGTTTTGCCGCTTTTCATGTGCTTTAAAGGCGATTCGAATCGACCTCCTGAAATCTGTTTCCTGCAATTCTGCCTTGCTTTCAGATCCTCTTCGTTGCCTTCCCTCAATATATTTGTGGACGAGAGTTATCATTTATAACTCTGCAGGTTTGTGAATTGCAGTGCCCCTGAGCTCCATTTTTCAACTCGCTTTTTTGGGAGCTGGCCGCAAAAGCGCAGGATTGCCTCAGGCCCTATTCTGCTTCCGGGCGGCAGGCTGAGCCTGTGGTTAATTCTTCTTCCTGATGGGAAAATAGAGTGACCTGTGCCTGCCCCAACACCTAGAGCTAGTCTCTCATTGGCTCCCCCTCTTCCCGTTCATCCTCAGGACAAATTGCAAGCTGTACGGAACGGGAGGTTAAAGGTGCTGATTCTCCAAGGAGGGAGATTGCTAGTAAAGCGGCTGGAATGGCGAACCCGAGCACAAGGAGATGAGAAATGAGGTGCGTTTTAGAAACCTTTCCCGATCACACGGTGTACCACCTTCTGGGTTTCTCATGCATGTTTTCGAGGTAGGAAGATGCCCTTGAACCTGGAGATTTGGGACCCATGGGATGGGTAACAGGCAGTATTACTTTAAAGGCTCTGCGTTTGCTCCCCCAACCTCACCAAACCTCTCAGCCCCGAGAATGTCCACCCTTATGTCTCCTCCAGCTGTGGGTCTAGATATGGTCAATCCAGGTTGCATCACAGCCCCTGAACGAATTTTGTAAGAATTTCTCTCTCTTTCACTGTCTTTGTTTCACGGGTTTTTAAAAGGAATTTATTTTTATAATGGGGTTTAGCTGCTTTTCACGGCTGTGTTTCTGCCGCTTTACAGCCACTTGACTCACTTCCAGAGAGATATCAATACATAGGTTTTAAGATTCTTACTAGTCAGATATATTCTTGTGCGGTGAATAGGGGGTGTTGAGTCCAGTTCACTGAGCAAGGAGTAGGTCTTTCTATTACATATTGGGTTTATGGAACGGTATCTGAGCTCATTTGAAACCCTTGTTTTATGCATCACCCCACCCCACCTTTCCCGTTAAGCAGCCATAGTGTGTTTTGTAAACGTGTGACTCTGTTCTGTTTTGTAATTCAGTTCAAGTGTAGCGGTTTTTACATTCCCTCTATAAGTGATAGCTTATAATAAGTGTGTTTTTCTGTGTGACTTATTTCACTTAGAATCGTCGAAGCTAAAGCCACTCATCATGCTGCTACTAGCCTTATGACATTGATTTCATGGCTGAGTGATATTCCATTGTACATAAGGACCACCACTTCTTTATCCATTTTTCTCTTTCCTGGGATATTTAAGGTGTCACGAAGTGGAGGTTCTTGTCAACAGAGCAGCCCCAAACTTTGGGGTGCCTGTGTCTTGCTGATTTTTAGTTTTCCCTATTTATACGCCCATGAGTGGAAGTGCCCTATGCGCTCTAAGCTGTGTTTTTTCGATGTTTCAGGACACACCGTACACTTCTCCAGAGTGGCTGTTGGCAATTTACATCCCGCCCATCAGCGTAGCAAGGCTCCCATTTCTCCATGGCCTGTTCTGCATTTCTGGTTTTGACACTTTTTTCCGCATGGCCCTTTTGACCGATGGGAAGCGAGACTTCTTTGTAGCGCTGATTTGCCTTTCCAGGTTGCTTGGTTGGCCAAAAAGGGCGTATGCGTTTTTTCCTGAATATATTCAGGAAAAAACGCATACGCCCTTTTTGGCCAAGGGCATCATTGTCGACGTTTTGCCGCTTTTCATGTGCTTTAAAGGCGATTCGAATCGACCTCCTGAAATCTGTTTCCTGCAATTCTGCCTTGCTTTCAGATCCTCTTCGTTGCCTTCCCTCAATATATTTGTGGACGAGAGTTATCATTTATAACTCTGCAGGTTTGTGAATTGCAGTGCCCCTGAGCTCCATTTTTCAACTCGCTTTTTTGGGAGCTGGCCGCAAAAGCGCAGGATTGCCTCAGGCCCTATTCTGCTTCCGGGCGGCAGGCTGAGCCTGTGGTTAATTCTTCTTCCTGATGGGAAAATAGAGTGACCTGTGCCTGCCCCAACACCTAGAGCTAGTCTCTCATTGGCTCCCCCTATTCCCGTTCATCCTCAGGACGAATTGCAAGCTGTACGGAACGGGAGGTTAAAGGTGCTGATTCTCCAAGGAGGGAGATTGCTAGTAAAGCGGCTGGAATGGCGAACCCGAGCACAAGGAGATGAGAAATGAGGTGCGTTTTAGAAACCTTTCCCAATCACACGGTGTACCACCTTCTGGGTTTCTCATGCATGTTTTCGAGGTAGGAAGATGCCCTTGAACCTGGAGATTTGGGACCCATGGGATGGGTAACAGGCAGTATTACTTTAAAGGCTCTGCGTTTGCTCCCCCAACCTCACCAAACCTCTCAGCCCCGAGAGTGTCCACCCTTATGTCTCCTCCAGCTGTGGGTCTAGATATGGTCAATCCAGGTTGCATCACAGCCCCTGAACGAATTTTGTAAGAATTTCTCTCTCTTTCACTGTCTTTGTTTCACGGGTTTTTAAAAGGAATTTATTTTTATAATGGGGTTTAGCTGCTTTTCACGGCTGTGTTTCTGCCGCTTTACACCCACTTGACTCACTTCCAGAGAGATATCAATACATAGGTTTTAAGATTCTTACTAGTCAGATATATTCTTGTGCGGTGAATAGGGGGTGTTGAGTCCAGTTCACTGAGCAAGGAGTAGGTCTTTCTATTACATATTGGGTTTATGGAACGGTATCTGAGCTCATTTGAAACCCTTGTTTTATGCATCACCCCACCCCACCTTTCCCGTTAAGCAGCCATAGTGTGTTTTCTAAACGTGTGACTCTGTTCTGTTTTGTAATTCAGTTCAAGTGTAGCGGTTTTTACATTCCCTCTATAAGTGATAGCTTATAATAAGTGTGTTTTTCTGTATGACTTATTTCACATAGAATCGTCGTAGCTAAAGCCACTCATCATGCTGCTACTAGCCTTATGACATTGATTTCATGGCTGAGTGATATTCCATTGTACATAAGGACCACCACTTCTTTATCCATTTTTCTCTTTCCTGGGATATTTAAGGTGTCACGAAGTGGATGTTCTTGTCAACAGAGCAGCCCCAAACTTTGGGGTGCCTGTGTCTTGCTGATTTTTAGTTTTCCCAATTTATACGCCCATGAGTGGAAGTGCCCTATGCGCTCTAAGCTGTGTTTTTTCGATGTTTCAGGACACACCGTACACTTCTCCAGAGTGGCTGTTGGCAATTTACATCCCGCCCATCAGCCTAGCAAGGCTCCCATTTCTCCATGGCCTGTTCTGCATTTCTGGTTTTGACACTTTTTTCCGCATGGCCCTTTTGACCGATGGGAAGCGAGACTTCTTTGTAGCGCTGATTTGCCTTTCCAGGTTGCTTGGTTGGCCAAAAAGGGCGTATGCGTTTTTTCCTGAATATATTCAGGAAAAAACGCATACGCCCTTTTTGGCCAAGGGCATCATTGTCGACGTTTTGTCGCTTTTCATGTGCTTTAAAGGCGATTCGAATCGACCTCCTGAAATCTGTTTCCTGCAATTCTGCCTTGCTTTCAGATCCTCTTCGTTGCCTTCCCTCAATATATTTGTGGACGAGAGTTATCATTTATAACTCTGCAGGTTTGTGAATTGCAGTGCCCCTGAGCTCCATTTTTCAACTCGCTTTTTTGGGAGCTGGCCACAAAAGCGCAGGATTGCCTCAGGCCCTATTCTGCTTCCAGGCGGCAGGCTGAGCCTGTGGTTAATTCTTCTTCCTGATGGGAAAATAGAGTGACCTGTGCCTGTCCCAACACCTAGAGCTAGTCTCTCATTGGCTCCCCCTCTTCCCGTTCATCCTCAGGACAAATTGCAAGCTGTACGGAACGGGAGGTTAAAGGTGCTGATTCTCCAAGGAGGGAGATTGCTAGTAAAGCGGCTGGAATGGCGAACCCGAGCACAAGGAGATGAGAAATGAGGTGCGTTTTAGAAACCTTTCCCGATCACACGGTGTACCACCTTCTGGGTTTCTCATGCATGTTTTCGAGGTAGGAAGATGCCCTTGAACCTGGAGATTTGGGACCCATGGGATGGGTAACAGGCAGTATTACTTTAAAGGCTCTGCGTTTGCTCCCCCAACCTCACCAAACCTCTCAGCCCCGAGAGTGTCCACCCTTATGTCTCCTCCAGCTGTGGGTCTAGATATGGTCAATCCAGGTTGCATCACAGCCCCTGAACGAATTTTGTAAGAATTTCTCTCTCTTTCACTGTCTTTGTTTCACGGGTTTTTAAAAGGAATTTATTTTTATAATGGGGTTTAGCTGCTTTTCACGGCTGTGTTTCTGCCGCTTTACAGCCACTTGACTCACTTCCAGAGAGATATCAATACATAGGTTTTAAGATTCTTACTAGTCAGATATATTCTTGTGCGGTGAATAGGGGGTGTTGAGTCCCGTTCACTGAGCAAGGAGTAGGTCTTTCTATTACATATTGGGTTTATGGAACGGTATCTGAGCTCATTTGAAACCCTTGCTTTATGCATCACCCCACCCTACCTTTCCCGTTAAGCAGCCATAGTGTGTTTTGTAAACTTGTGACTCTGTTCTGTTTTGTAAACCTGTAACTCTGTTCTGTTTTGTAATTCAGTTCAAGTGTAGCGGTTTTTACATTCCCTCTATAAGTGATAGCTTATAATAAGTGTGTTTTTCTGTGTGACTTATTTCACTTAGAATCGTCGAAGCTAAAGCCACTCATCATGCTGCTACTAGCCTTATGACATTGATTTCATGGCTGAGTGATATTCCATTGTACATAAAGACCACCACTTCTTTATCCATTTTTCTCTTTCCTGGGATATTTAAGGTGTCACGAAGTGGAGGTTCTTGTCAACAGAGCAGCCCCAAACTTTGGGGTGCCTGTGTCTTGCTGATTTTTAGTTTTCCCAATTTATACGCCCATGAGTGGAAGTGCCCTATGCGCTCTAAGCTGTGTTTTTTTGATGTTTCAGGACACACCGTACACTTCTCCAGAGTGGCTGTTGGCAATTTACATCCCGCCCATCAGCGTAGCAAGGCTCCCATTTCTCCATGGCCTGTTCTGCATTTCTGGTTTTGACACTTTTTTCCGCATGGCCCTTTTGACCTATGGGAAGCGAGACTTCTTTGTAGCGCTGATTTGCCTTTCCAGGTTGCTTGGTTGGCCGAAAAGGGCGTATGCGTTTTTTCCTGAATATATTCAGGAAAAAACGCATACGCCCTTTTTGGCCAAGGGCATCATTGTCGACGTTTTGCCGCTTTTCATGTGCTTTAAAGGCGATTTGAATCGACCTCCTGAAATCTGTTTCCTGCAATTCTGCCTTGCTTTCAGATCCTCTTCGTTGCCTTCCCTCAATATATTTGTGGACGAGAGTTATCATTTATAACTCTGCAGGTTTGTGAATTGCAGTGCCCCTGAGCTCCATTTTTCAACTCGCTTTTTTGGGAGCTGGCCGCAAAAGCGCAGGATCGCCTCAGGCCCTATTCTGCTTCTGGGCGGCAGGCTGAGCCTGTGGTTAATTCTTCTTCCTGATGGGAAAATAGAGTGACCTGTGCCTGTCCCAACACCTAGAGCTAGTCTCTCATTGGCTCCCCCTCTTCCCGTTCATCCTCAGGACAAATTGCAAGCTGTACGGAATGGGAGGTTAAAGGTGCTGATTCTCCAAGGAGGGAGATTGCTAGTAAAGCGGCTGGAATGGCGAACCCGAGCACAAGGAGATGAGAAATGAGGTGCGTTTTAGAAACCTTTCCCGATCACACGGTGTACCACCTTCTGGGTTTCTCATGCATGTTTTCGAGGTAGGAAGATGCCCTTGAACCTGGAGATTTGGGACCCATGGGATGGGTAACAGGCAGTATTACTTTAAAGGCTCTGCGTTTGCTCCCCCAACCTCACCAAACCTCTCAGCCCCGAGAGTGTCCACCCTTATGTCTCCTCCAGCTGTGGGTCTAGATATGGTCAATCCAGGTTGCATCACAGCCCCTGAACGAATTTTGTAAGAATTTCTCTCTCTTTCACTGTCTTTGTTTCACGGGTTTTTAAAAGGAATTTATTTTTATAATGGGGTTTAGCTGCTTTTCACGGCTGTGTTTCTGCCGCTTTACACCCACTTGACTCACTTCCAGAGAGATATCAATACATAGGTTTTAAGATTCTTATTAGTCAGATATATTCTTGTGCGGTGAATAGCGGGTGTTGAGTCCAGTTCACTGAGCAAGGAGTAGGTCTTTCTATTACATATTGGGTTTATGGAACGGTATCTGAGCTCATTTGAAACCCTTGTTTTATGCATCACCCCACCCCACCTTTCCCGTTAAGCAGCCATAGTGTGTTTTCTAAACGTGTGACTCTGTTCTGTTTTGTAATTCAGTTCAAGTGTAGCGGTTTTTACATTCCCTCTATAAGTGATAGTTTATAATAAGTGTGTTTTTCTGTATGACTTATTTCACATAGAATCGTCGTAGCTAAAGCCACTCATCATGCTGCTACTAGCCTTATGACATTGATTTCATGGCTGAGTGATATTCCATTGTACATAAGGACCACCACTTCTTTATCCATTTTTCTCTTTCCTGGGATATTTAAGGTGTCACGAAGTGGAGGTTCTTGTCAACAGAGCAGCCCCAAACTTTGGGGTGCCTGTGTCTTGCTGATTTTTAGTTTTCCCAATTTATACGCCCATGAGTGGAAGTGCCCTATGCGCTCTAAGCTGTGTTTTTTCGATGTTTCAGGACACACCGTACACTTCTCCAGAGTGGCTGTTGGCAATTTACATCCCGCCCATGAGCGTAGCAAGGCTCCCATTTCTGCATGGCCTGTAGTGCATTTCTGGTTTTGACACTTTTTTCAGCATGGCCCTTTTGACCGATGGGAAGCGAGACTTCTTTGTAGCGCTGATTTGCCTTTCCAGGTTGCTTGGTTGGCCAAAAAGGGCGTATGCGTTTTTTTCCTGAATATATTCAGGAAAAAACGCATACGCCCTTTTTGGCCAAGGGCATCATTGTCGACATTTTGCCGCTTTTCATGTGCTTTAAAGGCGATTCGAATCGACCTCCTGAAATCTGTTTCCTGCAATTCTGCCTTGCTTTCAGATCCTCTTCGTTGCCTTCCCTCAATATATTTGTGGACGAGAGTTATCATTTATAACTCTGCAGGTTTGTGAATTGCAGTGCCCCTGAGCTCCATTTTTCAACTCGCTTTTTTGGGAGCTGGCCGCAAAAGCGCAGGATTGCCTCAGGCTCTATTCTGCTTCCGGGCGGCAGGCTGAGCCTGTGGTTAATTCTTCTTCCTGATGGGAAAATAGAGTGACCTGTGCCTGCCCCAACACCTAGAGCTAGTCTCTCATTGGCTCCCCCTCTTCCCGTTCATCCTCAGGACAAATTGCAAGCTGTACGGAACGGGAGGTTAAAGGTGCTGATTCTCCAAGGAGGGAGATTGCTAGTAAAGCGGCTGGAATGGCGAACCCGAGCACAAGGAGATGAGAAATGAGGTGCGTTTTAGAAACCTTTCCCGATCACACGGTGTACCACCTTCTGGGTTTCTCATGCATGTTTTCGAGGTAGGAAGATGCCCTTGAACCTGGAGATTTGGGACCCATGGGATGGGTAACAGGCAGTATTACTTTAAAGGCTCTGCGTTTGCTCCCCCAACCTCACCAAACCTCTCAGCCCCGAGAGTGTCCACCCTTATGTCTCCTCCAGCTGTGGGTCTAGATATGGTCAATCCAGGTTGCATCACAGCCCCTGAACGAATTTTGTAAGAATTTCTCTCTCTTTCACTGTCTTTGTTTCACGGGTTTTTAAAAGGAATTTATTTTTATAATGGGGTTTAGCTGCTTTTCACGGCTGTGTTTCTGCCGCTTTACACCCACTTGACTCACTTCTAGAGAGATATCAATACATAGGTTTTAAGATTCTTACTAGTCAGATATATTCTTGTGCGGTGAATAGGGGGTGTTGAGTCCAGTTCACTGAGCAAGGAGTAGGTCTTTCTATTACATATTGGGTTTATGGAACGGTATGTGAGCTCATTTGAAACCCTTGTTTTATGCATCACCCCACCCCACCTTTCCCGTTAAGCAGCCATAGTGTGTTTTCTAAACGTGTGACTCTGTTCTGTTTTGTAATTCAGTTCAAGTGTAGCGGTTTTTACATTCCCTCTATAAGTGATAGCTTATAATAAGTGTGTTTTTCTGTATGACTTATTTCACATAGAATCGGCGTAGCTAAAGCCACTCATCATGCTGCTACTAGCCTTATGACATTGATTTCATGGCTGAGTGATATTCCATTGTACATAAGGACCACCACTTCTTTATCCATTTTTCTCTTTCCTGGGATATTTAAGGTGTCACGAAGTGGAGGTTCTTGTCAACAGAGCAGCCCCAAACTTTGGGGTGCCTGTGTCTTGCTGATTTTTAGTTTTCCCAATTTATACGCCCATGAGTGGAAGTGCCCTATGCGCTCTAAGCTGTGTTTTTTCGATGTTTCAGGACACACCGTACACTTCTCCAGAGTGGCTGTTGGCAATTTACATCCCGCCCATCAGCCTAGCAAGGCTCCCATTTCTCCATGGCCTGTTCTGCATTTCTGGTTTTGACACTTTTTTCCGCATGGCCCTTTTGACCGATGGGAAGCGAGACTTCTTTGTAGCGCTGATTTGCCTTTCCAGGTTGCTTGGTTGGCCAAAAAGGGCGTATGCGTTTTTTCCTGAATATATTCAGGAAAAAACGCATACGCCCTTTTTGGCCAAGGGCATCATTGTCGACGTTTTGCCGCTTTTCATGTGCTTTAAAGGCGATTCGAATCGACCTCCTGAAATCTGTTTCCTGCAATTCTGCCTTGCTTTCAGATCCTCTTCGTTGCCTTCCCTCAATATATTTGTGGACGAGAGTTATCATTTATAACTCTGCAGGTTTGTGAATTGCAGTGCCCCTGAGCTCCATTTTTCAACTCGCTTTTTTGGGAGCTGGCCACAAAAGCGCAGGATTGCCTCAGGCCCTATTCTGCTTCCGGGCGGCAGGCTGAGCCTGTGGTTAATTCTTCTTCCTGATGGGAAAATAGAGTGACCTGTGCCTGTCCCAACACCTAGAGCTAGTCTCTCATTGGCTCCCCCTCTTCCCGTTCATCCTCAGGACAAATTGCAAGCTGTACGGAACGGGAGGTTAAAGGTGCTGATTCTCCAAGGAGGGAGATTGCTAGTAAAGCGGCTGGAATGGCGAACCCGAGCACAAGGAGATGAGAAATGAGGTGCGTTTTAGAAAACTTTCCCGATCACACGGTGTACCACCTTCTGGGTTTCTCATGCATGTTTTCGAGGTAGGAAGATGCCCTTGAACCTGGAGATTTGGGACCCATGGGATGGGTAACAGGCAGTATTACTTTAAAGGCTCTGCGTTTGCTCCCCCAACCTCACCAAACCTCTCAGCCCCGAGAGTGTCCACCCTTATGTCTCCTCCAGCTGTGGGTCTAGATATGGTCAATCCAGGTTGCATCACAGCCCCTGAACGAATTTTGTAAGAATTTCTCTCTCTTTCACTGTCTTTGTTTCACGGGTTTTTAAAAGGAATTTATTTTTATAATGGGGTTTAGCTGCTTTTCACGGCTGTGTTTCTGCCGCTTTACACCCACTTGACTCACTTCCAGAGAGATATCAATACATAGGTTTTAAGATTCTTACTAGTCAGATATATTCTTGTGCGGTGAATAGGGGGTGTTGAGTCCAGTTCACTGAGCAAGGAGTAGGTCTTTCTATTACATATTGGGTTTATGGAACGGTATCTGAGCTCATTTGAAACCCTTGTTTTATGCATCACCCCACCCCACCTTTCCCGTTAAGCAGCCATAGTGTGTTTTGTAAACTTGTGACTCTGTTCTGTTTTGTAAACCTGTAACTCTGTTCTGTTTTGTAATTCAGTTCAAGTGTAGCGGTTTTTACATTCCCTCTATAAGTGATAGCTTATAATAAGTGTGTTTTTCTGTGTGACTTATTTCACTTAGAATCGTCGAAGCTAAAGCCACTCATCATGCTGCTACTAGCCTTATGACATTGATTTCATGGCTGAGTGATATTCCATTGTACATAAAGACCACCACTTCTTTATCCATTTTTCTCTTTCCTGGGATATTTAAGGTGTCACGAAGTGGAGGTTCTTGTCAACAGAGCAGCCCCAAACTTTGGGGTGCCTGTGTCTTGCTGATTTTTAGTTTTCCCAATTTATACGCCCATGAGTGGAAGTGCCCTATGCGCTCTAAGCTGTGTTTTTTCGATGTTTCAGGACACACCGTACACTTCTCCAGAGTGGCTGTTGGCAATTTACATCCCGCCCATCAGCGTAGCAAGGCTCCCATTTCTCCATGGCCTGTTCTGCATTTCTGGTTTTGACACTTTTTTCCGCATGGCCCTTTTGACCTATGGGAAGCGAGACTTCTTTGTAGCGCTGATTTGCCTTTCCAGGTTGCTTGGTTGGCCGAAAAGGGCGTATGCGTTTTTTCCTGAATATATTCAGGAAAAAACGCATACGCCCTTTTTGGCCAAGGGCATCATTGTCGACGTTTTGCCGCTTTTCATGTGCTTTAAAGGCGATTCGAATCGACCTCCTGAAATCTGTTTCCTGCAATTCTGCCTTGCTTTCAGATCCTCTTCGTTGCCTTCCCTCAATATATTTGTGGACGAGAGTTATCATTTATAACTCTGCAGGTTTGTGAATTGCAGTGCCCCTGAGCTCCATTTTTCAACTCGCTTTTTTGGGAGCTGGCCGCAAAAGCGCAGGATCGCCTCAGGCCCTATTCTGCTTCTGGGCGGCAGGCTGAGCCTGTGGTTAATTCTTCTTCCTGATGGGAAAATAGAGTGACCTGTGCCTGTCCCAACACCTAGAGCTAGTCTCTCATTGGCTCCCCCTCTTCCCGTTCATCCTCAGGACAAATTGCAAGCTGTACGGAACGGGAGGTTAAAGGTGCTGATTCTCCAAGGAGGGAGATTGCTAGTAAAGCGGCTGGAATGGCGAACCCGAGCACAAGGAGATGAGAAATGAGGTGCGTTTTAGAAACCTTTCCCGATCACACGGTGTACCACCTTCTGGGTTTCTCATGCATGTTTTCGAGGTAGGAAGATGCCCTTGAACCTGGAGATTTGGGACCCATGGGATGGGTAACAGGCAGTATTACTTTAAAGGCTCTGCGTTTGCTCCCCCAACCTCACCAAACCTCTCAGCCCCGAGAGTGTCCACCCTTATGTCTCCTCCAGCTGTGGGTCTAGATATGGTCAATCCAGGTTGCATCACAGCCCCTGAACGAATTTTGTAAGAATTTCTCTCTCTTTCACTGTCTTTGTTTCACGGGTTTTTAAAAGGAATTTATTTTTATAATGGGGTTTAGCTGCTTTTCACGGCTGTGTTTCTGCCGCTTTACACCCACTTGACTCACTTCCAGAGAGATATCAATACATAGGTTTTAAGATTCTTATTAGTCAGATATATTCTTGTGCGGTGAATAGCGGGTGTTGAGTCCAGTTCACTGAGCAAGGAGTAGGTCTTTCTATTACATATTGGGTTTATGGAACGGTATCTGAGCTCATTTGAAACCCTTGTTTTATGCATCAACCCACCCCACCTTTCCCGTTAAGCAGCCATAGTGTGTTTTCTAAACGTGTGACTCTGTTCTGTTTTGTAATTCAGTTCAAGTGTAGCGGTTTTTACATTCCCTCTATAAGTGATAGTTTATAATAAGTGTGTTTTTCTGTATGACTTATTTCACATAGAATCGTCGTAGCTAAAGCCACTCATCATGCTGCTACTAGCCTTATGACATTGATTTCATGGCTGAGTGATATTCCATTGTACATAAGGACCACCACTTCTTTATCCATTTTTCTCTTTCCTGGGATATTTAAGGTGTCACGAAGTGGAGGTTCTTGTCAACAGAGCAGCCCCAAACTTTGGGGTGCCTGTGTCTTGCTGATTTTTAGTTTTCCCAATTTATACGCCCATGAGTGGAAGTGCCCTATGCGCTCTAAGCTGTGTTTTTTCGATGTTTCAGGACACACCGTACACTTCTCCAGAGTGGCTGTTGGCAATTTACATCCCGCCCATGAGCGTAGCAAGGCTCCCATTTCTGCATGGCCTGTAGTGCATTTCTGGTTTTGACACTTTTTTCAGCATGGCCCTTTTGACCGATGGGAAGCGAGACTTCTTTGTAGCGCTGATTTGCCTTTCCAGGTTGCTTGGTTGGCCAAAAAGGGCGTATGCGTTTTTTACTGAATATATTCAGGAAAAAACGCATACGCCCTTTTTGGCCAAGGGCATCATTGTCGACATTTTGCCGCTTTTCATGTGCTTTAAAGGCGATTCGAATCGACCTCCTGAAATCTGTTTCCTGCAATTCTGCCTTGCTTTCAGATCCTCTTCGTTGCCTTCCCTCAATATATTTGTGGACGAGAGTTATCATTTATAACTCTGCAGGTTTGTGAATTGCAGTGCCCCTGAGCTCCATTTTTCAACTCGCTTTTTTGGGAGCTGGCCACAAAAGCGCAGGATTGCCTCAGGCCCTATTCTGCTTCCGGGCGGCAGGCTGAGCCTGTGGTTAATTCTTCTTCCTGATGGGAAAATAGAGTGACCTGTGCCTGCCCCAACACCTAGAGCTAGTCTCTCATTGGCTCCCCCTCTTCCCGTTCATCCTCAGGACAAATTGCAAGCTGTACGGAACGGGAGGTTAAAGGTGCTGATTCTCCAAGGAGGGAGATTGCTAGTAAAGCGGCTGGAATGGCGAACCCGAGCACAAGGAGATGAGAAATGAGGTGCGTTTTAGAAACCTTTCCCGATCACACGGTGTACCACCTTCTGGGTTTCTCATGCATGTTTTCGAGGTAGGAAGATGCCCTTGAACCTGGAGATTTGGGACCCATGGGATGGGTAACAGGCAGTATTACTTTAAAGGCTCTGCGTTTGCTCCCCCAACCTCACCAAACCTCTCAGCCCCGAGAGTGTCCACCCTTATGTCTCCTCCAGCTGTGGGTCTAGATATGGTCAATCCAGGTTGCATCACAGCCCCTGAACGAATTTTGTAAGAATTTCTCTCTCTTTCACTGTCTTTGTTTCACGGGTTTTTAAAAGGAATTTATTTTTATAATGGGGTTTAGCTGCTTTTCACGGCTGTGTTTCTGCCACTTTACAGCCACTTGACTCACATCCAGAGAGATATCAATACATAGGTTTTAAGATTCTTACTAGTCAGATATATTCTTGTGCGGTGAATAGGGGGTGTTGAGTCCAGTTCACTGAGCAAGGAGTAGGTCTTTCTATTACATATTGGGTTTATGGAACGGTATCTGAGCTCATTTGAAACCCTTGTTTTATGCATCACCCCACCCCACCTTTCCCGTTAAGCAGCCATAGTGTGTTTTGTAAACGTGTGACTCTGTTCTGTTTTGTAATTCAGTTCAAGTGTAGCGGTTTTTACATTCCCTCTATAAGTGATAGCTTATAATAAGTGTGTTTTTCTGTGTGACTTATTTCACTTAGAATCGTCGAAGCTAAAGCCACTCATCATGCTGCTACTAGCCTTATGACATTGATTTCATGGCTGAGTGATATTCCATTGTACATAAGGACCACCACTTCTTTATCCATTTTTCTCTTTCCTGGGATATTTAAGGTGTCACGAAGTGGAGGTTCTTGTCAACAGAGCAGCCCCAAACTTTGGGGTGCCTGTGTCTTGCTGATTTTTAGTTTTCCCTATTTATACGCCCATGAGTGGAAGTGCCCTATGCGCTCTAAGCTGTGTTTTTTCGATGTTTCAGGACACACCGTACACTTCTCCAGAGTGGCTGTTGGCAATTTACATCCCGCCCATCAGCGTAGCAAGGCTCCCATTTCTCCATGGCCTGTTCTGCATTTCTGGTTTTGACACTTTTTTCCGCATGGCCCTTTTGACCGATGGGAAGCGAGACTTCTTTGTAGCGCTGATTTGCCTTTCCAGGTTGCTTGGTTGGCCAAAAAGGGCGTATGCGTTTTTTCCTGAATATATTCAGGAAAAAACGCATACGCCCTTTTTGGCCAAGGGCATCATTGTCGACGTTTTGCCGCTTTTCATGTGCTTTAAAGGCGATTCGAATCGACCTCCTGAAATCTGTTTCCTGCAATTCTGCCTTGCTTTCAGATCCTCTTCGTTGCCTTCCCTCAATATATTTGTGGACGAGAGTTATCATTTATAACTCTGCAGGTTTGTGAATTGCAGTGCCCCTGAGCTCCATTTTTCAACTCGCTTTTTTGGGAGCTGGCCGCAAAAGCGCAGGATTGCCTCAGGCCCTATTCTGCTTCCGGGCGGCAGGCTGAGCCTGTGGTTAATTCTTCTTCCTGATGGGAAAATAGAGTGACCTGTGCCTGCCCCAACACCTAGAGCTAGTCTCTCATTGGCTCCCCCTATTCCCGTTCATCCTCAGGACGAATTGCAAGCTGTACGGAACGGGAGGTTAAAGGTGCTGATTCTCCAAGGAGGGAGATTGCTAGTAAAGCGGCTGGAATGGCGAACCCGAGCACAAGGAGATGAGAAATGAGGTGCGTTTTAGAAACCTTTCCCAATCACACGGTGTACCACCTTCTGGGTTTCTCATGCATGTTTTCGAGGTAGGAAGATGCCCTTGAACCTGGAGATTTGGGACCCATGGGATGGGTAACAGGCAGTATTACTTTAAAGGCTCTGCGTTTGCTCCCCCAACCTCACCAAACCTCTCAGCCCCGAGAGTGTCCACCCTTATGTCTCCTCCAGCTGTGGGTCTAGATATGGTCAATCCAGGTTGCATCACAGCCCCTGAACGAATTTTGTAAGAATTTCTCTCTCTTTCACTGTCTTTGTTTCACGGGTTTTTAAAAGGAATTTATTTTTATAATGGGGTTTAGCTGCTTTTCACGGCTGTGTTTCTGCCGCTTTACACCCACTTGACTCACTTCCAGAGAGATATCAATACATAGGTTTTAAGATTCTTACTAGTCAGATATATTCTTGTGCGGTGAATAGGGGGTGTTGAGTCCAGTTCACTGAGCAAGGAGTAGGTCTTTCTATTACATATTGGGTTTATGGAACGGTATCTGAGCTCATTTGAAACCCTTGTTTTATGCATCACCCCACCCCACCTTTCCCGTTAAGCAGCCATAGTGTGTTTTCTAAACGTGTGACTCTGTTCTGTTTTGTAATTCAGTTCAAGTGTAGCGGTTTTTACATTCCCTCTATAAGTGATAGCTTATAATAAGTGTGTTTTTCTGTATGACTTATTTCACATAGAATCGTCGTAGCTAAAGCCACTCATCATGCTGCTACTAGCCTTATGACATTGATTTCATGGCTGAGTGATATTCCATTGTACATAAGGACCACCACTTCTTTATCCATTTTTCTCTTTCCTGGGATATTTAAGGTGTCACGAAGTGGATGTTCTTGTCAACAGAGCAGCCCCAAACTTTGGGGTGCCTGTGTCTTGCTGATTTTTAGTTTTCCCAATTTATACGCCCATGAGTGGAAGTGCCCTATGCGCTCTAAGCTGTGTTTTTTCGATGTTTCAGGACACACCGTACACTTCTCCAGAGTGGCTGTTGGCAATTTACATCCCGCCCATCAGCCTAGCAAGGCTCCCATTTCTCCATGGCCTGTTCTGCATTTCTGGTTTTGACACTTTTTTCCGCATGGCCCTTTTGACCGATGGGAAGCGAGACTTCTTTGTAGCGCTGATTTGCCTTTCCAGGTTGCTTGGTTGGCCAAAAAGGGCGTATGCGTTTTTTCCTGAATATATTCAGGAAAAAACGCATACGCCCTTTTTGGCCAAGGGCATCATTGTCGACGTTTTGTCGCTTTTCATGTGCTTTAAAGGCGATTCGAATCGACCTCCTGAAATCTGTTTCCTGCAATTCTGCCTTGCTTTCAGATCCTCTTCGTTGCCTTCCCTCAATATATTTGTGGACGAGAGTTATCATTTATAACTCTGCAGGTTTGTGAATTGCAGTGCCCCTGAGCTCCATTTTTCAACTCGCTTTTTTGGGAGCTGGCCACAAAAGCGCAGGATTGCCTCAGGCCCTATTCTGCTTCCGGGCGGCAGGCTGAGCCTGTGGTTAATTCTTCTTCCTGATGGGAAAATAGAGTGACCTGTGCCTGTCCCAACACCTAGAGCTAGTCTCTCATTGGCTCCCCCTCTTCCCGTTCATCCTCAGGACAAATTGCAAGCTGTACGGAACGGGAGGTTAAAGGTGCTGATTCTCCAAGGAGGGAGATTGCTAGTAAAGCGGCTGGAATGGCGAACCCGAGCACAAGGAGATGAGAAATGAGGTGCGTTTTAGAAACCTTTCCCGATCACACGGTGTACCACCTTCTGGGTTTCTCATGCATGTTTTCGAGGTAGGAAGATGCCCTTGAACCTGGAGATTTGGGACCCATGGGATGGGTAACAGGCAGTATTACTTTAAAGGCTCTGCGTTTGCTCCCCCAACCTCACCAAACCTCTCAGCCCCGAGAGTGTCCACCCTTATGTCTCCTCCAGCTGTGGGTCTAGATATGGTCAATCCAGGTTGCATCACAGCCCCTGAACGAATTTTGTAAGAATTTCTCTCTCTTTCACTGTCTTTGTTTCACGGGTTTTTAAAAGGAATTTATTTTTATAATGGGGTTTAGCTGCTTTTCACGGCTGTGTTTCTGCCGCTTTACAGCCACTTGACTCACTTCCAGAGAGATATCAATACATAGGTTTTAAGATTCTTACTAGTCAGATATATTCTTGTGCGGTGAATAGGGGGTGTTGAGTCCCGTTCACTGAGCAAGGAGTAGGTCTTTCTATTACATATTGGGTTTATGGAACGGTATCTGAGCTCATTTGAAACCCTTGTTTTATGCATCACCCCACCCCACCTTTCCCGTTAAGCAGCCATAGTGTGTTTTGTAAACTTGTGACTCTGTTCTGTTTTGTAAACCTGTAACTCTGTTCTGTTTTGTAATTCAGTTCAAGTGTAGCGGTTTTTACATTCCCTCTATAAGTGATAGCTTATAATAAGTGTGTTTTTCTGTGTGACTTATTTCACTTAGAATCGTCGAAGCTAAAGCCACTCATCATGCTGCTACTAGCCTTATGACATTGATTTCATGGCTGAGTGATATTCCATTGTACATAAAGACCACCACTTCTTTATCCATTTTTCTCTTTCCTGGGATATTTAAGGTGTCACGAAGTGGAGGTTCTTGTCAACAGAGCAGCCCCAAACTTTGGGGTGCCTGTGTCTTGCTGATTTTTAGTTTTCCCAATTTATACGCCCATGAGTGGAAGTGCCCTATGCGCTCTAAGCTGTGTTTTTTTGATGTTTCAGGACACACCGTACACTTCTCCAGAGTGGCTGTTGGCAATTTACATCCCGCCCATCAGCGTAGCAAGGCTCCCATTTCTCCATGGCCTGTTCTGCATTTCTGGTTTTGACACTTTTTTCCGCATGGCCCTTTTGACCTATGGGAAGCGAGACTTCTTTGTAGCGCTGATTTGCCTTTCCAGGTTGCTTGGTTGGCCGAAAAGGGCGTATGCGTTTTTTCCTGAATATATTCAGGAAAAAACGCATACGCCCTTTTTGGCCAAGGGCATCATTGTCGACGTTTTGCCGCTTTTCATGTGCTTTAAAGGCGATTCGAATCGACCTCCTGAAATCTGTTTCCTGCAATTCTGCCTTGCTTTCAGATCCTCTTCGTTGCCTTCCCTCAATATATTTGTGGACGAGAGTTATCATTTATAACTCTGCAGGTTTGTGAATTGCAGTGCCCCTGAGCTCCATTTTTCAACTCGCTTTTTTGGGAGCTGGCCGCAAAAGCGCAGGATCGCCTCAGGCCCTATTCTGCTTCTGGGCGGCAGGCTGAGCCTGTGGTTAATTCTTCTTCCTGATGGGAAAATAGAGTGACCTGTGCCTGTCCCAACACCTAGAGCTAGTCTCTCATTGGCTCCCCCTCTTCCCGTTCATCCTCAGGACAAATTGCAAGCTGTACGGAACGGGAGGTTAAAGGTGCTGATTCTCCAAGGAGGGAGATTGCTAGTAAAGCGGCTGGAATGGCGAACCCGAGCACAAGGAGATGAGAAATGAGGTGCGTTTTAGAAACCTTTCCCGATCACACGGTGTACCACCTTCTGGGTTTCTCATGCATGTTTTCGAGGTAGGAAGATGCCCTTGAACCTGGAGATTTGGGACCCATGGGATGGGTAACAGGCAGTATTACTTTAAAGGCTCTGCGTTTGCTCCCCCAACCTCACCAAACCTCTCAGCCCCGAGAGTGTCCACCCTTATGTCTCCTCCAGCTGTGGGTCTAGATATGGTCAATCCAGGTTGCATCACAGCCCCTGAACGAATTTTGTAAGAATTTCTCTCTCTTTCACTGTCTTTGTTTCACGGGTTTTTAAAAGGAATTTATTTTTATAATGGGGTTTAGCTGCTTTTCACGGCTGTGTTTCTGCCGCTTTACACCCACTTGACTCACTTCCAGAGAGATATCAATACATAGGTTTTAAGATTCTTATTAGTCAGATATATTCTTGGGCGGTGAATAGCGGGTGTTGAGTCCAGTTCACTGAGCAAGGAGTAGGTCTTTCTATTACATATTGGGTTTATGGAACGGTATCTGAGCTCATTTGAAACCCTTGTTTTATGCATCACCCCACCCCACCTTTCCCGTTAAGCAGCCATAGTGTGTTTTCTAAACGTGTGACTCTGTTCTGTTTTGTAATTCAGTTCAAGTGTAGCGGTTTTTACATTCCCTCTATAAGTGATAGTTTATAATAAGTGTGTTTTTCTGTATGACTTATTTCACATAGAATCGTCGTAGCTAAAGCCACTCATCATGCTGCTACTAGCCTTATGACATTGATTTCATGGCTGAGTGATATTCCATTGTACATAAGGACCACCACTTCTTTATCCATTTTTCTCTTTCCTGGGATATTTAAGGTGTCACGAAGTGGAGGTTCTTGTCAACAGAGCAGCCCCAAACTTTGGGGTGCCTGTGTCTTGCTGATTTTTAGTTTTCCCAATTTATACGCCCATGAGTGGAAGTGCCCTATGCGCTCTAAGCTGTGTTTTTTCGATGTTTCAGGACACACCGTACACTTCTCCAGAGTGGCTGTTGGCAATTTACATCCCGCCCATGAGCGTAGCAAGGCTCCCATTTCTGCATGGCCTGTAGTGCATTTCTGGTTTTGACACTTTTTTCAGCATGGCCCTTTTGACCGATGGGAAGCGAGACTTCTTTGTAGCGCTGATTTGCCTTTCCAGGTTGCTTGGTTGGCCAAAAAGGGCGTATGCGTTTTTTCCTGAATATATTCAGGAAAAAACGCATACGCCCTTTTTGGCCAAGGGCATCATTGTCGACATTTTGCCGCTTTTCATGTGCTTTAAAGGCGATTCGAATCGACCTCCTGAAATCTGTTTCCTGCAATTCTGCCTTGCTTTCAGATCCTCTTCGTTGCCTTCCCTCAATATATTTGTGGACGAGAGTTATCATTTATAACTCTGCAGGTTTGTGAATTGCAGTGCCCCTGAGCTCCATTTTTCAACTCGCTTTTTTGGGAGCTGGCCGCAAAAGCGCAGGATTGCCTCAGGCTCTATTCTGCTTCCGGGCGGCAGGCTGAGCCTGTGGTTAATTCTTCTTCCTGATGGGAAAATAGAGTGACCTGTGCCTGCCCCAACACCTAGAGCTAGTCTCTCATTGGCTCCCCCTCTTCCCGTTCATCCTCAGGACAAATTGCAAGCTGTACGGAACGGGAGGTTAAAGGTGCTGATTCTCCAAGGAGGGAGATTGCTAGTAAAGCGGCTGGAATGGCGAACCCGAGCACAAGGAGATGAGAAATGAGGTGCGTTTTAGAAACCTTTCCCGATCACACGGTGTACCACCTTCTGGGTTTCTCATGCATGTTTTCGAGGTAGGAAGATGCCCTTGAACCTGGAGATTTGGGACCCATGGGATGGGTAACAGGCAGTATTACTTTAAAGGCTCTGCGTTTGCTCCCCCAACCTCACCAAACCTCTCAGCCCCGAGAGTGTCCACCCTTATGTCTCCTCCAGCTGTGGGTCTAGATATGGTCAATCCAGGTTGCATCACAGCCCCTGAACGAATTTTGTAAGAATTTCTCTCTCTTTCACTGTCTTTGTTTCACGGGTTTTTAAAAGGAATTTATTTTTATAATGGGGTTTAGCTGCTTTTCACGGCTGTGTTTCTGCCGCTTTACACCCACTTGACTCACTTCTAGAGAGATATCAATACATAGGTTTTAAGATTCTTACTAGTCAGATATATTCTTGTGCGGTGAATAGGGGGTGTTGAGTCCAGTTCACTGAGCAAGGAGTAGGTCTTTCTATTACATATTGGGTTTATGGAACGGTATGTGAGCTCATTTGAAACCCTTGTTTTATGCATCACCCCACCCCACCTTTCCCGTTAAGCAGCCATAGTGTGTTTTCTAAACGTGTGACTCTGTTCTGTTTTGTAATTCAGTTCAAGTGTAGCGGTTTTTACATTCCCTCTATAAGTGATAGCTTATAATAAGTGTGTTTTTCTGTATGACTTATTTCACATAGAATCGGCGTAGCTAAAGCCACTCATCATGCTGCTACTAGCCTTATGACATTGATTTCATGGCTGAGTGATATTCCATTGTACATAAGGACCACCACTTCTTTATCCATTTTTCTCTTTCCTGGGATATTTAAGGTGTCACGAAGTGGAGGTTCTTGTCAACAGAGCAGCCCCAAACTTTGGGGTGCCTGTGTCTTGCTGATTTTTAGTTTTCCCAATTTATACGCCCATGAGTGGAAGTGCCCTATGCGCTCTAAGCTGTGTTTTTTCGATGTTTCAGGACACACCGTACACTTCTCCAGAGTGGCTGTTGGCAATTTACATCCCGCCCATCAGCCTAGCAAGGCTCCCATTTCTCCATGGCCTGTTCTGCATTTCTGGTTTTGACACTTTTTTCCGCATGGCCCTTTTGACCGATGGGAAGCGAGACTTCTTTGTAGCGCTGATTTGCCTTTCCAGGTTGCTTGGTTGGCCAAAAAGGGCGTATGCGTTTTTTCCTGAATATATTCAGGAAAAAACGCATACGCCCTTTTTGGCCAAGGGCATCATTGTCGACGTTTTGCCGCTTTTCATGTGCTTTAAAGGCGATTCGAATCGACCTCCTGAAATCTGTTTCCTGCAATTCTGCCTTGCTTTCAGATCCTCTTCGTTGCCTTCCCTCAATATATTTGTGGACGAGAGTTATCATTTATAACTCTGCAGGTTTGTGAATTGCAGTGCCCCTGAGCTCCATTTTTCAACTCGCTTTTTTGGGAGCTGGCCACAAAAGCGCAGGATTGCCTCAGGCCCTATTCTGCTTCCGGGCGGCAGGCTGAGCCTGTGGTTAATTCTTCTTCCTGATGGGAAAATAGAGTGACCTGTGCCTGTCCCAACACCTAGAGCTAGTCTCTCATTGGCTCCCCCTCTTCCCGTTCATCCTCAGGACAAATTGCAAGCTGTACGGAACGGGAGGTTAAAGGTGCTGATTCTCCAAGGAGGGAGATTGCTAGTAAAGCGGCTGGAATGGCGAACCCGAGCACAAGGAGATGAGAAATGAGGTGCGTTTTAGAAAACTTTCCCGATCACACGGTGTACCACCTTCTGGGTTTCTCATGCATGTTTTCGAGGTAGGAAGATGCCCTTGAACCTGGAGATTTGGGACCCATGGGATGGGTAACAGGCAGTATTACTTTAAAGGCTCTGCGTTTGCTCCCCCAACCTCACCAAACCTCTCAGCCCCGAGAGTGTCCACCCTTATGTCTCCTCCAGCTGTGGGTCTAGATATGGTCAATCCAGGTTGCATCACAGCCCCTGAACGAATTTTGTAAGAATTTCTCTCTCTTTCACTGTCTTTGTTTCACGGGTTTTTAAAAGGAATTTATTTTTATAATGGGGTTTAGCTGCTTTTCACGGCTGTGTTTCTGCCGCTTTACACCCACTTGACTCACTTCCAGAGAGATATCAATACATAGGTTTTAAGATTCTTACTAGTCAGATATATTCTTGTGCGGTGAATAGGGGGTGTTGAGTCCAGTTCACTGAGCAAGGAGTAGGTCTTTCTATTACATATTGGGTTTATGGAACGGTATCTGAGCTCATTTGAAACCCTTGTTTTATGCATCACCCCACCCCACCTTTCCCGTTAAGCAGCCATAGTGTGTTTTGTAAACTTGTGACTCTGTTCTGTTTTGTAAACCTGTAACTCTGTTCTGTTTTGTAATTCAGTTCAAGTGTAGCGGTTTTTACATTCCCTCTATAAGTGATAGCTTATAATAAGTGTGTTTTTCTGTGTGACTTATTTCACTTAGAATCGTCGAAGCTAAAGCCACTCATCATGCTGCTACTAGCCTTATGACATTGATTTCATGGCTGAGTGATATTCCATTGTACATAAAGACCACCACTTCTTTATCCATTTTTCTCTTTCCTGGGATATTTAAGGTGTCACGAAGTGGAGGTTCTTGTCAACAGAGCAGCCCCAAACTTTGGGGTGCCTGTGTCTTGCTGATTTTTAGTTTTCCCAATTTATACGCCCATGAGTGGAAGTGCCCTATGCGCTCTAAGCTGTGTTTTTTCGATGTTTCAGGACACACCGTACACTTCTCCAGAGTGGCTGTTGGCAATTTACATCCCGCCCATCAGCGTAGCAAGGCTCCCATTTCTCCATGGCCTGTTCTACATTTCTGGTTTTGACACTTTTTTCCGCATGGCCCTTTTGACCTATGGGAAGCGAGACTTCTTTGTAGCGCTGATTTGCCTTTCCAGGTTGCTTGGTTGGCCGAAAAGGGCGTATGCGTTTTTTCCTGAATATATTCAGGAAAAAACGCATACGCCCTTTTTGGCCAAGGGCATCATTGTCGACGTTTTGCCGCTTTTCATGTGCTTTAAAGGCGATTCGAATCGACCTCCTGAAATCTGTTTCCTGCAATTCTGCCTTGCTTTCAGATCCTCTTCGTTGCCTTCCCTCAATATATTTGTGGACGAGAGTTATCATTTATAACTCTGCAGGTTTGTGAATTGCAGTGCCCCTGAGCTCCATTTTTCAACTCGCTTTTTTGGGAGCTGGCCGCAAAAGCGCAGGATCGCCTCAGGCCCTATTCTGCTTCTGGGCGGCAGGCTGAGCCTGTGGTTAATTCTTCTTCCTGATGGGAAAATAGAGTGACCTGTGCCTGTCCCAACACCTAGAGCTAGTCTCTCATTGGCTCCCCCTCTTCCCGTTCATCCTCAGGACAAATTGCAAGCTGTACGGAACGGGAGGTTAAAGGTGCTGATTCTCCAAGGAGGGAGATTGCTAGTAAAGCGGCTGGAATGGCGAACCCGAGCACAAGGAGATGAGAAATGAGGTGCGTTTTAGAAACCTTTCCCGATCACACGGTGTACCACCTTCTGGGTTTCTCATGCATGTTTTCGAGGTAGGAAGATGCCCTTGAACCTGGAGATTTGGGACCCATGGGATGGGTAACAGGCAGTATTACTTTAAAGGCTCTGCGTTTGCTCCCCCAACCTCACCAAACCTCTCAGCCCCGAGAGTGTCCACCCTTATGTCTCCTCCAGCTGTGGGTCTAGATATGGTCAATCCAGGTTGCATCACAGCCCCTGAACGAATTTTGTAAGAATTTCTCTCTCTTTCACTGTCTTTGTTTCACGGGTTTTTAAAAGGAATTTATTTTTATAATGGGGTTTAGCTGCTTTTCACGGCTGTGTTTCTGCCGCTTTACACCCACTTGACTCACTTCCAGAGAGATATCAATACATAGGTTTTAAGATTCTTATTAGTCAGATATATTCTTGTGCGGTGAATAGCGGGTGTTGAGTCCAGTTCACTGAGCAAGGAGTAGGTCTTTCTATTACATATTGGGTTTATGGAACGGTATGTGAGCTCATTTGAAACCCTTGTTTTATGCATCACCCCACCCCACCTTTCCCGTTAAGCAGCCATAGTGTGTTTTCTAAACGTGTGACTCTGTTCTGTTTTGTAATTCAGTTCAAGTGTAGCGGTTTTTACATTCCCTCTATAAGTGATAGTTTATAATAAGTGTGTTTTTCTGTATGACTTATTTCACATAGAATCGTCGTAGCTAAAGCCACTCATCATGCTGCTACTAGCCTTATGACATTGATTTCATGGCTGAGTGATATTCCATTGTACATAAGGACCACCACTTCTTTATCCATTTTTCTCTTTCCTGGGATATTTAAGGTGTCACGAAGTGGAGGTTCTTGTCAACAGAGCAGCCCCAAACTTTGGGGTGCCTGTGTCTTGCTGATTTTTAGTTTTCCCAATTTATACGCCCATGAGTGGAAGTGCCCTATGCGCTCTAAGCTGTGTTTTTTCGATGTTTCAGGACACACCGTACACTTCTCCAGAGTGGCTGTTGGCAATTTACATCCCGCCCATGAGCGTAGCAAGGCTCCCATTTCTGCATGGCCTGTAGTGCATTTCTGGTTTTGACACTTTTTTCAGCATGGCCCTTTTGACCGATGGGAAGCGAGACTTCTTTGTAGCGCTGATTTGCCTTTCCAGGTTGCTTGGTTGGCCAAAAAGGGCGTATGCGTTTTTTCCTGAATATATTCAGGAAAAAACGCATACGCCCTTTTTGGCCAAGGGCATCATTGTCGACATTTTGCCGCTTTTCATGTGCTTTAAAGGCGATTCGAATCGACCTCCTGAAATCTGTTTCCTGCAATTCTGCCTTGCTTTCAGATCCTCTTCGTTGCCTTCCCTCAATATATTTGTGGACGAGAGTTATCATTTATAACTCTGCAGGTTTGTGAATTGCAGTGCCCCTGAGCTCCATTTTTCAACTCGCTTTTTTGGGAGCTGGCCACAAAAGCGCAGGATTGCCTCAGGCCCTATTCTGCTTCCGGGCGGCAGGCTGAGCCTGTGGTTAATTCTTCTTCCTGATGGGAAAATAGAGTGACCTGTGCCTGTCCCAACACCTAGAGCTAGTCTCTCATTGGCTCCCCCTCTTCCCGTTCATCCTCAGGACAAATTGCAAGCTGTACGGAACGGGAGGTTAAAGGTGCTGATTCTCCAAGGAGGGAGATTGCTAGTAAAGCGGCTGGAATGGCGAACCCGAGCACAAGGAGATGAGAAATGAGGTGCGTTTTAGAAACCTTTCCCGATCACACGGTGTACCACCTTCTGGGTTTCTCATGCATGTTTTCGAGGTAGGAAGATGCCCTTGAACCTGGAGATTTGGGACCCATGGGATGGGTAACAGGCAGTATTACTTTAAAGGCTCTGCGTTTGCTCCCCCAACCTCACCAAACCTCTCAGCCCCGAGAGTGTCCACCCTTATGTCTCCTCCAGCTGTGGGTCTAGATATGGTCAATCCAGGTTGCATCACAGCCCCTGAACGAATTTTGTAAGAATTTCTCTCTCTTTCACTGTCTTTGTTTCACGGGTTTTTAAAAGGAATTTATTTTTATAATGGGGTTTAGCTGCTTTTCACGGCTGTGTTTCTGCCACTTTACACCCACTTGACTCACTTCCAGAGAGATATCAATACATAGGTTTTAAGATTCTTACTAGTCAGATATATTCTTGTGCGGTGAATAGGGGGTGTTGAGTCCAGTTCACTGAGCAAGGAGTAGGTCTTTCTATTACATATTGGGTTTATGGAACGGTATGTGAGCTCATTTGAAACCCTTGTTTTATGCATCACCCCACCCCACCTTTCCCGTTAAGCAGCCATAGTGTGTTTTCTAAACGTGTGACTCTGTTCTGTTTTGTAATTCAGTTCAAGTGTAGCGGTTTTTACATTCCCTCTATAAGTGATAGCTTATAATAAGTGTGTTTTTCTGTATGACTTATTTCACATAGAATCGGCGTAGCTAAAGCCACTCATCATGCTGCTACTAGCCTTATGACATTGATTTCATGGCTGAGTGATATTCCATTGTACATAAGGACCACCACTTCTTTATCCATTTTTCTCTTTCCTGGGATATTTAAGGTGTCACGAAGTGGAGGTTCTTGTCAACAGAGCAGCCCCAAACTTTGGGGTGCCTGTGTCTTGCTGATTTTTAGTTTTCCCAATTTATACGCCCATGAGTGGAAGTGCCCTATGCGCTCTAAGCTGTGTTTTTTCGATGTTTCAGGACACACCGTACACTTCTCCAGAGTGGCTGTTGGCAATTTACATCCCGCCCATCAGCCTAGCAAGGCTCCCATTTCTCCATGGCCTGTTCTGCATTTCTGGTTTTGACACTTTTTTCCGCATGGCCCTTTTGACCGATGGGAAGCGAGACTTCTTTGTAGCGCTGATTTGCCTTTCCAGGTTGCTTGGTTGGCCAAAAAGGGCGTATGCGTTTTTTCCTGAATATATTCAGGAAAAAACGCATACGCCCTTTTTGGCCAAGGGCATCATTGTCGACGTTTTGCCGCTTTTCATGTGCTTTAAAGGCGATTCGAATCGACCTCCTGAAATCTGTTTCCTGCAATTCTGCCTTGCTTTCAGATCCTCTTCGTTGCCTTCCCTCAATATATTTGTGGACGAGAGTTATCATTTATAACTCTGCAGGTTTGTGAATTGCAGTGCCCCTGAGCTCCATTTTTCAACTCGCTTTTTTGGGAGCTGGCCACAAAAGCACAGGATTGCCTCAGGCCCTATTCTGCTTCCGGGCGGCAGGCTGAGCCTGTGGTTAATTCTTCTTCCTGATGGGAAAATAGAGTGACCTGTGCCTGTCCCAACACCTAGAGCTAGTCTCTCATTGGCTCCCCCTCTTCCCGTTCATCCTCAGGACAAATTGCAAGCTGTACGGAACGGGAGGTTAAAGGTGCTGATTCTCCAAGGAGGGAGATTGCTAGTAAAGCGGCTGGAATGGCGAACCCGAGCACAAGGAGATGAGAAATGAGGTGCGTTTTAGAAACCTTTCCCGATCACACGGTGTACCACCTTCTGGGTTTCTCATGCATGTTTTCGAGGTAGGAAGATGCCCTTGAACCTGGAGATTTGGGACCCATGGGATGGGTAACAGGCAGTATTACTTTAAAGGCTCTGCGTTTGCTCCCCCAACCTCACCAAACCTCTCAGCCCCGAGAGTGTCCACCCTTATGTCTCCTCCAGCTGTGGGTCTAGATATGGTCAATCCAGGTTGCATCACAGCCCCTGAACGAATTTTGTAAGAATTTCTCTCTCTTTCACTGTCTTTGTTTCACGGGTTTTTAAAAGGAATTTATTTTTATAATGGGGTTTAGCTGCTTTTCACGGCTGTGTTTCTGCCGCTTTACAGCCACTTGACTCACTTCCAGAGAGATATCAATACATAGGTTTTAAGATTCTTACTAGTCAGATATATTCTTGTGCGGTGAATAGGGGGTGTTGAGTCCAGTTCACTGAGCAAGGAGTAGGTCTTTCTATTACATATTGGGTTTATGGAACGGTATCTGAGCTCATTTGAAACCCTTGTTTTATGCATCACCCCACCCCACCTTTCCCGTTAAGCAGCCATAGTGTGTTTTGTAAACGTGTGACTCTGTTCTGTTTTGTAATTCACTTCAAGTGTAGCGGTTTTTACATTCCCTCTATAAGTGATAGCTTATGATAAGTGTCTTTTTCTGTGTGACTTATTTCACTTAGAATCGTCGAAGCTAAAGCCACTCATCATGCTGCTACTAGCCTTATGACATTGATTTCATGGCTGAGTGATATTCCATTGTACATAAGGACCACCACTTCTTTATCCATTTTTCTCTTTCCTGGGATATTTAAGGTGTCACGAAGTGGAGGTTCTTGTCAACAGAGCAGCCCCAAACTTTGGGGTGCCTGTGTCTTGCTGATTTTTAGTTTTCCCAATTTATACGCCCATGAGTGGAAGTGCCCTATGCGCTCTAAGCTGTGTTTTTTTGATGTTTCAGGACACACCGTACACTTCTCCAGAGTGGCTGTTGGCAATTTACATCCCGCCTATCAGCGTAGCAAGGCTCCCATTTCTCCATGGCCTGTTCTGCATTTCTGGTTTTGACAGTTTTTTCCACATGGCCCTTTTGACCGATGGGAAGCGAGACTTCTTTGTAGCGCTGATTTGCCTTTCCAGGTTGCTTGGTTGGCTGAAAAGGGCGTATGCGTTTTTTCCTGAATATATTCAGGAAAAAACGCATACGCCCTTTTTGGCCAAGGGCATCATTGTCGACGTTTTGCCGCTTTTCATGTGCTTTAAAGGCGATTCGAATCGACCTCCTGAAATCTGTTTCCTGCAATTCTGCCTTGCTTTCAGATCCTCTTCGTTGCCTTCCCTCAATATATTTGTGGACGAGAGTTATCATTTATAACTCTGCAGGTTTGTGAATTGCAGTGCCCCTGAGCTCCATTTTTCAACTCGCTTTTTTGGGAGCTGGCCGCAAAAGCGCAGGATCGCCTCAGGCCCTATTCTGCTTCCGGGTGGCAGGCTGAGCCTGTGGTTAATTCTTCTTCTTGATGGGAAAATAGAGTGACCTGTGCCTGTCCCAACACCTAGAGCTAGTCTCTCATTGGCTCCCCCTCTTCCCGTTCATCCTCAGGACAAATTGCAAGCTGTACGGAACGGGAGGTTAAAGGTGCTGATTCTCCAAGGAGGGAGATTGCTAGTAAAGCGGCTGGAATGGCGAACCCGAGCACAAGGAGATGAGAAATGAGGTGCGTTTTAGAAACCTTTCCCGATCACACGGTGTACCACCTTCTGGGTTTCTCATGCATGTTTTCGAGGTAGGAAGATGCCCTTGAACCTGGAGATTTGGGACCCATGGGATGGGTAACAGGCAGTATTACTTTAAAGGCTCTGCGTTTGCTCCCCCAACCTCACCAAACCTCTCAGCCCCGAGAGTGTCCACCCTTATGTCTCCTCCAGCTGTGGGTCTAGATATGGTCAATCCAGGTTGCATCACAGCCCCTGAACGAATTTTGTAAGAATTTCTCTCTCTTTCACTGTCTTTGTTTCACGGGTTTTTAAAAGGAATTTATTTTTATAATGGGGTTTAGCTGCTTTTCACGGCTGTGTTTCTGCCGCTTTACACCCACTTGACTCACTTCCAGAGAGATATCAATACATAGGTTTTAAGATTCTTATTAGTCAGATATATTCTTGTGCGGTGAATAGCGGGTGTTGAGTCCAGTTCACTGAGCAAGGAGTAGGTCTTTCTATTACATATTGGGTTTATGGAACGGTATCTGAGCTCATTTGAAACCCTTGTTTTATGCATCACCCCACCCCACCTTTCCCGTTAAGCAGCCATAGTGTGTTTTCTAAACGTGTGACTCTGTTCTGTTTTGTAATTCAGTTCAAGTGTAGCGGTTTTTACATTCCCTCTATAAGTGATAGTTTATAATAAGTGTGTTTTTCTGTATGACTTATTTCACATAGAATCGTCGTAGCTAAAGCCACTCATCATGCTGCTACTAGCCTTATGACATTGATTTCATGGCTGAGTGATATTCCATTGTACATAAGGACCACCACTTCTTTATCCATTTTTCTCTTTCCTGGGATATTTAAGGTGTCACGAAGTGGAGGTTCTTGTCAACAGAGCAGCCCCAAACTTTGGGGTGCCTGTGTCTTGCTGATTTTTAGTTTTCCCAATTTATACGCCCATGAGTGGAAGTGCCCTATGCGCTCTAAGCTGTGTTTTTTCGATGTTTCAGGACACACCGTACACTTCTCCAGAGTGGCTGTTGGCAATTTACATCCCGCCCATGAGCGTAGCAAGGCTCCCATTTCTGCATGGCCTGTAGTGCATTTCTGGTTTTGACACTTTTTTCAGCATGGCCCTTTTGACCGATGGGAAGCGAGACTTCTTTGTAGCGCTGATTTGCCTTTCCAGGTTGCTTGGTTGGCCAAAAAGGGCGTATGCGTTTTTTCCTGAATATATTCAGGAAAAAACGCATACGCCCTTTTTGGCCAAGGGCATCATTGTCGACATTTTGCCGCTTTTCATGTGCTTTAAAGGCGATTCGAATCGACCTCCTGAAATCTGTTTCCTGCAATTCTGCCTTGCTTTCAGATCCTCTTCGTTGCCTTCCCTCAATATATTTGTGGACGAGAGTTATCATTTATAACTCTGCAGGTTTGTGAATTGCAGTGCCCCTGAGCTCCATTTTTCAACTCGCTTTTTTGGGAGCTGGCCGCAAAAGCGCAGGATTGCCTCAGGCCCTATTCTGCTTCCGGGCGGCAGGCTGAGCCTGTGGTTAATTCTTCTTCCTGATGGGAAAATAGAGTGACCTGTGCCTGCCCCAACACCTAGAGCTAGTCTCTCATTGGCTCCCCCTCTTCCCGTTCATCCTCAGGACAAATTGCAAGCTGTACGGAACGGGAGGTTAAAGGTGCTGATTCTCCAAGGAGGGAGATTGCTAGTAAAGCGGCTGGAATGGCGAACCCGAGCACAAGGAGATGAGAAATGAGGTGCGTTTTAGAAACCTTTCCCGATCACACGGTGTACCACCTTCTGGGTTTCTCATGCATGTTTTCGAGGTAGGAAGATGCCCTTGAACCTGGAGATTTGGGACCCATGGGATGGGTAACAGGCAGTATTACTTTAAAGGCTCTGCGTTTGCTCCCCCAACCTCACCAAACCTCTCAGCCCCGAGAGTGTCCACCCTTATGTCTCCTCCAGCTGTGGGTCTAGATATGGTCAATCCAGGTTGCATCACAGCCCCTGAACGAATTTTGTAAGAATTTCTCTCTCTTTCACTGTCTTTGTTTCACGGGTTTTTAAAAGGAATTTATTTTTATAATGGGGTTTAGCTGCTTTTCACGGCTGTGTTTCTGCCGCTTTACACCCACTTGACTCACTTCCAGAGAGATATCAATACATAGGTTTTAAGATTCTTACTAGTCAGATATATTCTTGTGCGGTGAATAGGGGGTGTTGAGTCCAGTTCACTGAGCAAGGAGTAGGTCTTTCTATTACATATTGGGTTTATGGAACGGTATGTGAGCTCATTTGAAACCCTTGTTTTATGCATCACCCCACCCCACCTTTCCCGTTAAGCAGCCATAGTGTGTTTTCTAAACGTGTGACTCTGTTCTGTTTTGTAATTCAGTTCAAGTGTAGCGGTTTTTACATTCCCTCTATAAGTGATAGCTTATAATAAGTGTGTTTTTCTGTATGACTTATTTCACATAGAATCGGCGTAGCTAAAGCCACTCATCATGCTGCTACTAGCCTTATGACATTGATTTCATGGCTGAGTGATATTCCATTGTACATAAGGACCACCACTTCTTTATCCATTTTTCTCTTTCCTGGGATATTTAAGGTGTCACGAAGTGGAGGTTCTTGTCAACAGAGCAGCCCCAAACTTTGGGGTGCCTGTGTCTTGCTGATTTTTAGTTTTCCCAATTTATACGCCCATGAGTGGAAGTGCCCTATGCGCTCTAAGCTGTGTTTTTTCGATGTTTCAGGACACACCGTACACTTCTCCAGAGTGGCTGTTGGCAATTTACATCCCGCCCATCAGCCTAGCAAGGCTCCCATTTCTCCATGGCCTGTTCTGCATTTCTGGTTTTGACACTTTTTTCCGCATGGCCCTTTTGACCGATGGGAAGCGAGACTTCTTTGTAGCGCTGATTTGCCTTTCCAGGTTGCTTGGTTGGCCAAAAAGGGCGTATGCGTTTTTTCCTGAATATATTCAGGAAAAAACGCATACGCCCTTTTTGGCCAAGGGCATCATTGTCGACGTTTTGCCGCTTTTCATGTGCTTTAAAGGCGATTCGAATCGACCTCCTGAAATCTGTTTCCTGCAATTCTGCCTTGCTTTCAGATCCTCTTCGTTGCCTTCCCTCAATATATTTGTGGACGAGAGTTATCATTTATAACTCTGCAGATTTGTGAATTGCAGTGCCCCTGAGCTCCATTTTTCAACTCGCTTTTTTGGGAGCTGGCCACAAAAGCGCAGGATTGCCTCAGGCCCTATTCTGCTTCCGGGCGGCAGGCTGAGCCTGTGGTTAATTCTTCTTCCTGATGGGAAAATAGAGTGACCTGTGCCTGTCCCAACACCTAGAGCTAGTCTCTCATTGGCTCCCCGTCTTCCCGTTCATCCTCAGGACAAATTGCAAGCTGTACGGAACGGGAGGTTAAAGGTGCTGATTCTCCAAGGAGGGAGATTGCTAGTAAAGCGGCTGGAAAGGCGAACCCGAGCACAAGGAGATGAGAAATGAGGTGCGTTTTAGAAACCTTTCCCGATCACACGGTGTACCACCTTCTGGGTTTCTCATGCATGTTTTCGAGGTAGGAAGATGCCCTTGAACCTGGAGATTTGGGACCCATGGGATGGGTAACAGGCAGTATTACTTTAAAGGCTCTGCGTTTGCTCCCCCAACCTCACCAAACCTCTCAGCCCCGAGAGTGTCCACCCTTATGTCTCCTCCAGCTGTGGGTCTAGATATGGTCAATCCAGGTTGCATCACAGCCCCTGAACGTATTTTGTAAGAATTTCTCTCTCTTTCACTGTCTTTGTTTCACGGGTTTTTAAAAGGAATTTATTTTTATAATGGGGTTTAGCTGCTTTTCACGGCTGTGTTTCTGCCGCTTTACAGCCACTTGACTCACTTCCAGAGAGATATCAATACATAGGTTTTAAGATTCTTACTAGTCAGATATATTCTTGTGCGGTGAATAGGGGGTGTTGAGTCCAGTTCACTGAGCAAGGAGTAGGTCTTTCTATTACATATTGGGTTTATGGAACGGTATCTGAGCTCATTTGAAACCCTTGTTTTATGCATCACCCCACCCCACCTTTCCCGTTAAGCAGCCATAGTGTGTTTTGTAAACTTGTGACTCTGTTCTGTTTTGTAAACCTGTAACTCTGTTCTGTTTTGTAATTCAGTTCAAGTGTAGCGGTTTTTACATTCCCTCTATAAGTGATAGCTTATAATAAGTGTGTTTTTCTGTGTGACTTATTTCACTTAGAATCGTCGAAGCTAAAGCCACTCATCATGCTGCTACTAGCCTTATGACATTGATTTCATGGCTGAGTGATATTCCATTGTACATAAAGACCACCACTTCTTTATCCATTTTTCTCTTTCCTGGGATATTTAAGGTGTCACGAAGTGGAGGTTCTTGTCAACAGAGCAGCCCCAAACTTTGGGGTGCCTGTGTCTTGCTGATTTTTAGTTTTCCCAATTTATACGCCCATGAGTGGAAGTGCCCTATGCGCTCTAAGCTGTGTTTTTTCGATGTTTCAGGACACACCGTACACTTCTCCAGACTGGCTGTTGGCAATTTACATCACGCCCATCAGCGTAGCAAGGCTCCCATTTCTCCATGGCCTGTTCTGCATTTCTGGTTTTGACACTTTTTTCCGCATGGCCCTTTTGACCTATGGGAAGCGAGACTTCTTTGTAGCGCTGATTTGCCTTTCCAGGTTGCTTGGTTGGCCGAAAAGGGCGTATGCGTTTTTTCCTGAATATATTCAGGAAAAAACGCATACGCCCTTTTTGGCCAAGGGCATCATTGTCGACGTTTTGCCGCTTTTCATGTGCTTTAAAGGCGATTCGAATCGACCTCCTGAAATCTGTTTCCTGCAATTCTGCCTTGCTTTCAGATCCTCTTCGTTGCCTTCCCTCAATATATTTGTGGACGAGAGTTATCATTTATAACTCTGCAGGTTTGTGAATTGCAGTGCCCCTGAGCTCCATTTTTCAACTCGCTTTTTTGGGAGCTGGCCGCAAAAGCGCAGGATCGCCTCAGGCCCTATTCTGCTTCTGGGCGGCAGGCTGAGCCTGTGGTTAATTCTTCTTCCTGATGGGAAAATAGAGTGACCTGTGCCTGTCCCAACACCTAGAGCTAGTCTCTCATTGGCTCCCCCTCTTCCCGTTCATCCTCAGGACAAATTGCAAGCTGTACGGAACGGGAGGTTAAAGGTGCTGATTCTCCAAGGAGGGAGATTGCTAGTAAAGCGGCTGGAATGGCGAACCCGAGCACAAGGAGATGAGAAATGAGGTGCGTTTTAGAAACCTTTCCCGATCACACGGTGTACCACCTTCTGGGTTTCTCATGCATGTTTTCGAGGTAGGAAGATGCCCTTGAACCTGGAGATTTGGGACCCATGGGATGGGTAACAGGCAGTATTACTTTAAAGGCTCTGCGTTTGCTCCCCCAACCTCACCAAACCTCTCAGCCCCGAGAGTGTCCACCCTTATGTCTCCTCCAGCTGTGGGTCTAGATATGGTCAATCCAGGTTGCATCACAGCCCCTGAACGAATTTTGTAAGAATTTCTCTCTCTTTCACTGTCTTTGTTTCACGGGTTTTTAAAAGGAATTTATTTTTATAATGGGGTTTAGCTGCTTTTCACGGCTGTGTTTCTGCCGCTTTACACCCACTTGACTCACTTCCAGAGAGATATCAATACATAGGTTTTAAGATTCTTATTAGTCAGATATATTCTTGTGCAGTGAATAGCGGGTGTTGAGTCCAGTTCACTGAGCAAGGAGTAGGTCTTTCTATTACATATTGGGTTTATGGAACGGTATCTGAGCTCATTTGAAACCCTTGTTTTATGCATCACCCCACCCCACCTTTCCCGTTAAGCAGCCATAGTGTGTTTTCTAAACGTGTGACTCTGTTCTGTTTTGTAATTCAGTTCAAGTGTAGCGGTTTTTACATTCCCTCTATAAGTGATAGCTTATAATAAGTGTGTTTTTCTGTATGACTTATTTCACATAGAATCGGCGTAGCTAAAGCCACTCATCATGCTGCTACTAGCCTTATGACATTGATTTCATGGCTGAGTGATATTCCATTGTACATAAGGACCACCACTTCTTTATCCATTTTTCTCTTTCCTGGGATATTTAAGGTGTCACGAAGTGGAGGTTCTTGTCAACAGAGCAGCCCCAAACTTTGGGGTGCCTGTGTCTTGCTGATTTTTAGTTTTCCCAATTTATACGCCCATGAGTGGAAGTGCCCTATGCGCTCTAAGCTGTGTTTTTTCGATGTTTCAGGACACACCGTACACTTCTCCAGAGTGGCTGTTGGCAATTTACATCCCGCCCATGAGCGTAGCAAGGCTCCCATTTCTGCATGGCCTGTAGTGCATTTCTGGTTTTGACACTTTTTTCAGCATGGCCCTTTTGACCGATGGGAAGCGAGACTTCTTTGTAGCGCTGATTTGCCTTTCCAGGTTGCTTGGTTGGCCAAAAAGGGCGTATGCGTTTTTTCCTGAATATATTCAGGAAAAAACGCATACGCCCTTTTTGGCCAAGGGCATCATTGTCGACATTTTGCCGCTTTTCATGTGCTTTAAAGGCGATTCGAATCGACCTCCTGAAATCTGTTTCCTGCAATTCTGCCTTGCTTTCAGATCCTCTTCGTTGCCTTCCCTCAATATATTTGTGGACGAGAGTTATCATTTATAACTCTGCAGGTTTGTGAATTGCAGTGCCCCTGAGCTCCATTTTTCAACTCGCTTTTTTGGGAGCTGGCCGCAAAAGCGCAGGATTGCCTCAGGCCCTATTCTGCTTCCGGGCGGCAGGCTGAGCCTGTGGTTAATTCTTCTTCCTGATGGGAAAATAGAGTGACCTGTGCCTGCCCCAACACCTAGAGCTAGTCTCTCATTGGCTCCCCCTCTTCCCGTTCATCCTCAGGACAAATTGCAAGCTGTACGGAACGGGAGGTTAAAGGTGCTGATTCTCCAAGGAGGGAGATTGCTAGTAAAGCGGCTGGAATGGCGAACCCGAGCACAAGGAGATGAGAAATGAGGTGCGTTTTAGAAACCTTTCCCGATCACACGGTGTACCACCTTCTGGGTTTCTCATGCATGTTTTCGAGGTAGGAAGATGCCCTTGAACCTGGAGATTTGGGACCCATGGGATGGGTAACAGGCAGTATTACTTTAAAGGCTCTGCGTTTGCTCCCCCAACCTCACCAAACCTCTCAGCCCCGAGAGTGTCCACCCTTATGTCTCCTCCAGCTGTGGGTCTAGATATGGTCAATCCAGGTTGCATCACAGCCCCTGAACGAATTTTGTAAGAATTTCTCTCTCTTTCACTGTCTTTGTTTCACGGGTTTTTAAAAGGAATTTATTTTTATAATGGGGTTTAGCTGCTTTTCACGGCTGTGTTTCTGCCGCTTTACACCCACTTGACTCACTTCCAGAGAGATATCAATACATAGGTTTTAAGATTCTTACTAGTCAGATATATTCTTGTGCGGTGAATAGGGGGTGTTGAGTCCAGTTCACTGAGCAAGGAGTAGGTCTTTCTATTACATATTGGGTTTATGGAACGGTATGTGAGCTCATTTGAAACCCTTGTTTTATGCATCACCCCACCCCACCTTTCCCGTTAAGCAGCCATAGTGTGTTTTGTAAAGTTGTGACTCTGTTCTGTTTTGTAAACCTGTAACTCTGTTCTGTTTTGTAATTCAGTTCAAGTGTAGCGGTTTTTACATTCCCTCTATAAGTGATAGCTTATAATAAGTGTGTTTTTCTGTGTGACTTATTTCACTTAGAATCGTCGAAGCTAAAGCCACTCATCATGCTGCTACTAGCCTTATGACATTGATTTCATGGCTGAGTGATATTCCATTGTACATAAAGACCACCACTTCTTTATCCATTTTTCTCTTTCCTGGGATATTTAAGGTGTCACGAAGTGGAGGTTCTTGTCAACAGAGCAGCCCCAAACTTTGGGGTGCCTGTGTCTTGCTGATTTTTAGTTTTCCCAATTTATACGCCCATGAGTGGAAGTGCCCTATGCGCTCTAAGCTGTGTTTTTTCGATGTTTCAGGACACACCGTACACTTCTCCAGACTGGCTGTTGGCAATTTACATCACGCCCATCAGCGTAGCAAGGCTCCCATTTCTCCATGGCCTGTTCTGCATTTCTGGTTTTGACACTTTTTTCCGCATGGCCCTTTTGACCTATGGGAAGCGAGACTTCTTTGTAGCGCTGATTTGCCTTTCCAGGTTGCTTGGTTGGCCGAAAAGGGCGTATGCGTTTTTTCCTGAATATATTCAGGAAAAAACGCATACGCCCTTTTTGGCCAAGGGCATCATTGTCGACGTTTTGCCGCTTTTCATGTGCTTTAAAGGCGATTCGAATCGACCTCCTGAAATCTGTTTCCTGCAATTCTGCCTTGCTTTCAGATCCTCTTCGTTGCCTTCCCTCAATATATTTGTGGACGAGAGTTATCATTTATAACTCTGCAGGTTTGTGAATTGCAGTGCCCCTGAGCTCCATTTTTCAACTCGCTTTTTTGGGAGCTGGCCGCAAAAGCGCAGGATCGCCTCAGGCCCTATTCTGCTTCTGGGCGGCAGGCTGAGCCTGTGGTTAATTCTTCTTCCTGATGGGAAAATAGAGTGACCTGTGCCTGTCCCAACACCTAGAGCTAGTCTCTCATTGGCTCCCCCTCTTCCCGTTCATCCTCAGGACAAATTGCAAGCTGTACGGAACGGGAGGTTAAAGGTGCTGATTCTCCAAGGAGGGAGATTGCTAGTAAAGCGGCTGGAATGGCGAACCCGAGCACAAGGAGATGAGAAATGAGGTGCGTTTTAGAAACCTTTCCCGATCACACGGTGTACCACCTTCTGGGTTTCTCATGCATGTTTTCGAGGTAGGAAGATGCCCTTGAACCTGGAGATTTGGGACCCATGGGATGGGTAACAGGCAGTATTACTTTAAAGGCTCTGCGTTTGCTCCCCCAACCTCACCAAACCTCTCAGCCCCGAGAGTGTCCACCCTTATGTCTCCTCCAGCTGTGGGTCTAGATATGGTCAATCCAGGTTGCATCACAGCCCCTGAACGAATTTTGTAAGAATTTCTCTCTCTTTCACTGTCTTTGTTTCACGGGTTTTTAAAAGGAATTTATTTTTATAATGGGGTTTAGCTGCTTTTCACGGCTGTGTTTCTGCCGCTTTACACCCACTTGACTCACTTCCAGAGAGATATCAATACATAGGTTTTAAGATTCTTATTAGTCAGATATATTCTTGTGCAGTGAATAGCGGGTGTTGAGTCCAGTTCACTGAGCAAGGAGTAGGTCTTTCTATTACATATTGGGTTTATGGAACGGTATCTGAGCTCATTTGAAACCCTTGTTTTATGCATCACCCCACCCCACCTTTCCCGTTAAGCAGCCATAGTGTGTTTTCTAAACGTGTGACTCTGTTCTGTTTTGTAATTCAGTTCAAGTGTAGCGGTTTTTACATTCCCTCTATAAGTGATAGCTTATAATAAGTGTGTTTTTCTGTATGACTTATTTCACATAGAATCGGCGTAGCTAAAGCCACTCATCATGCTGCTACTAGCCTTATGACATTGATTTCATGGCTGAGTGATATTCCATTGTACATAAGGACCACCACTTCTTTATCCATTTTTCTCTTTCCTGGGATATTTAAGGTGTCACGAAGTGGAGGTTCTTGTCAACAGAGCAGCCCCAAACTTTGGGGTGCCTGTGTCTTGCTGATTTTTAGTTTTCCCAATTTATACGCCCATGAGTGGAAGTGCCCTATGCGCTCTAAGCTGTGTTTTTTCGATGTTTCAGGACACACCGTACACTTCTCCAGAGTGGCTGTTGGCAATTTACATCCCGCCCATGAGCGTAGCAAGGCTCCCATTTCTGCATGGCCTGTAGTGCATTTCTGGTTTTGACACTTTTTTCAGCATGGCCCTTTTGACCGATGGGAAGCGAGACTTCTTTGTAGCGCTGATTTGCCTTTCCAGGTTGCTTGGTTGGCCAAAAAGGGCGTATGCGTTTTTTCCTGAATATATTCAGGAAAAAACGCATACGCCCTTTTTGGCCAAGGGCATCATTGTCGACATTTTGCCGCTTTTCATGTGCTTTAAAGGCGATTCGAATCGACCTCCTGAAATCTGTTTCCTGCAATTCTGCCTTGCTTTCAGATCCTCTTCGTTGCCTTCCCTCAATATATTTGTGGACGAGAGTTATCATTTATAACTCTGCAGGTTTGTGAATTGCAGTGCCCCTGAGCTCCATTTTTCAACTCGCTTTTTTGGGAGCTGGCCGCAAAAGCGCAGGATTGCCTCAGGCCCTATTCTGCTTCCGGGCGGCAGGCTGAGCCTGTGGTTAATTCTTCTTCCTGATGGGAAAATAGAGTGACCTGTGCCTGCCCCAACACCTAGAGCTAGTCTCTCATTGGCTCCCCCTCTTCCCGTTCATCCTCAGGACAAATTGCAAGCTGTACGGAACGGGAGGTTAAAGGTGCTGATTCTCCAAGGAGGGAGATTGCTAGTAAAGCGGCTGGAATGGCGAACCCGAGCACAAGGAGATGAGAAATGAGGTGCGTTTTAGAAACCTTTCCCGATCACACGGTGTACCACCTTCTGGGTTTCTCATGCATGTTTTCGAGGTAGGAAGATGCCCTTGAACCTGGAGATTTGGGACCCATGGGATGGGTAACAGGCAGTATTACTTTAAAGGCTCTGCGTTTGCTCCCCCAACCTCACCAAACCTCTCAGCCCCGAGAGTGTCCACCCTTATGTCTCCTCCAGCTGTGGGTCTAGATATGGTCAATCCAGGTTGCATCACAGCCCCTGAACGAATTTTGTAAGAATTTCTCTCTCTTTCACTGTCTTTGTTTCACGGGTTTTTAAAAGGAATTTATTTTTATAATGGGGTTTAGCTGCTTTTCACGGCTGTGTTTCTGCCGCTTTACACCCACTTGACTCACTTCCAGAGAGATATCAATACATAGGTTTTAAGATTCTTACTAGTCAGATATATTCTTGTGCGGTGAATAGGGGGTGTTGAGTCCAGTTCACTGAGCAAGGAGTAGGTCTTTCTATTACATATTGGGTTTATGGAACGGTATGTGAGCTCATTTGAAACCCTTGTTTTATGCATCACCCCACCCCACCTTTCCCGTTAAGCAGCCATAGTGTGTTTTCTAAACGTGTGACTCTGTTCTGTTTTGTAATTCAGTTCAAGTGTAGCGGTTTTTACATTCCCTCTATAAGTGATAGCTTATAATAAGTGTGTTTTTCTGTATGACTTATTTCACATAGAATCGGCGTAGCTAAAGCCACTCATCATGCTGCTACTAGCCTTATGACATTGATTTCATGGCTGAGTGATATTCCATTGTACATAAGGACCACCACTTCTTTATCCATTTTTCTCTTTCCTGGGATATTTAAGGTGTCACGAAGTGGAGGTTCTTGTCAACAGAGCAGCCCCAAACTTTGGGGTGCCTGTGTCTTGCTGATTTTTAGTTTTCCCAATTTATACGCCCATGAGTGGAAGTGCCCTATGCGCTCTAAGCTGTGTTTTTTCGATGTTTCAGGACACACCGTACACTTCTCCAGAGTGGCTGTTGGCAATTTACATCCCGCCCATCAGCCTAGCAAGGCTCCCATTTCTCCATGGCCTGTTCTGCATTTCTGGTTTTGACAATTTTTTCCGCATGGCCCTTTTGACCGATGGGAAGCGAGACTTCTTTGTAGCGCTGATTTGCCTTTCCAGGTTGCTTGGTTGGCCAAAAAGGGCGTATGCGTTTTTTCCTGAATATATTCAGGAAAAAACGCATACGCCCTTTTTGGCCAAGGGCATCATTGTCGACGTTTTGCCGCTTTTCATGTGCTTTAAAGGCGATTCGAATCGACCTCCTGAAATCTGTTTCCTGCAATTCTGCCTTGCTTTCAGATCCTCTTCGTTGCCTTCCCTCAATATATTTGTGGACGAGAGTTATCATTTATAACTCTGCAGGTTTGTGAATTGCAGTGCCCCTGAGCTCCATTTTTCAACTCGCTTTTTTGGGAGCTGGCCACAAAAGCACAGGATTGCCTCAGGCCCTATTCTGCTTCCGGGCGGCAGGCTGAGCCTGTGGTTAATTCTTCTTCCTGATGGGAAAATAGAGTGACCTGTGCCTGTCCCAACACCTAGAGCTAGTCTCTCATTGGCTCCCCCTCTTCCCGTTCATCCTCAGGACAAATTGCAAGCTGTACGGAACGGGAGGTTAAAGGTGCTGATTCTCCAAGGAGGGAGATTGCTAGTAAAGCGGCTGGAATGGCGAACCCGAGCACAAGGAGATGAGAAATGAGGTGCGTTTTAGAAACCTTTCCCGATCACACGGTGTACCACCTTCTGGGTTTCTCATGCATGTTTTCGAGGTAGGAAGATGCCCTTGAACCTGGAGATTTGGGACCCATGGGATGGGTAACAGGCAGTATTACTTTAAAGGCTCTGCGTTTGCTCCCCCAACCTCACCAAACCTCTCAGCCCCGAGAGTGTCCACCCTTATGTCTCCTCCAGCTGTGGGTCTAGATATGGTCAATCCAGGTTGCATCACAGCCCCTGAACGAATTTTGTAAGAATTTCTCTCTCTTTCACTGTCTTTGTTTCACGGGTTTTTAAAAGGAATTTATTTTTATAATGGGGTTTAGCTGCTTTTCACGGCTGTGTTTCTGCCGCTTTACACCCACTTGACTCACTTCCAGAGAGATATCAATACATAGGTTTTAAGATTCTTACTAGTCAGATATATTCTTGTGCGGTGAATAGGGGGTGTTGAGTCCAGTTCACTGAGCAAGGAGTAGGTCTTTCTATTACATATTGGGTTTATGGAACGGTATGTGAGCTCATTTGAAACCCTTGTTTTATGCATCACCCCACCCCACCTTTCCCGTTAAGCAGCCATAGTGTGTTTTCTAAACGTGTGACTCTGTTCTGTTTTGTAATTCAGTTCAAGTGTAGCGGTTTTTACATTCCCTCTATAAGTGATAGCTTATAATAAGTGTGTTTTTCTGTATGACTTATTTCACATAGAATCGGCGTAGCTAAAGCCACTCATCATGCTGCTACTAGCCTTATGACATTGATTTCATGGCTGAGTGATATTCCATTGTACATAAGGACCACCACTTCTTTATCCATTTTTCTCTTTCCTGGGATATTTAAGGTGTCACGAAGTGGAGGTTCTTGTCAACAGAGCAGCCCCAAACTTTGGGGTGCCTGTGTCTTGCTGATTTTTAGTTTTCCCAATTTATACGCCCATGAGTGGAAGTGCCCTATGCGCTCTAAGCTGTGTTTTTTCGATGTTTCAGGACACACCGTACACTTCTCCAGAGTGGCTGTTGGCAATTTACATCCCGCCCATCAGCCTAGCAAGGCTCCCATTTCTCCGTGGCCTGTTCTGCATTTCTGGTTTTGACACTTTTTTCCGCATGGCCCTTTTGACCGATGGGAAGCGAGACTTCTTTGTAGCGCTGATTTGCCTTTCCAGGTTGCTTGGTTGGCCAAAAAGGGCGTATGCGTTTTTTCCTGAATATATTCAGGAAAAAACGCATACGCCCTTTTTGGCCAAGGGCATCATTGTCGACGTTTTGCGGCTTTTCATGTGCTTTAAAGGCGATTCGAATCGACCTCCTGAAATCTGTTTCCTGCAATTCTGCCTTGCTTTCAGATCCTCTTCGTTGCCTTCCCTCAATATATTTGTGGACGAGAGTTATCATTTATAACTCTGCAGGTTTGTGAATTGCAGTGCCCCTGAGCTCCATTTTTCAACTCGCTTTTTTGGGAGCTGGCCACAAAAGCACAGGATTGCCTCAGGCCCTATTCTGCTTCCAGGCGGCAGGCTGAGCCTGTGGTTAATTCTTCTTCCTGATGGGAAAATAGAGTGACCTGTGCCTGTCCCAACACCTAGAGCTAGTCTCTCATTGGCTCCCCCTCTTCCCGTTCATCCTCAGGACAAATTGCAAGCTGTACGGAACGGGAGGTTAAAGGTGCTGATTCTCCAAGGAGGGAGATTGCTAGTAAAGCGGCTGGAATGGCGAACCCGAGCACAAGGAGATGAGAAATGAGGTGCGTTTTAGAAACCTTTCCCGATCACACGGTGTACCACCTTCTGGGTTTCTCATGCATGTTTTCGAGGTAGGAAGATGCCCTTGAACCTGGAGATTTGGGACCCATGGGATGGGTAACAGGCAGTATTACTTTAAAGGCTCTGCGTTTGCTCCCCCAACCTCACCAAACCTCTCAGCCCCGAGAGTGTCCACCCTTATGTCTCCTCCAGCTGTGGGTCTAGATATGGTCAATCCAGGTTGCATCACAGCCCCTGAACGAATTTTGTAAGAATTTCTCTCTCTTTCACTGTCTTTGTTTCACGGGTTTTTAAAAGGAATTTATTTTTATAATGGGGTTTAGCTGCTTTTCACGGCTGTGTTTCTGCCGCTTTACAGCCACTTGACTCACTTCCAGAGAGATATCAATACATAGGTTTTAAGATTCTTACTAGTCAGATATATTCTTGTGCGGTGAATAGGGGGTGTTGAGTCCAGTTCACTGAGCAAGGAGTAGGTCTTTCTATTACATATTGGGTTTATGGAACGGTATCTGAGCTCATTTGAAACCCTTGTTTTATGCATCACCCCACCCCACCTTTCCCGTTAAGCAGCCATAGTGTGTTTTGTAAACTTGTGACTCTGTTCTGTTTTGTAAACCTGTAACTCTGTTCTGTTTTGTAATTCAGTTCAAGTGTAGCGGTTTTTACATTCCCTCTATAAGTGATAGCTTATAATAAGTGTGTTTTTCTGTGTGACTTATTTCACTTAGAATCGTCGAAGCTAAAGCCACTCATCATGCTGCTACTAGCCTTATGACATTGATTTCATGGCTGAGTGATATTCCATTGTACATAAAGACCACCACTTCTTTATCCATTTTTCTCTTTCCTGGGATATTTAAGGTGTCACGAAGTGGAGGTTCTTGTCAACAGAGCAGCCCCAAACTTTGGGGTGCCTGTGTCTTGCTGATTTTTAGTTTTCCCAATTTATACGCCCATGAGTGGAAGTGCCCTATGCGCTCTAAGCTGTGTTTTTTCGATGTTTCAGGACACACCGTACACTTCTCCAGAGTGGCTGTTGGCAATTTACATCCCGCCCATCAGCGTAGCAAGGCTCCCATTTCTCCATGGCCTGTTCTGCATTTCTGGTTTTGACACTTTTTTCCGCATGGCCCTTTTGACCTATGGGAAGCGAGACTTCTTTGTAGCGCTGATTTGCCTTTCCACGTTGCTTGGTTGGCCGAAAAGGGCGTATGCGTTTTTTCCTGAATATATTCAGGAAAAAACGCATACGCCCTTTTTGGCCAAGGGCATCATTGTCGACGTTTTGCCGCTTTTCATGTGCTTTAAAGGCGATTCGAATCGACCTCCTGAAATCTGTTTCCTGCAATTCTGCCTTGCTTTCAGATCCTCTTCGTTGCCTTCCCTCAATATATTTGTGGACGAGAGTTATCATTTATAACTCTGCAGGTTTGTGAATTGCAGTGCCCCTGAGCTCCATTTTTCAACTCGCTTTTTTGGGAGCTGGCCGCAAAAGCGCAGGATCGCCTCAGGCCCTATTCTGCTTCTGGGCGGCAGGCTGAGCCTGTGGTTAATTCTTCTTCCTGATGGGAAAATAGAGTGACCTGTGCCTGTCCCAACACCTAGAGCTAGTCTCTCATTGGCTCCCCCTCTTCCCGTTCATCCTCAGGACAAATTGCAAGCTGTACGGAACGGGAGGTTAAAGGTGCTGATTCTCCAAGGAGGGAGATTGCTAGTAAAGCGGCTGGAATGGCGAACCCGAGCACAAGGAGATGAGAAATGAGGTGCGTTTTAGAAACCTTTCCCGATCACACGGTGTACCACCTTCTGGGTTTCTCATGCATGTTTTCGAGGTAGGAAGATGCCCTTGAACCTGGAGATTTGGGACCCATGGGATGGGTAACAGGCAGTATTACTTTAAAGGCTCTGCGTTTGCTCCCCCAACCTCACCAAACCTCTCAGCCCCGAGAGTGTCCACCCTTATGTCTCCTCCAGCTGTGGGTCTAGATATGGTCAATCCAGGTTGCATCACAGCCCCTGAACGAATTTTGTAAGAATTTCTCTCTCTTTCACTGTCTTTGTTTCACGGGTTTTTAAAAGGAATTTATTTTTATAATGGGGTTTAGCTGCTTTTCACGGCTGTGTTTCTGCCGCTTTACACCCACTTGACTCACTTCCAGAGAGATATCAATACATAGGTTTTAAGATTCTTATTAGTCAGATATATTCTTGGGCGGTGAATAGCGGGTGTTGAGTCCAGTTCACTGAGCAAGGAGTAGGTCTTTCTATTACATATTGGGTTTATGGAACGGTATCTGAGCTCATTTGAAACCCTTGTTTTATGCATCACCCCACCCCACCTTTCCCGTTAAGCAGCCATAGTGTGTTTTCTAAACGTGTGACTCTGTTCTGTTTTGTAATTCAGTTCAAGTGTAGCGGTTTTTACATTCCCTCTATAAGTGATAGTTTATAATAAGTGTGTTTTTCTGTATGACTTATTTCACATAGAATCGTCGTAGCTAAAGCCACTCATCATGCTGCTACTAGCCTTATGACATTGATTTCATGGCTGAGTGATATTCCATTGTACATAAGGACCACCACTTCTTTATCCATTTTTCTCTTTCCTGGGATATTTAAGGTGTCACGAAGTGGAGGTTCTTGTCAACAGAGCAGCCCCAAACTTTGGGGTGCCTGTGTCTTGCTGATTTTTAGTTTTCCCAATTTATACGCCCATGAGTGGAAGTGCCCTATGCGCTCTAAGCTGTGTTTTTTCGATGTTTCAGGACACACCGTACACTTCTCCAGAGTGGCTGTTGGCAATTTACATCCCGCCCATGAGCGTAGCAAGGCTCCCATTTCTGCATGGCCTGTAGTGCATTTCTGGTTTTGACACTTTTTTCAGCATGGCCCTTTTGACCGATGGGAAGCGAGACTTCTTTGTAGCGCTGATTTGCCTTTCCAGGTTGCTTGGTTGGCCAAAAAGGGCGTATGCGTTTTTTCCTGAATATATTCAGGAAAAAACGCATACGCCCTTTTTGGCCAAGGGCATCATTGTCGACATTTTGCCGCTTTTCATGTGCTTTAAAGGCGATTCGAATCGACCTCCTGAAATCTGTTTCCTGCAATTCTGCCTTGCTTTCAGATCCTCTTCGTTGCCTTCCCTCAATATATTTGTGGACGAGAGTTATCATTTATAACTCTGCAGGTTTGTGAATTGCAGTGCCCCTGAGCTCCATTTTTCAACTCGCTTTTTTGGGAGCTGGCCACAAAAGCGCAGGATTGCCTCAGGCCCTATTCTGCTTCCGGGCGGCAGGCTGAGCCTGTGGTTAATTCTTCTTCCTGATGGGAAAATAGAGTGACCTGTGCCTGCCCCAACACCTAGAGCTAGTCTCTCATTGGCTCCCCCTCTTCCCGTTCATCCTCAGGACAAATTGCAAGCTGTACGGAACGGGAGGTTAAAGGTGCTGATTCTCCAAGGAGGGAGATTGCTAGTAAAGCGGCTGGAATGGCGAACCCGAGCACAAGGAGATGAGAAATGAGGTGCGTTTTAGAAACCTTTCCCGATCACACGGTGTACCACCTTCTGGATTTCTCATGCATGTTTTCGAGGTAGGAAGATGCCCTTGAACCTGGAGATTTGGGACCCATGGGATGGGTAACAGGCAGTATTACTTTAAAGGCTCTGCGTTTGCTCCCCCAACCTCACCAAACCTCTCAGCCCCGAGAGTGTCCACCCTTATGTCTCCTCCAGCTGTGGGTCTAGATATGGTCAATCCAGGTTGCATCACAGCCCCTGAACGAATTTTGTAAGAATTTCTCTCTCTTTCACTGTCTTTGTTTCACGGGTTTTTAAAAGGAATTTATTTTTATAATGGGGTTTAGCTGCTTTTCACGGCTGTGTTTCTGCCGCTTTACACCCACTTGACTCACTTCCAGAGAGATATCAATACATAGGTTTTAAGATTCTTACTAGTCAGATATATTCTTGTGCGGTGAATAGGGGGTGTTGAGTCCAGTTCACTGAGCAAGGAGTAGGTCTTTCTATTACATATTGGGTTTATGGAACGGTATGTGAGCTCATTTGAAACCCTTGTTTTATGCATCACCCCACCCCACCTTTCCCGTTAAGCAGCCATAGTGTGTTTTCTAAACGTGTGACTCTGTTCTGTTTTGTAATTCAGTTCAAGTGTAGCGGTTTTTACATTCCCTCTATAAGTGATAGCTTATAATAAGTGTGTTTTTCTGTATGACTTATTTCACATAGAATCGGCGTAGCTAAAGCCACTCATCATGCTGCTACTAGCCTTATGACATTGATTTCATGGCTGAGTGATATTCCATTGTACATAAGGACCACCACTTCTTTATCCATTTTTCTCTTTCCTGGGATATTTAAGGTGTCACGAAGTGGAGGTTCTTGTCAACAGAGCAGCCCCAAACTTTGGGGTGCCTGTGTCTTGCTGATTTTTAGTTTTCCCAATTTATACGCCCATGAGTGGAAGTGCCCTATGCGCTCTAAGCTGTGTTTTTTCGATGTTTCAGGACACACCGTACACTTCTCCAGAGTGGCTGTTGGCAATTTACATCCCGCCCATCAGCCTAGCAAGGCTCCCATTTCTCCATGGCCTGTTCTGCATTTCTGGTTTTGACACTTTTTTCCGCATGGCCCTTTTGACCGATGGGAAGCGAGACTTCTTTGTAGCGCTGATTTGCCTTTCCAGGTTGCTTGGTTGGCCAAAAAGGGCGTATGCGTTTTTTCCTGAATATATTCAGGAAAAAACGCATACGCCCTTTTTGGCCAAGGGCATCATTGTCGACGTTTTGCCGCTTTTCATGTGCTTTAAAAGCGATTCGAATCGACCTCCTGAAATCTGTTTCCTGCAATTCTGCCTTGCTTTCAGATCCTCTTCGTTGCCTTCCCTCAATATATTTGTGGACGAGAGTTATCATTTATAACTCTGCAGGTTTGTGAATTGCAGTGCCCCTGAGCTCCATTTTTCAACTCGCTTTTTTGGGAGCTGGCCACAAAAGCACAGGATTGCCTCAGGCCCTATTCTGCTTCCGGGCGGCAGGCTGAGCCTGTGGTTAATTCTTCTTCCTGATGGGAAAATAGAGTGACCTGTGCCTGTCCCAACACCTAGAGCTAGTCTCTCATTGGCTCCCCCTCTTCCCGTTCATCCTCAGGACAAATTGCAAGCTGTACGGAACGGGAGGTTAAAGGTGCTGATTCTCCAAGGAGGGAGATTGCTAGTAAAGCGGCTGGAATGGCGAACCCGAGCACAAGGAGATGAGAAATGAGGTGCGTTTTAGAAACCTTTCCCGATCACACGGTGTACCACCTTCTGGGTTTCTCATGCATGTTTTCGAGGTAGGAAGATGCCCTTGAACCTGGAGATTTGGGACCCATGGGATGGGTAACAGGCAGTATTACTTTAAAGGCTCTGCGTTTGCTCCCCCAACCTCACCAAACCTCTCAGCCCCGAGAGTGTCCACCCTTATGTCTCCTCCAGCTGTGGGTCTAGATATGGTCAATCCAGGTTGCATCACAGCCCCTGAACGAATTTTGTAAGAAATTCTCTCTCTTTCACTGTCTTTGTTTCACGGGTTTTTAAAAGGAATTTATTTTTATAATGGGGTTTAGCTGCTTTTCACGGCTGTGTTTCTGCCGCTTTACAGCCACTTGACTCACTTCCAGAGAGATATCAATACATAGGTTTTAAGATTCTTACTAGTCAGATATATTCTTGTGCGGTGAATAGGGGGTGTTGAGTCCAGTTCACTGAGCAAGGAGTAGGTCTTTCTATTACATATTGGGTTTATGGAACGGTATCTGAGCTCATTTGAAACCCTTGTTTTATGCATCACCCCACCCCACCTTTCCCGTTAAGCAGCCATAGTGTGTTTTGTAAACTTGTGACTCTGTTCTGTTTTGTAAACGTGTGACTCTGTTCTGTTTTGTAATTCAGTTCAAGTGTAGCGGTTTTTACATTCCCTCTATAAGTGATAGCTTATGATAAGTGTCTTTTTCTGTGTGACTTATTTCACTTAGAATCGTCGAAGCTAAAGCCACTCATCATGCTGCTACTAGCCTTATGACATTGATTTCATGGCTGAGTGATATTCCATTGTACATAAGGACCACCACTTCTTTATCCATTTTTCTCTTTCCTGGGATATTTAAGGTGTCACGAAGTGGAGGTTCTTGTCAACAGAGCAGCCCCAAACTTTGGGGTGCCTGTGTCTTGCTGATTTTTAGTTTTCCCAATTTATACGCCCATGAGTGGAAGTGCCCTATGCGCTCTAAGCTGTGTTTTTTTGATGTTTCAGGACACACCGTACACTTCTCCAGAGTGGCTGTTGGCAATTTACATCCCGCCTATCAGCGTAGCAAGGCTCCCATTTCTCCATGGCCTGTTCTGCATTTCTGGTTTTGACAGTTTTTTCCACATGGCCCTTTTGACCGATGGGAAGCGAGACTTCTTTGTAGCGCTGATTTGCCTTTCCAGGTTGCTTGGTTGGCTGAAAAGGGCGTATGCGTTTTTTCCTGAATATATTCAGGAAAAAACGCATACGCCCTTTTTGGCCAAGGGCATCATTGTCGACGTTTTGCCGCTTTTCATGTGCTTTAAAGGCGATTCGAATCGACCTCCTGAAATCTGTTTCCTGCAATTCTGCCTTGCTTTCAGATCCTCTTCGTTGCCTTCCCTCAATATATTTGTGGACGAGAGTTATCATTTATAACTCTGCAGGTTTGTGAATTGCAGTGCCCCTGAGCTCCATTTTTCAACTCGCTTTTTTGGGAGCTGGCCGCAAAAGCGCAGGATCGCCTCAGGCCCTATTCTGCTTCCGGGTGGCAGGCTGAGCCTGTGGTTAATTCTTCTTCTTGATGGGAAAATAGAGTGACCTGTGCCTGTCCCAACACCTAGAGCTAGTCTCTCATTGGCTCCCCCTCTTCCCGTTCATCCTCAGGACAAATTGCAAGCTGTACGGAACGGGAGGTTAAAGGTGCTGATTCTCCAAGGAGGGAGATTGCTAGTAAAGCGGCTGGAATGGCGAACCCGAGCACAAGGAGATGAGAAATGAGGTGCGTTTTAGAAACCTTTCCCGATCACACGGTGTACCACCTTCTGGGTTTCTCATGCATGTTTTCGAGGTAGGAAGATGCCCTTGAACCTGGAGATTTGGGACCCATGGGATGGGTAACAGGCAGTATTACTTTAAAGGCTCTGCGTTTGCTCCCCCAACCTCACCAAACCTCTCAGCCCCGAGAGTGTCCACCCTTATGTCTCCTCCAGCTGTGGGTCTAGATATGGTCAATCCAGGTTGCATCACAGCCCCTGAACGAATTTTGTAAGAAATTCTCTCTCTTTCACTGTCTTTGTTTCACGGGTTTTTAAAAGTAATTTATTTTTATAATGGGCTTTGGCTGTTTTTCACGGCTGTGTTTATGCGGCTTTACAGCCACTTGACTCACTTCCAGAGAGATATCAATACATAGGTTTTAAGATTCTTACTAGTCAGATATATTCTTGTGTGGTGAATAGGGGGTGTTGAGTCCAGTTCACTGAGCAAGGAGTAGGTCTTTCTATTACATATTGGGTTTATGGAACGGTATCTGAGCTCATTTGAAACCCTTGTTTTATGCATCACCCCACCCCACCTTTCCCGTTAAGCAGCCATAGTGTGTTTTGTTAACGTGTGACTCTGTTCTGTTTTGTAATTCAGTTCAAGTGTAGCCGTTTTTACATTCCCTCTATAAGTGATAGCTTATGATAAGTGTCTTTTTCTGTGTGACTTATTTCACTTAGAATCGTCGTAGCTAAAGCCACTCATCATGCTGCTACTAGCCTTATGACATTGATTTCATGGCTGAGTGATATTCCATTGTACATAAGGACCACCACTTCTTTATCCATTTTTCTCTTTCCTGGGATATTTAAGGTGTCATGAAGTGGAGGTTCTTGTCAACAGAGCAGCCCTAAACTTTCGGGTGCCTGTGTCTTGCTGATTTTTAGTTTTCCCAATTTATACGCCCATGAGTGGAAGTGCCCTATGCGCTCTAAGCTGTGTTTTTTCGATGTTTCAGGACACACCGTACACTTCTCCAGAGTGGCTGTTGGCAATTTACATCCCGCCCATCAGCGTAGCAAGGCTCCCATTTCTCCATGGCCTATTCTGCATTTCTGGTTTTGACACTTTTTTCCGCATGGCCCTTTTGACCGATGGGAAGCGAGACTTCTTTGTAGCGCTGATTTGCCTTTCCAGGTTGCTTGGTTGGCCAAAAAGGGCGTATGCGTTTTTTCCTGAATATATTCAGGAAAAAACGCATACGCCCTTTTTGGCCAAGGGCATCATTGTCGACGTTTTGCCGCTTTTCATGTGCTTTAAAGGCGATTCGAATCGACCTCCTGAAATCTGTTTCCTGCAATTCTGCCTTGCTTTCAGATCCTCTTCGTTGCCTTCCCTCAATATATTTGTGGACGAGAGTTATCATTTATAACTCTGCAGGTTTGTGAATTGCAGTGCCCCTGAGCTCCATTTTTCAACTCGCTTTTTTGGGAGCTGGCCACAAAAGCGCAGGATTGCCTCAGGCCCTATTCTGCTTCCGGGCGGCAGGCTGAGCCTGTGGTTAATTCTTCTTCCTGATGGGAAAATAGAGTGACCTGTGCCTGTCCCAACAGCTAGAGCTAGTCTTTCATTGGCTCCCCTTCTTCCCGTTCATCCTCAGGACAAATTGCAAGCTGTACGGAACGGGAGGTTAAAGGTGCTGATTCTCCAAGGAGGGAGATTGCTAGTAAAGCGGCTGGAATGGCGAACCCGAGCACAAGGAGATGAGAAATGAGGTGCGTTTTAGAAACCTGTCCCGATCACACGGTGTACCACCTTCTGGGTTTCTCATGCATGTTTTCGAGGTAGGAAGATGCCCTTGAACCTGGAGATTTGGGACCCATGGGATGGGTAACAGGCAGTATTACTTTAAAGGCTCTGCGTTTGCTCCCCCAACCTCACCAAACCTCTCAGCCCCGAGAATGTCCACCCTTATGTCTCATCCAGCTGTGGGTCTAGATATGGTCAATCCAGGTTGCATCACAGCCCCTGAACGAATTTTGTAAGAATTTCTCTCTCTTTCACTGTCTTTGTTTCACAGGTTTTTAAAAGGAATTTATTTTTATAATGGGGTTTAGCTGCTTTTCACGGCTGTGTTTCTGCCGCTTTACACCCACTTTACTCACTTCCAGAGAGATATCAATACATAGGTTTTAAGATTCTTACTAGTCAGATATATTCTTGTGCGGTGAATAGGGGGTGTTGAGTCCAGTTCACTGAGCAAGGAGTAGGTCTTTCTATTACATATTGGGTTTATGGAACGGTATCTGAGCTCATTTGAAACCCTTGTTTTATGCATCACCCCACCCCACCTTTCCCGTTAAGCAGCCATAGTGTGTTTTGTAAACTTGTGACTCTGTTCTGTTTTGTAAACGTGTGACTCTGTTCTGTTTTGTAATTCAGTTCAAGTGTAGCGGTTTTTACATTACCTCTATAAGTGATAGCTTATGATAAGTGTCTTTTTCTGTGTGACTTATTTCACTTAGAATCGTCGAAGCTAAAGCCACTCATCATGCTGCTACTAGCCTTATGACATTGATTTCATGGCTGAGTGATATTCCATTGTACATAAGGACCACCACTTCTTTATCCATTTTTCTCTTTCCTGGGATATTTAAGGTGTCATGAAGTGGAGGTTCTTGTCAACAGAGCAGCCCCAAACTTTGGGGTGCCTGTGTCTTGCTGATTTTTAGTTTTCCCAATTTATACGCCCATGAGTGGAAGTGCCCTATGCGCTCTAAGCTGTGTTTTTTCGATGTTTCAGGACACACCGTACACTTCTCCAGAGTGGCTGTTGGCAATTTACATCCCGCCCATCAGCCTAGCAAGGCTCCCATTTCTCCATGGCCTGTTCTGCATTTCTGGTTTTGACACTTTTTTCCGCATGGCCCTTTTGACCGATGGGAAGCGAGACTTCTTTGTAGCGCTGATTTGCCTTTCCAGGTTGCTTGGTTGGCCAAAAAGGGCGTATGCGTTTTTTCCTGAATATATTCAGGAAAAAACGCATACGCCCTTTTTGGCCAAGGGCATCATTGTCGACGTTTTGCCGCTTTTCATGTGCTTTAAAGGCGATTCGAATCGACCTCCAGAAATCTGTTTCCTGCAATTCTGCCTTGCTTTCAGATCCTCTTCGTTGCCTTCCCTCAATATATTTGTGGACGAGAGTTATCATTTATAACTCTGCAGGTTTGTGAATTGCAGTGCCCCTGAGCTCCATTTTTCAACTCGCTTTTTTGGGAGCTGGCCGCAAAAGCGCAGGATTGCCTCAGGCCCTATTCTGCTTCCGGGCGGCAGGCTGAGCCTGTGGTTAATTCTTCTTCCTGATGGGAAAATAGAGTGACCTGTGCCTGTCCCAACACCTAGAGCTAGTCTCTCATTGGCTCCCCCTCTTCCCGTTCATCCTCAGGACAAATTGCAAGCTGTACGGAACGGGAGGTTAAAGGTGCTGATTCTCCAAGGAGGGAGATTGCTAGTAAAGCGGCTGGAATGGCGAACCCGAGCACAAGGAGATGAGAAATGAGGTGCGTTTTAGAAACCTTTCCCGATCACACGGTGTACCACCTTCTGGGTTTCTCATGCATGTTTTCGAGGTAGGAAGATGCCCTTGAACCTGGAGATTTGGGACCCATGGGATGGGTAACAGGCAGTATTACTTTAAAGGCTCTGCGTTTGCTCCCCCAACCTCACCAAACCTCTCAGCCCCGAGAGTGTCCACCCTTATGTCTCATCCAGCTGTGGGTCTAGATATGGTCAATCCAGGTTGCATCACAGCCCCTGAACGAATTTTGTAAGAAATTCTCTCTCTTTCACTGTCTCTGTTTCACGGGTTTTTAAAAGTAATTTATTTTTATAATGGGCTTTGGCTGTTTTTCACGGCTGTGTTTATGCGGCTTTACAGCCACTTGACTCACTTCCAGAGAGATATCAATACATAGGTTTTAAGATTCTTACTAGTCAGATATATTCTTGTGTGGTGAATAGGGGGTGTTGAGTCCAGTTCACTGAGCAAGGAGTAGGTCTTTCTATTACATATTGGGTTTATGGAACGGTATCTGAGCTCATTTGAAACCCTTGTTTTATGCATCACCCCACCCCACCTTTCCCGTTAAGCAGCCATAGTGTGTTTTGTTAACGTGTGACTCTGTTCTGTTTTGTAATTCAGTTCAAGTGTAGCCGTTTTTACATTCCCTCTATAAGTGATAGCTTATGATAAGTGTCTTTTTCTGTGTGACTTATTTCACTTAGAATCGTCGTAGCTAAAGCCACTCATCATGCTGCTACTAGCCTTATGACATTGATTTCATGGCTGAGTGATATTCCATTGTACATAAGGACCACCACTTCTTTATCCATTTTTCTCTTTCCTGGGATATTTAAGGTGTCATGAAGTGGAGGTTCTTCTCAACAGAGCAGCCCTAAACTTTCGGGTGCCTGTGTCTTGCTGATTTTTAGTTTTCCCAATTTATACGCCCATGAGTGGAAGTGCCCTATGCGCTCTAAGCTGTGTTTTTTCGATGTTTCAGGACACACCGTACACTTCTCCAGAGTGGCTGTTGGCAATTTACATCCCGCCCATCAGCGTAGCAAGGCTCCCATTTCTCCATGGCCTATTCTGCATTTCTGGTTTTGACACTTTTTTCCGCATGGCCCTTTTGACCGATGGGAAGCGAGACTTCTTTGTAGCGCTGATTTGCCTTTCCAGGTTGCTTGGTTGGCCAAAAAGGGCGTATGCGTTTTTTCCTGAATATATTCAGGAAAAAACGCATACGCCCTTTTTGGCCAAGGGCATCATTGTCGACGTTTTGCCGCTTTTCATGTGCTTTAAAGGCGATTCGAATCGACCTCCTGAAATCTGTTTCCTGCAATTCTGCCTTGCTTTCAGATCCTCTTCGTTGCCTTCCCTCAATATATTTGTGGACGAGAGTTATCATTTATAACTCTGCAGGTTTGTGAATTGCAGCGCCCCTGAGCTCCATTTTTCAACTCGCTTTTTTGGGAGCTGGCCACAAAAGCGCAGGATTGCCTCAGGCCCTATTCTGCTTCCGGGCGGCAGGCTGAGCCTGTGGTTAATTCTTCTTCCTGATGGGAAAATAGAGTGACCTGTGCCTGTCCCAACAGCTAGAGCTAGTCTCTCATTGGCTCCCCTTCTTCCCGTTCATCCTCAGGACAAATTGCAAGCTGTACGGAACGGGAGGTTAAAGGTGCTGATTCTCCAAGGAGGGAGATTGCTAGTAAAGCGGCTGGAATGGCGAACCCGAGCACAAGGAGATGAGAAATGAGGTGCGTTTTAGAAACCTGTCCCGATCACACGGTGTACCACCTTCTGGGTTTCTCATGCATGTTTTCGAGGTAGGAAGATGCCCTTGAACCTGGAGATTTGGGACCCATGGGATGGGTAACAGGCAGTATTACTTTAAAGGCTCTGCGTTTGCTCCCCCAACCTCACCAAACCTCTGAGCCCCGAGAATGTCCACCCTTATGTCTCATCCAGCTGTGGGTCTAGATATGGTCAATCCAGGTTGCATCACAGCCCCTGAACGAATTTTGTAAGAATTTCTCTCTCTTTCACTGTCTTTGTTTCACAGGTTTTTAAAAGGAATTTATTTTTATAATGGGGTTTAGCTGCTTTTCACGGCTGTGTTTCTGCCACTTTACACCCACTTTACTCACTTCCAGAGAGATATCAATACATAGGTTTTAAGATTCTTACTAGTCAGATATATTCTTGTGTGGTGAATAGGGGGTGTTGAGTCCAGTTCACTGAGCAAGGAGTAGGTCTTTCTATTACATATTGGGTTTATGGAACGGTATCTGAGCTCATTTGAAACCCTTGTTTTATGCATCACCCCACCCCACCTTTCCCGTTAAGCAGCCATAGTGTGTTTTGTAAACTTGTGACTCTGTTCTGTTTTGTAAACGTGTGACTCTGTTCTGTTTTGTAATTCAGTTCAAGTGTAGCGGTTTTTACATTCCCTCTATAAGTGATAGCTTATGATAAGTGTCTTTTTCTGTGTGACTTATTTCACTTAGAATCGTCGAAGCTAAAGCCACTCATCATGCTGCTACTAGCCTTATGACATTGATTTCATGGCTGAGTGATATTCCATTGTACATAAGGACCACCACTTCTTTATCCATTTTTCTCTTTCCTGGGATATTTAAGGTGTCACGAAGTGGAGGTTCTTGTCAACAGAGCAGCCCCAAACTTTGGGGTGCCTGTGTCTTGCTGATTTTTAGTTTTCCCAATTTATACGCCCATGAGTGGAAGTGCCCTATGCGCTCTAAGCTGTGTTTTTTTGATGTTTCAGGACACACCGTACACTTCTCCAGAGTGGCTGTTGGCAATTTACATCCCGCCCATCAGCGTAGCAAGGCTCCCATTTCTCCATGGCCTGTTCTGCATTTCTGGTTTTGACAGTTTTTTCCACATGGCCCTTTTGACCGATGGGAAGCGAGACTTCTTTGTAGCGCTGATTTGCCTTTCCAGGTTGCTTGGTTGGCCGAAAAGGGCGTATGCGTTTTTTCCTGAATATATTCAGGAAAAAACGCATACGCCCTTTTTGGCCAAGGGCATCATTGTCGACGTTTTGCCGCTTTTCATGTGCTTTAAAGGCGATTCGAATCGACCTCCTGAAATCTGTTTCCTGCAATTCTGCCTTGCTTTCAGATCCTCTTCGTTGCCTTCCCTCAATATATTTGTGGACGAGAGTTATCATTTATAACTCTGCAGGTTTGTGAATTGCAGTGCCCCTGAGCTCCATTTTTCAACTCGCTTTTTTGGGAGCTGGCCGCAAAAGCGCAGGATCGCCTCAGGCCCTATTCTGCTTCCAGGTGGCAGGCTGAGCCTGTGGTTAATTCTTCTTCTTGATGGGAAAATAGAGTGACCTGTGCCTGTCCCAACACCTAGAGCTAGTCTCTCATTGGCTCCCCCTCTTCCCGTTCATCCTCAGGACAAATTGCAAGCTGTACGGAACGGGAGGTTAAAGGTGCTGATTCTCCAAGGAGGGAGATTGCTAGTAAAGCGGCTGGAATGGCGAACCCGAGCACAAGGAGATGAGAAATGAGGTGCGTTTTAGAAACCTTTCCCGATCACACGGTGTACCACCTTCTGGGTTTCTCATGCATGTTTTCGAGGTAGGAAGATGCCCTTGAACCTGGAGATTTGGGACCCATGGGATGGGTAACAGGCAGTATTACTTTAAAGGCTCTGCGTTTGCTCCCCCAACCTCACCAAACCTCTCAGCCCCGAGAGTGTCCACCCTTATGTCTCCTCCAGCTGTGGGTCTAGATATGGTCAATCCAGGTTGCATCACAGCCCCTGAACGAATTTTGTAAGAATTTCTCTCTCTTTCACTGTCTTTGTTTCACGGGTTTTTAAAAGGAATTTATTTTTATAATGGGGTTTAGCTGCTTTTCACGGCTGTGTTTCTGCCGCTTTACAGCCACTTGACTCACTTCCAGAGAGATATCAATACATAGGTTTTAAGATTCTTACTAGTCAGATATATTCTTGTGCGGTGAATAGGGGGTGTTGAGTCCAGTTCACTGAGCAAGGAGTAGGTCTTTCTATTACATATTGGGTTTATGGAACGGTATCTGAGCTCATTTGAAACCCTTGTTTTATGCATCACCCCACCCCACCTTTCCCGTTAAGCAGCCATAGTGTGTTTTGTAAACGTGTGACTCTGTTCTGTTTTGTAAGTCAGTTCAAGTGTAGCGGTTTTTACATTCCCTCTATAAGTGATAGCTTATGATAAGTGTCTTTTTCTGTGTGACTTATTTCACTTAGAATCGTCAAAGCTAAAGCCACTCATCATGCTGCTACTAGCCTTATGACATTGATTTCATGGCTGAGTGATATTCCATTGTACATAAGGACCACCACTTCTTTATCCATTTTTCTCTTTCCTGGGATATTTAAGGTGTCACGAAGTGGAGGTTCTTGTCAACAGAGCAGCCCCAAACTTTGGGGTGCCTGTGTCTTGCTGATTTTTAGTTTTCCCAATTTATACGCCCATGAGTGGAAGTGCCCTATGCGCTCTAAGCTGTGTTTTTTTGATGTTTCAGGACACACCGTACACTTCTCCAGAGTGGCTGTTGGCAATTTACATCCCGCCCATCAGCGTAGCAAGGCTCCCATTTCTCCATGGCCTGTTCTGCATTTCTGGTTTTGACAGTTTTTTCCGCATGGCCCTTTTGACCGATGGGAAGCGAGACTTCTTTGTAGCGCTGATTTGCCTTTCCAGGTTGCTTGGTTGGCCAAAAAGGGCGTATGCGTTTTTTCCTGAATATATTCAGGAAAAAACGCATACGCCCTTTTTGGCCAAGGGCATCATTGTCGACGTTTTGCCGCTTTTCATGTGCTTTAAAGGCGATTCGAATCGACCTCCTGAAATCTGTTTCCTGCAATTCTGCCTTGCTTTCAGATCCTCTTCGTTGCCTTCCCTCAATATATTTGTGGACGAGAGTTATCATTTATAACTCTGCAGGTTTGTGAATTGCAGTGCCCCTGAGCTCCATTTTTCAACTCGCTTTTCTGGGAGCTGGCCGCAAAAGCGCAGGATCGCCTCAGGCCCTATTCTGCTTCCGGGCGGCAGGCTGAGCCTGTGGTTAATTCTTCTTCTTGATGGGAAAATAGAGTGACCTGTGCCTGTCCCAACACCTAGAGCTAGTCTCTCATTGGCTCCCCCTCTTCCCGTTCATCCTCAGGACAAATTGCAAGCTGTACAGAACGGGAGGTTAAAGGTGCTGATTCTCCAAGGAGGGAGATTGCTAGTAAAGCGGCTGGAATGGCGAACCCGAGCACAAGGAGATGAGAAATGAGGTGCGTTTTAGAAACCTTTCCCGATCACACGGTGTACCACCTTCTGGGTTTCTCATGCATGTTTTCGAGGTAGGAAGATGCCCTTGAACCTGGAGATTTGGGACCCATGGGATGGGCAACAGGCAGTATTACTTTAAAGGCTCTGCGTTTGCTCCCCCAACCTCACCAAACCTCTCAGCCCCGAGAGTGTCCACCCTTATGTCTCCTCCTGCTGTGGGTCTAGATATGGTCAATCCAGGTTGCATCACAGCCCCTGAACGAATTTTGTAAGAATTTCTCTCTCTTTCACTGTCTTTGTTTCACGGGTTTTTAAAAGGAATTTATTTCTATAATGGGGTTTAGCTGCTTTTCACGGCTGTGTTTCTGCCGCTTTACAGCCACTTGACTCACTTCCAGAGAGATATCAATACATAGGTTTTAAGATTCTTACTAGTCAGATATATTCTTGTGCGGTGAATAGGGGGTGTTGAGTCCAGTTCACTGAGCAAGGAGTAGGTCTTTCTATTACATATTGGGTTTATGGAACGGTATCTGAGCTCATTTGAAACCCTTGTTTTATGCATCACCCCACCCCACCTTTCCCGTTAAGCAGCCATAGTGTGTTTTCTAAACGTGTGTCTCTGTTCTGTTTTGTAATTCAGTTCAAGTGTAGCGGTTTTTACATTCCCTCTATAAGTGATAGCTTATAATAAGTGTGTTTTTCTGTATGACTTATTTCACATAGAATCGGCGTAGCTAAAGCCACTCATCATGCTGCTACTAGCCTTATGACATTGATTTCATGGCTGAGTGATATTCCATTGTACATAAGGACCACCACTTCTTTATCCATTTTTCTCTTTCCTGGGATATTTAAGGTGTCACGAAGTGGAGGTTCTTGTCAACAGAGCAGCCCCAAACTTTGGGGTGCCTGTGTCTTGCTGATTTTTAGTTTTCCCAATTTATACGCCCATGAGTGGAAGTGCCCTATGCGCTCTAAGCTGTGTTTTTTCGATGTTTCAGGACACACCGTACACTTCTCCAGAGTGGCTGTTGGCAATTTACATCCCGCCCATCAGCCTAGCAAGGCTCCCATTTCTCCATGGCCTGTTCTGCATTTCTGGTTTTGACACTTTTTTCCGCATGGCCCTTTTGACCGATGGGAAGCGAGACTTCTTTGTAGCGCTGATTTGCCTTTCCAGGTTGCTTGGTTGGCCAAAAAGGGCGTATGCGTTTTTTCCTGAATATATTCAGGAAAAAACGCATACGCCCTTTTTGGCCAAGGGCATCATTGTCGACGTTTTGCCGCTTTTCATGTGCTTTAAAGGCGATTCGAATCGACCTCCAGAAATCTGTTTCCTGCAATTCTGCCTTGCTTTCAGATCCTCTTCGTTGCCTTCCCTCAATATATTTGTGGACGAGAGTTATCATTTATAACTCTGCAGGTTTGTGAATTGCAGTGCCCCTGAGCTCCATTTTTCAACTCGCTTTTTTGGGAGCTGGCCGCAAAAGCGCAGGATCGCCTCAGGCCCTATTCTGCTTCCGGGCGGCAGGCTGAGCCTGTGGTTAATTCTTCTTCTTGATGGGAAAATAGAGTGACCTGTGCCTGTCCCAACACCTAGAGCTAGTCTCTCATTGGCTCCCCCTCTTCCCGTTCATCCTCAGGACAAATTGCAAGCTGTACAGAACGGGAGGTTAAAGGTGCTGATTCTCCAAGGAGGGAGATTGCTAGTAAAGCGGCTGGAATGGCGAACCCGAGCACAAGGAGATGAGAAATGAGGTGCGTTTTAGAAACCTTTCCCGATCACACGGTGTACCACCTTCTGGGTTTCTCATGCATGTTTTCGAGGTAGGAAGATGCCCTTGAACCTGGAGATTTGGGACCCATGGGATGGGCAACAGGCAGTATTACTTTAAAGGCTCTGCGTTTGCTCCCCCAACCTCACCAAACCTCTCAGCCCCGAGAGTGTCCACCCTTATGTCTCCTCCAGCTGTGGGTCTAGATATGGTCAATCCAGGTTGCATCACAGCCCCTGAACGAATTTTGTAAGAATTTCTCTCTCTTTCACTGTCTTTGTTTCACGGGTTTTTAAAAGGAATTTATTTTTATAATGGGGTTTAGCTGCTTTTCACGGCTGTGTTTCTGCCGCTTTACAGCCACTTGACTCACTTCCAGAGAGATATCAATACATAGGTTTTAAGATTCTTACTAGTCAGATATATTCTTGTGCGGTGAATAGGGGGTGTTGAGTCCAGTTCACTGAGCAAGGAGTAGGTCTTTCTATTACATATTGGGTTTATGGAACGGTATCTGAGCTCATTTGAAACCCTTGTTTTATGCATCACCCCACCCCACCTTTCCCGTTAAGCAGCCATAGTGTGTTTTGTAAACGTGTGACTCTGTTCTGTTTTGTAATTCAGTTCAAGTGTAGCAGTTTTTACATTCCCTCTATAAGTGATAGCTTATGATAAGTGTCTTTTTCTGTGTGACTTATTTCACTTAGAATCGTCGAAGCTAAAGCCACTCATCATGCTGCTACTAGCCTTATGACATTGATTTCATGGCTGAGTGATATTCCATTGTACATAAGGACCACCACTTCTTTATCCATTTTTCTCTTTCCTGGGATATTTAAGGTGTCACGAAGTGGAGGTTCTTGTCAACAGAGCAGCCCCAAACTTTGGGGTGCCTGTGTCTTGCTGATTTTTAGTTTTCCCAATTTATACGCCCATGAGTGGAAGTGCCCTATGCGCTCTAAGCTGTGTTTTTTTGATGTTTCAGGACACACCGTACACTTCTCCAGAGTGGCTGTTGGCAATTTACATCCCGCCCATCAGCGTAGCAAGGCTCCCATTTCTCCATGGCCTGTTCTGCATTTCTGGTTTTGACACTTTTTTCCGCATGGCCCTTTTGACCAATGGGAAGCGAGACTTCTTTGTAGCGCTGATTTGCCTTTCCAGGTTGCTTGGTTGGCCGAAAAGGGCGTATGCGTTTTTTTCTGAATATATTCAGGAAAAAACGCATACGCCCTTTTCGGCCAAGGGCATCATTGTCGACGTTTTGCCGCTTTTCATGTGCTTTAAAGGCGATTCGAATCGACCTCCTGAAATCTGTTTCCTGCAATTCTGCCTTGCTTTCAGATCCTCTTCGTTGCCTTCCCTCAATATATTTGTGGACGAGAGTTATCATTTATAACTCTGCAGGTTTGTGAATTGCAGTGCCCCTGAGCTCCATTTTTCAACTCGCTTTTTTGGGAGCTGGCCGCAAAAGCGCAGGATTGCCTCAGGCCCTATTCTGCTTCCGGGCGGCAGGCTGAGCCTGTGGTTAATTCTTCTTCCTGATGGGAAAATAGAGTGACCTGTGCCTGTCCCAACACCTAGAGCTAGTCTCTCATTGGCTCCCCCTCTTCCCGTTCATCCTCAGGACAAATTGCAAGCTGTACGGAACGGGAGGTTAAAGGTGCTGATTCTCCAAGGAGGGAGATTGCTAGTAAAGCGGCTGGAATGGCGAACCCGAGCACAAGGAGATGAGAAATGAGGTGCGTTTTAGAAACCTTTCCCGATCACACGGTGTACCACCTTCTGGGTTTCTCATGCATGTTTTCGAGGTAGGAAGATGCCCTTGAACCTGGAGATTTGGGACCCATGGGATGGGTAACAGGCAGTATTACTTTAAAGGCTCTGCGTTTGCTCCCCCAACCTCACCAAACCTCTCAGCCCCGAGAGTGTCCACCCTTATGTCTCCTCCAGCTGTGGGTCTAGATATGGTCAATCCAGGTTGCATCACAGCCCCTGAACGAATTTTGTAAGAAATTCTCTCTCTTTCACTGTCTTTGTTTCACGGGTTTTTAAAAGTAATTTATTTTTATAATGGGCTTTGGCTGTTTTTCACGGCTGTGTTTATGCGGCTTTACAGCCACTTGACTCACTTCCAGAGAGATATCAATACATAGGTTTTAAGATTCTTACTAGTCAGATATATTCTTGTGTGGTGAATAGGGGGTGTTGAGTCCAGTTCACTGAGCAAGGAGTAGGTCTTTCTATTACATATTGGGTTTATGGAACGGTATCTGAGCTCATTTGAAACCCTTGTTTTATGCATCACCCCACCCCACCTTTCCCGTTAAGCAGCCATAGTGTGTTTTGTTAACGTGTGACTCTGTTCTGTTTTGTAATTCAGTTCAAGTGTAGCGGTTTTTACATTCCCTCTATAAGTGATAGCTTATGATAAGTGTCTTTTTCTGTGTGACTTATTTCACTTAGAATCGTCGAAGCTAAAGCCACTCATCATGCTGCTACTAGCCTTATGACATTGATTTCATGGCTGAGTGATATTCCATTGTACATAAGGACCACCACTTCTTTATCCATTTTTCTCTTTCCTGGGATATTTAAGGTGTCACGAAGTGGAGGTTCTTGTCAACAGAGCAGCCCCAAACTTTGGGGTGCCTGTGTCTTGCTGATTTTTAGTTTTCCCAATTTATACGCCCATGAGTGGAAGTGCCCTATGCGCTCTAAGCTGTGTTTTTTTGATGTTTCAGGACACACCGTACACTTCTCCAGAGTGGCTGTTGGCAATTTACATCCCGCCCATCAGCGTAGCAAGGCTCCCATTTCTCCATGGCCTGTTCTGCATTTCTGGTTTTGACAGTTTTTTCCGCATGGCCCTTTTGACCGATGGGAAGCGAGACTTCTTTGTAGCGCTGATTTGCCTTTCCAGGTTGCTTGGTTGGCCGAAAAGGGCGTATGCGTTTTTTCCTGAATATATTCAGGAAAAAACGCATACGCCCTTTTTGGCCAAGGGCATCATTGTCGACGTTTTGCCGCTTTTCATGTGCTTTAAAGGCGATTCGAATCGACCTCCTGAAATCTGTTTCCTGCAATTCTGCCTTGCTTTCAGATCCTCTTCGTTGCCTTCCCTCAATATATTTGTGGACGAGAGTTATCATTTATAACTCTGCAGGTTTGTGAATTGCAGTGCCCCTGAGCTCCATTTTTCAACTCGCTTTTTTGGGAGCTGGCCGCAAAAGCGCAGGATCGCCTCAGGCCCTATTCTGCTTCCGGGTGGCAGGCTGAGCCTGTGGTTAATTCTTCTTCTTGATGGGAAAATAGAGTGACCTGTGCCTGTCCCAACACCTAGAGCTAGTCTCTCATTGGCTCCCCCTCTTCCCGTTCATCCTCAGGACAAATTGCAAGCTGTACGGAACGGGAGGTTAAAGGTGCTGATTCTCCAAGGAGGGAGATTGCTAGTAAAGCGGCTGGAATGGCGAACCCGAGCACAAGGAGATGAGAAATGAGGTGCGTTTTAGAAACCTTTCCCGATCACACGGTGTACCACCTTCTGGGTTTCTCATGCATGTTTTCGAGGTAGGAAGATGCCCTTGAACCTGGAGATTTGGGACCCATGGGATGGGTAACAGGCAGTATTACTTTAAAGGCTCTGCGTTTGCTCCCCCAACCTCACCAAACCTCTCAGCCCCGAGAGTGTCCACCCTTATGTCTCCTCCAGCTGTGGGTCTAGATATGGTCAATCCAGGTTGCATCACAGCCCCTGAACGAATTTTGTAAGAATTTCTCTCTCTTTCACTGTCTTTGTTTCACGGGTTTTTAAAAGGAATTTATTTTTATAATGGGGTTTAGCTGCTTTTCACGGCTGTGTTTCTGCCGCTTTACAGCCACTTGACTCACTTCCAGAGAGATATCAATACATAGGTTTTAAGATTCTTACTAGTCAGATATATTCTTGTGCGGTGAATAGGGGGTGTTGAGTCCAGTTCACTGAGCAAGGAGTAGGTCTTTCTATTACATATTGGGTTTATGGAACGGTATCTGAGCTCATTTGAAACCCTTGTTTTATGCATCACCCCACCCCACCTTTCCCGTTAAGCAGCCATAGTGTGTTTTGTAAACGTGTGACTCTGTTCTGTTTTGTAAGTCAGTTCAAGTGTAGCGGTTTTTACATTCCCTCTATAAGTGATAGCTTATGATAAGTGTCTTTTTCTGTGTGACTTATTTCACTTAGAATCGTCGAAGCTAAAGCCACTCATCATGCTGCTACTAGCCTTATGACATTGATTTCATGGCTGAGTGATATTCCATTGTACATAAGGACCACCACTTCTTTATCCATTTTTCTCTTTCCTGGGATATTTAAGGTGTCACGAAGTGGAGGTTCTTGTCAACAGAGCAGCCCCAAACTTTGGGGTGCCTGTGTCTTGCTGATTTTTAGTTTTCCCAATTTATACGCCCATGAGTGGAAGTGCCCTATGCGCTCTAAGCTGTGTTTTTTTGATGTTTCAGGACACACCGTACACTTCTCCAGAGTGGCTGTTGGCAATTTACATCCCGCCCATCAGCGTAGCAAGGCTCCCATTTCTCCATGGCCTGTTCTGCATTTCTGGTTTTGACAGTTTTTTCCGCATGGCCCTTTTGACCGATGGGAAGCGAGACTTCTTTGTAGCGCTGATTTGCCTTTCCAGGTTGCTTGGTTGGCCAAAAAGGGCGTATGCGTTTTTTCCTGAATATATTCAGGAAAAAACGCATACGCCCTTTTTGGCCAAGGGCATCATTGTCGACGTTTTGCCGCTTTTCATGTGCTTTAAAGGCGATTCGAATCGACCTCCTGAAATCTGTTTCCTGCAATTCTGCCTTGCTTTCAGATCCTCTTCGTTGCCTTCCCTCAATATATTTGTGGACGAGAGTTATCATTTATAACTCTGCAGGTTTGTGAATTGCAGTGCCCCTGAGCTCCATTTTTCAACTCGCTTTTCTGGGAGCTGGCCGCAAAAGCGCAGGATCGCCTCAGGCCCTATTCTGCTTCCGGGCGGCAGGCTGAGCCTGTGGTTAATTCTTCTTCTTGATGGGAAAATAGAGTGACCTGTGCCTGTCCCAACACCTAGAGCTAGTCTCTCATTGGCTCCCCCTCTTCCCGTTCATCCTCAGGACAAATTGCAAGCTGTACAGAACGGGAGGTTAAAGGTGCTGATTCTCCAAGGAGGGAGATTGCTAGTAAAGCGGCTGGAATGGCGAACCCGAGCACAAGGAGATGAGAAATGAGGTGCGTTTTAGAAACCTTTCCCGATCACACGGTGTACCACCTTCTGGGTTTCTCATGCATGTTTTCGAGGTAGGAAGATGCCCTTGAACCTGGAGATTTGGGACCCATGGGATGGGCAACAGGCAGTATTACTTTAAAGGCTCTGCGTTTGCTCCCCCAACCTCACCAAACCTCTCAGCCCCGAGAGTGTCCACCCTTATGTCTCCTCCTGCTGTGGGTCTAGATATGGTCAATCCAGGTTGCATCACAGCCCCTGAACGAATTTTGTAAGAATTTCTCTCTCTTTCACTGTCTTTGTTTCACGGGTTTTTAAAAGGAATTTATTTCTATAATGGGGTTTAGCTGCTTTTCACGGCTGTGTTTCTGCCGCTTTACAGCCACTTGACTCACTTCCAGAGAGATATCAATACATAGGTTTTAAGATTCTTACTAGTCAGATATATTCTTGTGCGGTGAATAGGGGGTGTTGAGTCCAGTTCACTGAGCAAGGAGTAGGTCTTTCTATTACATATTGGGTTTATGGAACGGTATCTGAGCTCATTTGAAACCCTTGTTTTATGCATCACCCCACCCCACCTTTCCCGTTAAGCAGCCATAGTGTGTTTTCTAAACGTGTGTCTCTGTTCTGTTTTGTAATTCAGTTCAAGTGTAGCGGTTTTTACATTCCCTCTATAAGTGATAGCTTATAATAAGTGTGTTTTTCTGTATGACTTATTTCACATAGAATCGGCGTAGCTAAAGCCACTCATCATGCTGCTACTAGCCTTATGACATTGATTTCATGGCTGAGTGATATTCCATTGTACATAAGGACCACCACTTCTTTATCCATTTTTCTCTTTCCTGGGATATTTAAGGTGTCACGAAGTGGAGGTTCTTGTCAACAGAGCAGCCCCAAACTTTGGGGTGCCTGTGTCTTGCTGATTTTTAGTTTTCCCAATTTATACGCCCATGAGTGGAAGTGCCCTATGCGCTCTAAGCTGTGTTTTTTCGATGTTTCAGGACACACCGTACACTTCTCCAGAGTGGCTGTTGGCAATTTACATCCCGCCCATCAGCCTAGCAAGGCTCCCATTTCTCCATGGCCTGTTCTGCATTTCTGGTTTTGACACTTTTTTCCGCATGGCCCTTTTGACCGATGGGAAGCGAGACTTCTTTGTAGCGCTGATTTGCCTTTCCAGGTTGCTTGGTTGGCCAAAAAGGGCGTATGCGTTTTTTCCTGAATATATTCAGGAAAAAACGCATACGCCCTTTTTGGCCAAGGGCATCATTGTCGACGTTTTGCCGCTTTTCATGTGCTTTAAAGGCGATTCGAATCGACCTCCAGAAATCTGTTTCCTGCAATTCTGCCTTGCTTTCAGATCCTCTTCGTTGCCTTCCCTCAATATATTTGTGGACGAGAGTTATCATTTATAACTCTGCAGGTTTGTGAATTGCAGTGCCCCTGAGCTCCATTTTTCAACTCGCTTTTTTGGGAGCTGGCCGCAAAAGCGCAGGATCGCCTCAGGCCCTATTCTGCTTCCGGGCGGCAGGCTGAGCCTGTGGTTAATTCTTCTTCTTGATGGGAAAATAGAGTGACCTGTGCCTGTCCCAACACCTAGAGCTAGTCTCTCATTGGCTCCCCCTCTTCCCGTTCATCCTCAGGACAAATTGCAAGCTGTACAGAACGGGAGGTTAAAGGTGCTGATTCTCCAAGGAGGGAGATTGCTAGTAAAGCGGCTGGAATGGCGAACCCGAGCACAAGGAGATGAGAAATGAGGTGCGTTTTAGAAACCTTTCCCGATCACACGGTGTACCACCTTCTGGGTTTCTCATGCATGTTTTCGAGGTAGGAAGATGCCCTTGAACCTGGAGATTTGGGACCCATGGGATGGGCAACAGGCAGTATTACTTTAAAGGCTCTGCGTTTGCTCCCCCAACCTCACCAAACCTCTCAGCCCCGAGAGTGTCCACCCTTATGTCTCCTCCAGCTGTGGGTCTAGATATGGTCAATCCAGGTTGCATCACAGCCCCTGAACGAATTTTGTAAGAATTTCTCTCTCTTTCACTGTCTTTGTTTCACGGGTTTTTAAAAGGAATTTATTTTTATAATGGGGTTTAGCTGCTTTTCACGGCTGTGTTTCTGCCGCTTTACAGCCACTTGACTCACTTCCAGAGAGATATCAATACATAGGTTTTAAGATTCTTACTAGTCAGATATATTCTTGTGCGGTGAATAGGGGGTGTTGAGTCCAGTTCACTGAGCAAGGAGTAGGTCTTTCTATTACATATTGGGTTTATGGAACGGTATCTGAGCTCATTTGAAACCCTTGTTTTATGCATCACCCCACCCCACCTTTCCCGTTAAGCAGCCATAGTGTGTTTTGTAAACGTGTGACTCTGTTCTGTTTTGTAATTCAGTTCAAGTGTAGCAGTTTTTACATTCCCTCTATAAGTGATAGCTTATGATAAGTGTCTTTTTCTGTGTGACTTATTTCACTTAGAATCGTCGAAGCTAAAGCCACTCATCATGCTGCTACTAGCCTTATGACATTGATTTCATGGCTGAGTGATATTCCATTGTACATAAGGACCACCACTTCTTTATCCATTTTTCTCTTTCCTGGGATATTTAAGGTGTCACGAAGTGGAGGTTCTTGTCAACAGAGCAGCCCCAAACTTTGGGGTGCCTGTGTCTTGCTGATTTTTAGTTTTCCCAATTTATACGCCCATGAGTGGAAGTGCCCTATGCGCTCTAAGCTGTGTTTTTTTGATGTTTCAGGACACACCGTACACTTCTCCAGAGTGGCTGTTGGCAATTTACATCCCGCCCATCAGCGTAGCAAGGCTCCCATTTCTCCATGGCCTGTTCTGCATTTCTGGTTTTGACACTTTTTTCCGCATGGCCCTTTTGACCAATGGGAAGCGAGACTTCTTTGTAGCGCTGATTTGCCTTTCCAGGTTGCTTGGTTGGCCGAAAAGGGCGTATGCGTTTTTTTCTGAATATATTCAGGAAAAAACGCATACGCCCTTTTCGGCCAAGGGCATCATTGTCGACGTTTTGCCGCTTTTCATGTGCTTTAAAGGCGATTCGAATCGACCTCCTGAAATCTGTTTCCTGCAATTCTGCCTTGCTTTCAGATCCTCTTCGTTGCCTTCCCTCAATATATTTGTGGACGAGAGTTATCATTTATAACTCTGCAGGTTTGTGAATTGCAGTGCCCCTGAGCTCCATTTTTCAACTCGCTTTTTTGGGAGCTGGCCGCAAAAGCGCAGGATTGCCTCAGGCCCTATTCTGCTTCCGGGCGGCAGGCTGAGCCTGTGGTTAATTCTTCTTCCTGATGGGAAAATAGAGTGACCTGTGCCTGTCCCAACACCTAGAGCTAGTCTCTCATTGGCTCCCCCTCTTCCCGTTCATCCTCAGGACAAATTGCAAGCTGTACGGAACGGGAGGTTAAAGGTGCTGATTCTCCAAGGAGGGAGATTGCTAGTAAAGCGGCTGGAATGGCGAACCCGAGCACAAGGAGATGAGAAATGAGGTGCGTTTTAGAAACCTTTCCCGATCACACGGTGTACCACCTTCTGGGTTTCTCATGCATGTTTTCGAGGTAGGAAGATGCCCTTGAACCTGGAGATTTGGGACCCATGGGATGGGTAACAGGCAGTATTACTTTAAAGGCTCTGCGTTTGCTCCCCCAACCTCACCAAACCTCTCAGCCCCGAGAGTGTCCACCCTTATGTCTCCTCCAGCTGTGGGTCTAGATATGGTCAATCCAGGTTGCATCACAGCCCCTGAACGAATTTTGTAAGAAATTCTCTCTCTTTCACTGTCTTTGTTTCACGGGTTTTTAAAAGTAATTTATTTTTATAATGGGCTTTGGCTGTTTTTCACGGCTGTGTTTATGCGGCTTTACAGCCACTTGACTCACTTCCAGAGAGATATCAATACATAGGTTTTAAGATTCTTACTAGTCAGATATATTCTTGTGTGGTGAATAGGGGGTGTTGAGTCCAGTTCACTGAGCAAGGAGTAGGTCTTTCTATTACATATTGGGTTTATGGAACGGTATCTGAGCTCATTTGAAACCCTTGTTTTATGCATCACCCCACCCCACCTTTCCCGTTAAGCAGCCATAGTGTGTTTTGTTAACGTGTGACTCTGTTCTGTTTTGTAATTCAGTTCAAGTGTAGCGGTTTTTACATTCCCTCTATAAGTGATAGCTTATGATAAGTGTCTTTTTCTGTGTGACTTATTTCACTTAGAATCGTCGAAGCTAAAGCCACTCATCATGCTGCTACTAGCCTTATGACATTGATTTCATGGCTGAGTGATATTCCATTGTACATAAGGACCACCACTTCTTTATCCATTTTTCTCTTTCCTGGGATATTTAAGGTGTCACGAAGTGGAGGTTCTTGTCAACAGAGCAGCCCCAAACTTTGGGGTGCCTGTGTCTTGCTGATTTTTAGTTTTCCCAATTTATACGCCCATGAGTGGAAGTGCCCTATGCGCTCTAAGCTGTGTTTTTTTGATGTTTCAGGACACACCGTACACTTCTCCAGAGTGGCTGTTGGCAATTTACATCCCGCCCATCAGCGTAGCAAGGCTCCCATTTCTCCATGGCCTGTTCTGCATTTCTGGTTTTGACAGTTTTTTCCGCATGGCCCTTTTGACCGATGGGAAGCGAGACTTCTTTGTAGCGCTGATTTGCCTTTCCAGGTTGCTTGGTTGGCCGAAAAGGGCGTATGCGTTTTTTCCTGAATATATTCAGGAAAAAACGCATACGCCCTTTTTGGCCAAGGGCATCATTGTCGACGTTTTGCCGCTTTTCATGTGCTTTAAAGGCGATTCGAATCGACCTCCTGAAATCTGTTTCCTGCAATTCTGCCTTGCTTTCAGATCCTCTTCGTTGCCTTCCCTCAATATATTTGTGGACGAGAGTTATCATTTATAACTCTGCAGGTTTGTGAATTGCAGTGCCCCTGAGCTCCATTTTTCAACTCGCTTTTTTGGGAGCTGGCCGCAAAAGCGCAGGATCGCCTCAGGCCCTATTCTGCTTCCGGGTGGCAGGCTGAGCCTGTGGTTAATTCTTCTTCTTGATGGGAAAATAGAGTGACCTGTGCCTGTCCCAACACCTAGAGCTAGTCTCTCATTGGCTCCCCCTCTTCCCGTTCATCCTCAGGACAAATTGCAAGCTGTACGGAACGGGAGGTTAAAGGTGCTGATTCTCCAAGGAGGGAGATTGCTAGTAAAGCGGCTGGAATGGCGAACCCGAGCACAAGGAGATGAGAAATGAGGTGCGTTTTAGAAACCTTTCCCGATCACACGGTGTACCACCTTCTGGGTTTCTCATGCATGTTTTCGAGGTAGGAAGATGCCCTTGAACCTGGAGATTTGGGACCCATGGGATGGGTAACAGGCAGTATTACTTTAAAGGCTCTGCGTTTGCTCCCCCAACCTCACCAAACCTCTCAGCCCCGAGAGTGTCCACCCTTATGTCTCCTCCAGCTGTGGGTCTAGATATGGTCAATCCAGGTTGCATCACAGCCCCTGAACGAATTTTGTAAGAATTTCTCTCTCTTTCACTGTCTTTGTTTCACGGGTTTTTAAAAGGAATTTATTTTTATAATGGGGTTTAGCTGCTTTTCACGGCTGTGTTTCTGCCGCTTTACAGCCACTTGACTCACTTCCAGAGAGATATCAATACATAGGTTTTAAGATTCTTACTAGTCAGATATATTCTTGTGCGGTGAATAGGGGGTGTTGAGTCCAGTTCACTGAGCAAGGAGTAGGTCTTTCTATTACATATTGGGTTTATGGAACGGTATCTGAGCTCATTTGAAACCCTTGTTTTATGCATCACCCCACCCCACCTTTCCCGTTAAGCAGCCATAGTGTGTTTTGTAAACGTGTGACTCTGTTCTGTTTTGTAATTCAGTTCAAGTGTAGTGGTTTTTACATTCCCTCTATAAGTGATAGCTTATGATAAGTGTCTTTTTCTGTGTGACTTATTTCACTTAGAATCGTCGAAGCTAAAGCCACTCATCATGCTGCTACTAGCCTTATGACATTGATTTCATGGCTGAGTGATATTCCATTGTACATAAGGACCACCACTTCTTTATCCATTTTTCTCTTTCCTGGGATATTTAAGGTGTCACGAAGTGGAGGTTCTTGTCAACAGAGCAGCCCCAAACTTTGGGGTGCCTGTGTCTTGCTGATTTTTAGTTTTCCCAATTTATACGCCCATGAGTGGAAGTGCCCTATGCGCTCTAAGCTGTGTTTTTTCGATGTTTCAGGACACACCGTACACTTCTCCAGAGTGGCTGTTGGCAATTTACATCCCGCCCATCAGCGTAGCAAGGCTCCCATTTCTCCATGGCCTGTTCTGCATTTCTGGTTTTGACACTTTTTTCCGCATGGCCCTTTTGACCAATGGGAAGCGAGACTTCTTTGTAGCGCTGATTTGCCTTTCCAGGTTGCTTGGTTGGCCGAAAAGGGCGTATGCGTTTTTTACTGAATATATTCAGGAAAAAACGCATACGCCCTTTTCGGCCAAGGGCATCATTGTCGACGTTTTGCCGCTTTTCATTTGCTTTAAAGGCGATTCGAATCGACCTCCTGAAATCTGTTTCCTGCAATTCTGCCTTGCTTTCAGATCCTCTTCGTTGCCTTCCCTCAATATATTTGTGGACGAGAGTTATCATTTATAACTCTGCAGGTTTGTGAATTGCAGTGCCCCTGAGCTCCATTTTTCAACTCGCTTTTTTGGGAGCTGGCCGCAAAAGCGCAGGATTGCCTCAGGCCCTATTCTGCTTCCGGGCGGCAGGCTGAGCCTGTGGTTAATTCTTCTTCCTGATGGGAAAATAGAGTGACCTGTGCCTGTCCCAACACCTAGAGCTAGTCTCTCATTGGCTCCCCCTCTTCCCGTTCATCCTCAGGACAAATTGCAAGCTGTACGGAACGGGAGGTTAAAGGTGCTGATTCTCCAAGGAGGGAGATTGCTAGTAAAGCGGCTGGAATGGCGAACCCGAGCACAAGGAGATGAGAAATGAGGTGCGTTTTAGAAACCTTTCCCGATCACACGGTGTACCACCTTCTGGGTTTCTCATGCATGTTTTCGAGGTAGGAAGATGCCCTTGAACCTGGAGATTTGGGACCCATGGGATGGGTAACAGGCAGTATTACTTTAAAGGCTCTGCGTTTGCTCCCCCAACCTCACCAAACCTCTCAGCCCCGAGAGTGTCCACCCTTATGTCTCCTCCAGCTGTGGGTCTAGATATGGTCAATCCAGGTTGCATCACAGCCCCTGAACGAATTTTGTAAGAAATTCTCTCTCTTTCACTGTCTTTGTTTCACGGGTTTTTAAAAGTAATTTATTTTTATAATGGGCTTTGGCTGTTTTTCACGGCTGTGTTTATGCGGCTTTACAGCCACTTGACTCACTTCCAGAGAGATATCAATACATAGGTTTTAAGATTCTTACTAGTCAGATATATTCTTGTGTGGTGAATAGGGGGTGTTGAGTCCAGTTCACTGAGCAAGGAGTAGGTCTTTCTATTACATATTGGGTTTATGGAACGGTATCTGAGCTCATTTGAAACCCTTGTTTTATGCATCACCCCACCCCACCTTTCCCGTTAAGCAGCCATAGTGTGTTTTGTTAACGTGTGACTCTGTTCTGTTTTGTAATTCAGTTCAAGTGTAGCGGTTTTTACATTCCCTCTATAAGTGATAGCTTATGATAAGTGTCTTTTTCTGTGTGACTTATTTCACTTAGAATCGTCGAAGCTAAAGCCACTCATCATGCTGCTACTAGCCTTATGACATTGATTTCATGGCTGAGTGATATTCCATTGTACATAAGGACCACCACTTCTTTATCCATTTTTCTCTTTCCTGGGATATTTAAGGTGTCACGAAGTGGAGGTTCTTGTCAACAGAGCAGCCCCAAACTTTGGGGTGCCTGTGTCTTGCTGATTTTTAGTTTTCCCAATTTATACGCCCATGAGTGGAAGTGCCCTATGCGCTCTAAGCTGTGTTTTTTCGATGTTTCAGGACACACCGTACACTTCTCCAGAGTGGCTGTTGGCAATTTACATCCCGCCCATCAGCGTAGCAAGGCTCCCATTTCTCCATGGCCTGTTCTGCATTTCTGGTTTTGACAGTTTTTTCCGCATGGCCCTTTTGACCGATGGGAAGCGAGACTTCTTTGTAGCGCTGATTTGCCTTTCCAGGTTGCTTGGTTGGCCGAAAAGGGCGTATGCGTTTTTTCCTGAATATATTCAGGAAAAAACGCATACGCCCTTTTTGGCCAAGGGCATCATTGTCGACGTTTTGCCGCTTTTCATGTGCTTTAAAGGCGATTCGAATCGACCTCCTGAAATCTGTTTCCTGCAATTCTGCCTTGCTTTCAGATCCTCTTCGTTGCCTTCCCTCAATATATTTGTGGACGAGAGTTATCATTTATAACTCTGCAGGTTTGTGAATTGCAGTGCCCCTGAGCTCCATTTTTCAACTCGCTTTTTTGGGAGCTGGCCGCAAAAGCGCAGGATCGCCTCAGGCCCTATTCTGCTTCCGGGTGGCAGGCTGAGCCTGTGGTTAATTCTTCTTCCTGATGGGAAAATAGAGTGACCTGTGCCTGTCCCAACACCTAGAGCTAGTCTCTCATTGGCTCCCCCTCTTCCCGTTCATCCTCAGGACAAATTGCAAGCTGTACGGAACGGGAGGTTAAAGGTGCTGATTCTCCAAGGAGGGAGATTGCTAGTAAAGCGGCTGGAATGGCGAACCCGAGCACAAGGAGATGAGAAATGAGGTGCGTTTTAGAAACCTTTCCCGATCACACGGTGTACCACCTTCTGGGTTTCTCATGCATGTTTTCGAGGTAGGAAGATGCCCTTGAACCTGGAGATTTGGGACCCATGGGATGGGTAACAGGCAGTATTACTTTAAAGGCTCTGCGTTTGCTCCCCCAACCTCACCAAACCTCTCAGCCCCGAGAGTGTCCACCCTTATGTCTCCTCCAGCTGTGGGTCTAGATATGGTCAATCCAGGTTGCATCACAGCCCCTGAACGAATTTTGTAAGAATTTCTCTCTCTTTCACTGTCTTTGTTTCACGGGTTTTTAAAAGGAATTTATTTTTATAATGGGGTTTAGCTGCTTTTCACGGCTGTGTTTCTGCCGCTTTACAGCCACTTGACTCACTTCCAGAGAGATATCAATACATAGGTTTTAAGATTCTTACTACTCAGATATATTCTTGTGCGGTGAATAGGGGGTGTTGAGTCCAGTTCACTGAGCAAGGAGTAGGTCTTTCTATTACATATTGGGTTTATGGAACGGTATCTGAGCTCATTTGAAACCCTTGTTTTATGCATCACCCCACCCCACCTTTCCCGTTAAGCAGCCATAGTGTGTTTTGTAAACGTGTGACTCTGTTCTGTTTTGTAATTCAGTTCAAGTGTAGCGGTTTTTACATTCCCTCTATAAGTGATAGCTTATGATAAGTGTCTTTTTCTGTGTGACTTATTTCACTTAGAATCGTCGAAGCTAAAGCCACTCATCATGCTGCTACTAGCCTTATGACATTGATTTCATGGCTGAGTGATATTCCATTGTACATAAGGACCACCACTTCTTTATCCATTTTTCTCTTTCCTGGGATATTTAAGGTGTCACGAAGTGGAGGTTCTTGTCAACAGAGCAGCCCCAAACTTTGGGGTGCCTGTGTCTTGCTGATTTTTAGTTTTCCCAATTTATACGCCCATGAGTGGAAGTGCCCTATGCGCTCTAAGCTGTGTTTTTTTGATGTTTCAGGACACACCGTACACTTCTCCAGAGTGGCTGTTGGCAATTTACATCCCGCCCATCAGCGTAGCAAGGCTCCCATTTCTCCATGGCCTGTTCTGCATTTCTGGTTTTGACAGTTTTTTCCGCATGGCCTTTTTGACCGATGGGAAGTGAGACTTCTTTGTAGCGCTGATTTGCCTTTCCAGGTTGCTTGGTTGGCCAAAAAGGGCGTATGCGTTTTTTCCTGAATATATTCAGGAAAAAACGCATACGCCCTTTTTGGCCAAGGGCATCATTGTCGACGTTTTGCCGCTTTTCATGTGCTTTAAAGGCGATTCGAATCGACCTCCTGAAATCTGTTTCCTGCAATTCTGCCTTGCTTTCAGATCCTCTTCGTTGCCTTCCCTCAATATATTTGTGGACGAGAGTTATCATTTATAACTCTGCAGGTTTGTGAATTGCAGTGCCCCTGAGCTCCATTTTTCAACTCGCTTTTCTGGGAGCTGGCCGCAAAAGCGCAGGATCGCCTCAGGCCCTATTCTGCTTCCGGGCGGCAGGCTGAGCCTGTGGTTAATTCTTCTTCTTGATGGGAAAATAGAGTGACCTGTGCCTGTCCCAACACCTAGAGCTAGTCTCTCATTGGCTCCCCCTCTTCCAGTTCATCCTCAGGACAAATTGCAAGCTGTACAGAACGGGAGGTTAAAGGTGCTGATTCTCCAAGGAGGGAGATTGCTAGTAAAGCGGCTGGAATGGCGAACCCGAGCACAAGGAGATGAGAAATGAGGTGCGTTTTAGAAACCTTTCCCGATCACACGGTGTACCACCTTCTGGGTTTCTCATGCATGTTTTCGAGGTAGGAAGATGCCCTTGAACCTGGAGATTTGGGACCCATGGGATGGGCAACAGGCAGTATTACTTTAAAGGCTCTGCGTTTGCTCCCCCAACCTCACCAAACCTCTCAGCCCCGAGAGTGTCCACCCTTATGTCTCCTCCAGCTGTGGGTCTAGATATGGTCAATCCAGGTTGCATCACAGCCCCTGAACGAATTTTGTAAGAATTTCTCTCTCTTTCACTGTCTTTGTTTCACGGGTTTTTAAAAGGAATTTATTTTTATAATGGGGTTTAGCTGCTTTTCACGGCTGTGTTTCTGCCGCTTTACAGCCACTTGACTCACTTCCAGAGAGATATCAATACATAGGTTTTAAGATTCTTACTAGTCAGATATATTCTTGTGCGGTGAATAGGGGGTGTTGAGTCCAGTTCACTGAGCAAGGAGTAGGTCTTTCTATTACATATTGGGTTTATGGAACGGTATCTGAGCTCATTTGAAACCCTTGTTTTATGCATCACCCCACCCCACCTTTCCCGTTAAGCAGCCATAGTGTGTTTTGTAAATGTGTGACTCTGTTCTGTTTTGTAATTCAGTTCAAGTGTAGCGGTTTTTACATTCCCTCTATAAGTGATAGCTTATAATAAGTGTGTTTTTCTGTATGACTTATTTCACATAGAATCGGCGTAGCTAAAGCCACTCATCATGCTGCTACTAGCCTTATGACATTGATTTCATGGCTGAGTGATATTCCATTGTACATAAGGACCACCACTTCTTTATCCATTTTTCTCTTTCCTGGGATATTTAAGGTGTCACGAAGTGGAGGTTCTTGTCAACAGAGCAGCCCCAAACTTTGGGGTGCCTGTGTCTTGCTGATTTTTAGTTTTCCCAATTTATACGCCCATGAGTGGAAGTGCCCTATGCGCTCTAAGCTGTGTTTTTTCGATGTTTCAGGACACACCGTACACTTCTCCAGAGTGGCTGTTGGCAATTTACATCCCGCCCATCAGCCTAGCAAGGCTCCCATTTCTCCATGGCCTGTTCTGCATTTCTGGTTTTGACACTTTTTTCCGCATGGCCCTTTTGACCGATGGGAAGCGAGACTTCTTTGTAGCGCTGATTTGCCTTTCCAGGTTGCTTGGTTGGCCAAAAAGGGCGTATGCGTTTTTTCCTGAATATATTCAGGAAAAAACGCATACGCCCTTTTTGGCCAAGGGCATCATTGTCGACGTTTTGCCGCTTTTCATGTGCTTTAAAGGCGATTCGAATCGACCTCCAGAAATCTGTTTCCTGCAATTCTGCCTTGCTTTCAGATCCTCTTCGTTGCCTTCCCTCAATATATTTGTGGACGAGAGTTATCATTTATAACTCTGCAGGTTTGTGAATTGCAGTGCCCCTGAGCTCCATTTTTCAACTCGCTTTTTTGGGAGCTGGCCGCAAAAGCGCAGGATCGCCTCAGGCCCTATTCTGCTTCCGGGCGGCAGGCTGAGCCTGTGGTTAATTCTTCTTCTTGATGGGAAAATAGAGTGACCTGTGCCTGTCCCAACACCTAGAGCTAGTCTCTCATTGGCTCCCCCTCTTCCCGTTCATCCTCAGGACAAATTGCAAGCTGTACAGAACGGGAGGTTAAAGGTGCTGATTCTCCAAGGAGGGAGATTGCTAGTAAAGCGGCTGGAATGGCGAACCCGAGCACAAGGAGATGAGAAATGAGGTGCGTTTTAGAAACCTTTCCCGATCACACGGTGTACCACCTTCTGGGTTTCTCATGCATGTTTTCGAGGTAGGAAGATGCCCTTGAACCTGGAGATTTGGGACCCATGGGATGGGTAACAGGCAGTATTACTTTAAAGGCTCTGCGTTTGCTCCCCCAACCTCACCAAACCTCTCAGCCCCGAGAGTGTCCACCCTTATGTCTCCTCCAGCTGTGGGTCTAGATATGGTCAATCCAGGTTGCATCACAGCCCCTGAACGAATTTTGTAAGAATTTCTCTCTCTTTCACTGTCTTTGTTTCACGGGTTTTTAAAAGGAATTTATTTTTATAATGGGGTTTAGCTGCTTTTCACGGCTGTGTTTCTGCCGCTTTACAGCCACTTGACTCACTTCCAGAGAGATATCAATACATAGGTTTTAAGATTCTTACTAGTCACATATATTCTTGTGCGGTGAATAGGGGGTGTTGAGTCCAGTTCACTGAGCAAGGAGTAGGTCTTTCTATTACATATTGGGTTTATGGAACGGTATCTGAGCTCATTTGAAACCCTTGTTTTATGCATCACCCCACCCCACCTTTCCCGTTAAGCAGCCATAGTGTGTTTTGTAAACATGTGACTCTGTTCTGTTTTGTAATTCAGTTCAAGTGTAGCAGGTTTTACATTCCCTCTATAAGTGATAGCTTATGATAAGTGTCTTTTTCTGTGTGACTTATTTCACTTAGAATCGTCGAAGCTAAAGCCACTCATCATGCTGCTACTAGCCTTATGACATTGATTTCATGGCTGAGTGATATTCCATTGTACATAAGGACCACCACTTCTTTATCCATTTTTCTCTTTCCTGGGATATTTAAGGTGTCACGAAGTGGAGGTTCTTGTCAACAGAGCAGCCCCAAACTTTGGGGTGCCTGTGTCTTGCTGATTTTTAGTTTTCCCAATTTATACGCCCATGAGTGGAAGTGCCCTATGCGCTCTAAGCTGTGTTTTTTTGATGTTTCAGGACACACCGTACACTTCTCCAGAGTGGCTGTTGGCAATTTACATCCCGCCCATCAGCGTAGCAAGGCTCCCATTTCTCCATGGCCTGTTCTGCATTTCTGGTTTTGACACTTTTTTCCGCATGGCCCTTTTGACCAATGGGAAGCGAGACTTCTTTGTAGCGCTGATTTGCCTTTCCAGGTTGCTTGGTTGGCCAAAAAGGGCGTATGCGTTTTTTACTGAATATATTCAGGAAAAAACGCATACGCCCTTTTTGGCCAAGGGCATCATTGTCGACGTTTTGCCGCTTTTCATGTGCTTTAAAGGCGATTCGAATCGACCTCCTGAAATCTGTTTCCTGCAATTCTGCCTTGCTTTCAGATCCTCTTCGTTGCCTTCCCTCAATATATTTGTGGACGAGAGTTATCATTTATAACTCTGCAGGTTTGTGAATTGCAGTGCCCCTGAGCTCCATTTTTCAACTCGCTTTTTTGGGAGCTGGCCGCAAAAGTGCAGGATTGCCTCAGGCCCTATTCTGCTTCCGGGCGGCAGGCTGAGCCTGTGGTTAATTCTTCTTCCTGATGGGAAAATAGAGTGACCTGTGCCTGTCCCAACACCTAGAGCTAGTCTCTCATTGGCTCCCCCTCTTCCCGTTCATCCTCAGGACAAATTGCAAGCTGTACGGAACGGGAGGTTAAAGGTGCTGATTCTCCAAGGAGGGAGATTGCTAGTAAAGCGGCTGGAATGGCGAACCCGAGCACAAGGAGATGAGAAATGAGGTGCGTTTTAGAAACCTTTCCCGATCACACGGTGTACCACCTTCTGGGTTTCTCATGCATGTTTTCGAGGTAGGAAGATGCCCTTGAACCTGGAGATTTGGGACCCATGGGATGGGTAACAGGCAGTATTACTTTAAAGGCTCTGCGTTTGCTCCCCCAACCTCACCAAACCTCTCAGCCCCGAGAGTGTCCACCCTTATGTCTCATCCAGCTGTGGGTCTAGATATGGTCAATCCAGGTTGCATCACAGCCCCTGAACGAATTTTGTAAGAAATTCTCTCTCTTTCACTGTCTTTGTTTCACGGGTTTTTAAAAGTAATTTATTTTTATAATGGGCTTTGGCTGTTTTTCACGGCTGTGTTTATGCGGCTTTACAGCCACTTGACTCACTTCCAGAGAGATATCAATACATAGGTTTTAAGATTCTTACTAGTCAGATATATTCTTGTGTGGTGAATAGGGGGTGTTGAGTCCAGTTCACTGAGCAAGGAGTAGGTCTTTCTATTACATATTGGGTTTATGGAACGGTATCTGAGCTCATTTGAAACCCTTGTTGTATGCATCACCCCACCCCACCTTTCCCGTTAAGCAGCCATAGTGTGTTTTGTTAACGTGTGACTCTGTTCTGTTTTGTAATTCAGTTCAAGTGTAGCCGTTTTTACATTCCCTCTATAAGTGATAGCTTATGATAAGTGTCTTTTTCTGTGTGACTTATTTCACTTAGAATCGTCGTAGCTAAAGCCACTCATCATGCTGCTACTAGCCTTATGACATTGATTTCATGGCTGAGTGATATTCCATTGTACATAAGGACCACCACTTCTTTATCCATTTTTCTCTTTCCTGGGATATTTAAGGTGTCATGAAGTGGAGGTTCTTGTCAACAGAGCAGCCCTAAACTTTCGGGTGCCTGTGTCTTGCTGATTTTTAGTTTTCCCAATTTATACGCCCATGAGTGGAAGTGCCCTATGCGCTCTAAGCTGTGTTTTTTCGATGTTTCAGGACACACCGTACACTTCTCCAGAGTGGCTGTTGGCAATTTACATCCCGCCCATCAGCGTAGCAAGGCTCCCATTTCTCCATGGCCTATTCTGCATTTCTGGTTTTGACACTTTTTTCCGCATGGCCCTTTTGACCGATGGGAAGCGAGACTTCTTTGTAGCGCTGATTTGCCTTTCCAGGTTGCTTGGTTGGCCAAAAAGGGCGTATGCGTTTTTTCCTGAATATATTCAGGAAAAAACGCATACGCCCTTTTTGGCCAAGGGCATCATTGTCGACGTTTTGCCGCTTTTCATGTGCTTTAAAGGCGATTCGAATCGACCTCCTGAAATCTGTTTCCTGCAATTCTGCCTTGCTTTCAGATCCTCTTCGTTGCCTTCCCTCAATATATTTGTGGACGAGAGTTATCATTTATAACTCTGCAGGTTTGTGAATTGCAGTGCCCCTGAGCTCCATTTTTCAACTCGCTTTTTTGGGAGCTGGCCACAAAAGCGCAGGATTGCCTCAGGCCCTATTCTGCTTCCGGGCGGCAGGCTGAGCCTGTGGTTAATTCTTCTTCCTGATGGGAAAATAGAGTGACCTGTGCCTGTCCCAACAGCTAGAGCTAGTCTCTCATTGGCTCCCCTTCTTCCCGTTCATCCTCAGGACAAATTGCAAGCTGTACGGAACGGGAGGTTAAAGGTGCTGATTCTCCAAGGAGGGAGATTGCTAGTAAAGCGGCTGGAATGGCGAACCCGAGCACAAGGAGATGAGAAATGAGGTGCGTTTTAGAAACCTGTCCCGATCACACGGTGTACCACCTTCTGGGTTTCTCATGCATGTTTTCGAGGTAGGAAGATGCCCTTGAACCTGGAGATTTGGGACCCATGGGATGGGTAACAGGCAGTATTACTTTAAAGGCTCTGCGTTTGCTCCCCCAACCTCACCAAACCTCTCAGCCCCGAGAATGTCCACCCTTATGTCTCATCCAGCTGTGGGTCTAGATATGGTCAATCCAGGTTGCATCACAGCCCCTGAACGAATTTTGTAAGAATTTCTCTCTCTTTCACTGTCTTTGTTTCACGGGTTTTTAAAAGGAATTTATTTTTATAATGGGGTTTAGCTGCTTTTCACGGCTGTGTTTCTGCCGCTTTACAGCCACTTGACTCACTTCCAGAGAGATATCAATACATAGGTTTTAAGATTCTTACTAGTCAGATATATTCTTGTGCAGTGAATAGGGGGTGTTGAGTCCAGTTCACTGAGCAAGGAGTAGGTCTTTCTATTACATATTGCGTTTATGGAACGGTATCTGAGCTCATTTGAAACCCTTGTTTTATGCATCACCCCACCCCACCTTTCCCGTTAAGCAGCCATAGTGTGTTTTGTAAACTTGTGACTCTGTTCTGTTTTGTAAACGTGTGACTCTGTTCTGTTTTGTAATTCAGTTCAAGTGTAGCGGTTTTTACATTCCCTCTATAAGTGATAGCTTACGATAAGTGTCTTTTTCTGTGTGACTTATTTCACTTAGAATCGTCGAAGCTAAAGCCACTCATCATGCTGCTACTAGCCTTATGACATTGATTTCATGGCTGAGTGATATTCCATTGTACATAAGGACCACCACTTCTTTATCCATTTTTCTCTTTCCTGGGATATTTAAGGTGTCACGAAGTGGAGGTTCTTGTCAACAGAGCAGCCCCAAACTTTGGGGTGCCTGTGTCTTGCTGATTTTTAGTTTTCCCAATTTATACGCCCATGAGTGGAAGTGCCCTATGCGCTCTAAGCTGTGTTTTTTTGATGTTTCAGGACACACCGTACACTTCTCCAGAGTGGCTGTTGGCAATATACATCCCGCCCATCAGCGTAGCAAGGCTCCCATTTCTCCATGGCCTGTTCTGCATTTCTGGTTTTGACAGTTTTTTCCGCATGGCCCTTTTGACCGATGGGAAGCGAGACTTCTTTGTAGCGCTGATTTGCCTTTCCAGGTTGCTTGGTTGGCCGAAAAGGGCGTATGCGTTTTTTCCTGAATATATTCAGGAAAAAACGCATACGCCCTTTTTGGCCAAGGGCATCATTGTCGACGTTTTGCCGCTTTTCATGTGCTTTAAAGGCGATTCGAATCGACCTCCTGAAATCTGTTTCCTGCAATTCTGCCTTGCTTTCAGATCCTCTTCGTTGCCTTCCCTCAATATATTTGTGGACGAGAGTTATCATTTATAACTCTGCAGGTTTGTGAATTGCAGTGCCCCTGAGCTCCATTTTTCAACTCGCTTTTTTGGGAGCTGGCCGCAAAAGCGCAGGATCGCCTCAGGCCCTATTCTGCTTCCGGGTGGCAGGCTGAGCCTGTGGTTAATTCTTCTTCTTGATGGGAAAATAGAGTGACCTGTGCCTGTCCCAACACCTAGAGCTAGTCTCTCATTGGCTCCCCCTCTTCCCGTTCATCCTCAGGACAAATTGCAAGCTGTACAGAACGGGAGGTTAAAGGTGCTGATTCTCCAAGGAGGGAGATTGCTAGTAAAGCGGCTGGAATGGCGAACCCGAGCACAAGGAGATGAGAAATGAGGTGCGTTTTAGAAACCTTTCCCGATCACACGGTGTACCACCTTCTGGGTTTCTCATGCATGTTTTCGAGGTAGGAAGATGCCCTTGAACCTGGAGATTTGGGACCCATGGGATGGGTAACAGGCAGTATTACTTTAAAGGCTCTGCGTTTGCTCCCCCAACCTCACCAAACCTCTCAGCCCCGAGAGTGTCCACCCTTATGTCTCCTCCAGCTGTGGGTCTAGATATGGTCAATCCAGGTTGCATCACAGCCCCTGAACGAATTTTGTAAGAATTTCTCTCTCTTTCACTGTCTTTGATTCACGGGTTTTTAAAAGGAATTTATTTTTATAATGGGGTTTAGCTGCTTTTCACGGCTGTGTTTCTGCCGCTTTACAGCCACTTGACTCACTTCTAGAGAGATATCAATACATAGGTTTTAAGATTCTTACTAGTCAGATATATTCTTGTGCGGTGAATAGGGGGTGTTGAGTCCAGTTCACTGAGCAAGGAGTAGGTCTTTCTATTACATATTGGGTTTATGGAACGGTATCTGAGCTCATTTGAAACCCTTGTTTTATGCATCACCCCACCCCACCTTTCCCGTTAAGCAGCCATAGTGTGTTTTGTAAACTTGTGACTCTGTTCTGTTTTGTAAACGTGTGACTCTGTTCTGTTTTGTAATTCAGTTCAAGTGTAGCGGTTTTTACATTCCCTCTATAAGTGATAGCTTATGATAAGTGTCTTTTTCTGTGTGACTTATTTCACTTAGAATCGTCGAAGCTAAAGCCACTCATCATGCTGCTACTAGCCTTATGACATTGATTTCATGGCTGAGTGATATTCCATTGTACATAAGGACCACCACTTCTTTATCCATTTTTCTCTTTCCTGGGATATTTAAGGTGTCACGAAGTGGAGGTTCTTGTCAACAGAGCAGCCCCAAACTTTGGGGTGCCTGTGTCTTGCTGATTTTTAGTTTTCCCAATTTATACGCCCATGAGTGGAAGTGCCCTATGCGCTCTAAGCTGTGTTTTTTTGATGTTTCAGGACACACCGTACACTTCTCCAGAGTGGCTGTTGGCAATTTACATCCCGCCCATCAGCGTAGCAAGGCTCCCATTTCTCCATGGCCTTTTCTGCATTTCTGGTTTTGACAGTTTTTTCCGCATGGCCCTTTTGACCGATGGGAAGCGAGACTTCTTTGTAGCGCTGATTTGCCTTTCCAGGTTGCTTGGTAGGCCGAAAACGGCGTATGCGTTTTTTCCTGAATATATTCAGGAAAAAACGCATACGCCCTTTTTGGCCAAGGGCATCATTGTCGACGTTTTGCCGCTTTTCATGTGCTTTAAAGGCGATTCGAATCGACCTCCTGAAATCTGTTTCCTGCAATTCTGCCTTGCTTTCAGATCCTCTTCGTTGCCTTCCCTCAATATATTTGTGGACGAGAGTTATCATTTATAACTCTGCAGGTTTGTGAATTGCAGTGCCCCTGAGCTCCATTTTTCAACTCGCTTTTTTGGGAGCTGGCCGCAAAAGCGCAGGATCGCCTCAGGCCCTATTCTGCTTCCGGGTGGCAGGCTGAGCCTGTGGTTAATTCTTCTTCTTGATGGGAAAATAGAGTGACCTGTGCCTGTCCCAACACCTAGAGCTAGTCTCTCATTGGCTCCCCCTCTTCCCGTTCATCCTCAGGACAAATTGCAAGCTGTACGGAACGGGAGGTTAAAGGTGCTGATTCTCCAAGGAGGGAGATTGCTAGTAAAGCGGCTGGAATGGCGAACCCGAGCACAAGGAGATGAGAAATGAGGTGCGTTTTAGAAACCTTTCCCGATCACACGGTGTACCACCTTCTGGGTTTCTCATGCATGTTTTCGAGGTAGGAAGATGCCCTTGAACCTGGAGATTTGGGACCCATGGGATGGGTAACAGGCAGTATTACTTTAAAGGCTCTGCGTTTGCTCCCCCAACCTCACCAAACCTCTCAGCCCCGAGAGTGTCCACCCTTATGTCTCCTCCAGCTGTGGGTCTAGATATGGTCAATCCAGGTTGCATCACAGCCCCTGAACGAATTTTGTAAGAATTTCTCTCTCTTTCACTGTCTTTGATTCACGGGTTTTTAAAAGGAATTTATTTTTATAATGGGGTTTAGCTGCTTTTCACGGCTGTGTTTCTGCCGCTTTACAGCCACTTGACTCACTTCCAGAGAGATATCAATACATAGGTTTTAAGATTCTTACTAGTCAGATATATTCTTGTGCGGTGAATAGGGGTGTTGAGTCCAGTTCACTGAGCAAGGAGTAGGTCTTTCTATTACATATTGGGTTTATGGAACGGTATCTGAGCTCATTTGAAACCCTTGTTTTATGCATCACCCCACCCCACCTTTCCCGTTAAGCAGCCATAGTGTGTTTTGTTAACGTGTGACTCTGTTCTGTTTTGTAATTCAGTTCAAGTGTAGCCGTTTTTACATTTCCTCTATAAGTGATAGCTTATGATAAGTGTCTTTTTCTGTGTGACTTATTTCACATAGAATCGTCGTAGCTAAAGCCACTCATCATGCTGCTACTAGCCTTATGACATTGATTTCATGGCTGAGTGATATTCCATTGTACATAAGGACCACCACTTCTTTATTCATTTTTCTCTTTCCTGGGATATTTAAGGTGTCATGAAGTGGAGGTTCTTGTCAACAGAGCAGCCCTAAACTTTCGGGTGCCTGTGTCTTGCTGATTTTTAGTTTTCCCAATTTATACGCCCATGAGTGGAAGTGCCCTATGCGCTCTAAGCTGTGTTTTTTCGATGTTTCAGGACACACCGTACACTTCTCCAGAGTGGCTGTTGGCAATTTACATCCCGCCCATCAGCGTAGCAAGGCTCCCATTTCTCCATGGCCTATTCTGCATTTCTGGTTTTGACACTTTTTTCCGCATGGCCCTTTTGACCGATGGGAAGCGAGACTTCTTTGTAGCGCTGATTTGCCTTTCCAGGTTGCTTGGTTGGCCAAAAAGGGCGTATGCGTTTTTTCCTGAATATATTCAGGAAAAAACGCATACGCCCTTTTTGGCCAAGGGCATCATTGTCGACGTTTTGCCGCTTTTCATGTGCTTTAAAGGCGATTCGAATCGACCTCCTGAAATCTGTTTCCTGCAATTCTGCCTTGCTTTCAGATCCTCTTCGTTGCCTTCCCTCAATATATTTGTGGACGAGAGTTATCATTTATAACTCTGCAGGTTTGTGAATTGCAGTGCCCCTGAGCTCCATTTTTCAACTCGCTTTTTTGGGAGCTGGCCGCAAAAGTGCAGGATTGCCTCAGGCCCTATTCTGCTTCCGGGCGGCAGGCTGAGCCTGTGGTTAATTCTTCTTCCTGATGGGAAAATAGAGTGACCTGTGCCTGTCCCAACACCTAGAGCTAGTCTCTCATTGGCTCCCCCTCTTCCCGTTCATCCTCAGGACAAATTGCAAGCTGTACGGAACGGGAGGTTAAAGGTGCTGATTCTCCAAGGAGGGAGATTGCTAGTAAAGCGGCTGGAATGGCGAACCCGAGCACAAGGAGATGAGAAATGAGGTGCGTTTTAGAAACCTTTCCCGATCACACGGTGTACCACCTTCTGGGTTTCTCATGCATGTTTTCGAGGTAGGAAGATGCCCTTGAACCTGGAGATTTGGGACCCATGGGATGGGTAACAGGCAGTATTACTTTAAAGGCTCTGCGTTTGCTCCCCCAACCTCACCAAACCTCTCAGCCCCGAGAGTGTCCACCCTTATGTCTCCTCCAGCTGTGGGTCTAGATATGGTCAATCCAGGTTGCATCACAGCCCCTGAAAGAATTTTGTAAGAAATTCTCTCTCTTTCACTGTCTTTGTTTCACGGGTTTTTAAAAGTAATTTATTTTTATAATGGGCTTTGGCTGTTTTTCACGGCTGTGTTTATGCGGCTTTACAGCCACTTGACTCACTTCCAGAGAGATATCAATACATAGGTTTTAAGATTCTTACTAGTCAGATATATTCTTGTGTGGTGAATAGGGGGTGTTGAGTCCAGTTCACTGAGCAAGGAGTAGGTCTTTCTATTACATATTGGGTTTATGGAACGGTATCTGAGCTCATTTGAAACCCTTGTTTTATGCATCACCCCACCCCACCTTTCCCGTTAAGCAGCCATAGTGTGTTTTGTAACCTTGTGACTCTGTTCTGTTTTGTAAACGTGTGACTCTGTTCTGTTTTGTAATTCAGTTCAAGTGTAGCGGTTTTTACATTCCCTCTATAAGTGATAGCTTATGATAAGTGTCTTTTTCTGTGTGACTTATTTCACTTAGAATCGTCGAAGCTAAAGCCACTCATCATGCTGCTACTAGCCTTATGACATTGATTTCATGGCTGAGTGATATTCCATTGTACATAAGGACCACCACTTCTTTATCCATTTTTCTCTTTCCTGGGATATTTAAGGTGTCACGAAGTGGAGGTTCTTGTCAACAGAGCAGCCCCAAACTTTGGGGTGCCTGTGTCTTGCTGATTTTTAGTTTTCCCAATTTATACGCCCATGAGTGGAAGTGCCCTATGCGCTCTAAGCTGTGTTTTTTTGATGTTTCAGGAGACACCGTACACTTCTCCAGAGTGGCTGTTGGCAATTTACATCCCGCCCATCAGCGTAGCAAGGCTCCCATTTCTCCATGGCCTGTTCTGCATTTCTGGTTTTGACAGTTTTTTCCGCATGGCCCTTTTGACCGATGGGAAGCGAGACTTCTTTGTAGCGCTGATTTGCCTTTCCAGGTTGCTTGGTTGGCCGAAAAGGGCGTATGCGTTTTTTCCTGAATATATTCAGGAAAAAACGCATACGCCCTTTTTGGCCAAGGGCATCATTGTCGACGTTTTGCCGCTTTTCATGTGCTTTAAAGGCGATTCGAATCGACCTCCTGAAATCTGTTTCCTGCAATTCTGCCTTGCTTTCAGATCCTCTTCGTTGCCTTCCCTCAATATATTTGTGGACGAGAGTTATCATTTATAACTCTGCAGGTTTGTGAATTGCAGTGCCCCTGAGCTCCATTTTTCAACTCGCTTTTTTGGGAGCTGGCCGCAAAAGCGCAGGATCGCCTCAGGCCCTATTCTGCTTCCGGGTGGCAGGCTGAGCCTGTGGTTAATTCTTCTTCTTGATGGGAAAATAGAGTGACCTGTGCCTGTCCCAACACCTAGAGCTAGTCTCTCATTGGCTCCCCCTCTTCCCGTTCATCCTCAGGACAAATTGCAAGCTGTACGGAACGGGAGGTGAAAGGTGCTGATTCTCCAAGGAGGGAGATTGCTAGTAAAGCGGCTGGAATGGCGAACCCGAGCACAAGGAGATGAGAAATGAGGTGCGTTTTAGAAACCTGTCCCGATCACACGGTGTACCACCTTCTGGGTTTCTCATGCATGTTTTCGAGGTAGGAAGATGCCCTTGAACCTGGAGATTTGGGACCCATGGGATGGGTAACAGGCAGTATTACTTTAAAGGCTCTGCGTTTGCTCCCCCAACCTCACCAAACCTCTCAGCCCCGAGAGTGTCCACCCTTATGTCTCCTCCAGCTGTGGGTCTAGATATGGTCAATCCAGGTTGCATCACAGCCCCTGAAAGAATTTTGTAAGAAATTCTCTCTCTTTCACTGTCTTTGTTTCACGGGTTTTTAAAAGTAATTTATTTTTATAATGGGCTTTGGCTGTTTTTCACGGCTGTGTTTATGCGGCTTTACAGCCACTTGACTCACTTCCAGAGAGATATCAATACATAGGTTTTAAGATTCTTACTAGTCAGATATATTCTTGTGTGGTGAATAGGGGGTGTTGAGTCCAGTTCACTGAGCAAGGAGTAGGTCTTTCTATTACATATTGGGTTTATGGAACGGTATCTGAGCTCATTTGAAACCCTTGTTTTATGCATCACCCCACCCCACCTTTCCCGTTAAGCAGCCATAGTGTGTTTTGTAAACTTGTGACTCTGTTCTGTTTTGTAAACGTGTGACTCTGTTCTGTTTTGTAATTCAGTTCAAGTGTAGCGGTTTTTACATTCCCTCTATAAGTGATAGCTTATGATAAGTGTCTTTTTCTGTGTGACTTATTTCACTTAGAATCGTCGAAGCTAAAGCCACTCATCATGCTGCTACTAGCCTTATGACATTGATTTCATGGCTGAGTGATATTCCATTGTACATAAGGACCACCACTTCTTTATCCATTTTTCTCTTTCCTGGGATATTTAAGGTGTCACGAAGTGGAGGTTCTTGTCAACAGAGCAGCCCCAAACTTTGGGGTGCCTGTGTCTTGCTGATTTTTAGTTTTCCCAATTTATACGCCCATGAGTGGAAGTGCCCTATGCGCTCTAAGCTGTGTTTTTTTGATGTTTCAGGAGACACCGTACACTTCTCCAGAGTGGCTGTTGGCAATTTACATCCCGCCCATCAGCGTAGCAAGGCTCCCATTTCTCCATGGCCTGTTCTGCATTTCTGGTTTTGACAGTTTTTTCCGCATGGCCCTTTTGACCGATGGGAAGCGAGACTTCTTTGTAGCGCTGATTTGCCTTTCCAGGTTGCTTGGTTGGCCGAAAAGGGCGTATGCGTTTTTTCCTGAATATATTCAGGAAAAAACGCATACGCCCTTTTTGGCCAAGGGCATCATTGTCGACGTTTTGCCGCTTTTCATGTGTTTTAAAGGCGATTCGAATCGACCTCCTGAAATCTGTTTCCTGCAATTCTGCCTTGCTTTCAGATCCTCTTCGTTGCCTTCCCTCAATATATTTGTGGACGAGAGTTATCATTTATAACTCTGCAGGTTTGTGAATTGCAGTGCCCCTGAGCTCCATTTTTCAACTCGCTTTTTTGGGAGCTGGCCGCAAAAGCGCAGGATCGCCTCAGGCCCTATTCTGCTTCCGGGTGGCAGGCTGAGCCTGTGGTTAATTCTTCTTCTTGATGGGAAAATAGAGTGACCTGTGCCTGTCCCAACACCAAGAGCTAGTCTCTCATTGGCTCCCCCTCTTCCCGTTCATCCTCAGGACAAATTGCAAGCTGTACGGAACGGGAGGTGAAAGGTGCTGATTCTCCAAGGAGGGAGATTGCTAGTAAAGCGGCTGGAATGGCGAACCCGAGCACAAGGAGATGAGAAATGAGGTGCGTTTTAGAAACCTGTCCCGATCACACGGTGTACCACCTTCTGGGTTTCTCATGCATGTTTTCGAGGTAGGAAGATGCCCTTGAACCTGGAGATTTGGGACCCATGGGATGGGTAACAGGCAGTATTACTTTAAAGGCTCTGCGTTTGCTCCCCCAACCTCACCAAACCTCTCAGCCCCGAGAGTGTCCACCCTTATGTCTCCTCCAGCTGTGGGTCTAGATATGGTCAATCCAGGTTGCATCACAGCCCCTGAACGAATTTTGTAAGAATTTCTCTCTCTTTCACTGTCTTTGTTTCACGGGTTTTTAAAAGTAATTTATTTTTATAATGGGCTTTGGCTGTTTTTCACGGCTGTGTTTATGCGGCTTTACAGCCACTTGACTCACTTCCAGAGAGATATCAATACATAGGTTTTAAGATTCTTACTAGTCAGATATATTCTTGTGTGGTGAATAGGGGGTGTTGAGTCCAGTTCACTGAGCAAGGAGTAGGTCTTTCTATTACATATTGGGTTTATGGAACGGTATCTGAGCTCATTTGAAACCCTTGTTGTATGCATCACCCCACCCCACCTTTCCCGTTAAGCAGCCATAGTGTGTTTTGTTAACGTGTGACTCTGTTCTGTTTTGTAATTCAGTTCAAGTGTAGCCGTTTTTACATTCCCTCTATAAGTGATAGCTTATGATAAGTGTCTTTTTCTGTGTGACTTATTTCACTTAGAATCGTCGTAGCTAAAGCCACTCATCATGCTGCTACTAGCCTTATGACATTGATTTCATGGCTGAGTGATATTCCATTGTACATAAGGACCACCACTTCTTTATCCATTTTTCTCTTTCCTGGGATATTTAAGGTGTCATGAAGTGGAGGTTCTTGTCAACAGAGCAGCCCTAAACTTTCGGGTGCCTGTGTCTTGCTGATTTTTAGTTTTCCCAATTTATACGCCCATGAGTGGAAGTGCCCTATGCGCTCTAAGCTGTGTTTTTTCGATGTTTCAGGACACACCGTACACTTCTCCAGAGTGGCTGTTGGCAATTTACATCCCGCCCATCAGCGTAGCAAGGCTCCCATTTCTCCATGGCCTATTCTGCATTTCTGGTTTTGACACTTTTTTCCGCATGGCCCTTTTGACCGATGGGAAGCGAGACTTCTTTGTAGCGCTGATTTGCCTTTCCAGGTTGCTTGGTTGGCCAAAAAGGGCGTATGCGTTTTTTCCTGAATATATTCAGGAAAAAACGCATACGCCCTTTTTGGCCAAGGGCATCATTGTCGACGTTTTGCCGCTTTTCATGTGCTTTAAAGGCGATTCGAATCGACCTCCTGAAATCTGTTTCCTGCAATTCTGCCTTGCTTTCAGATCCTCTTCGTTGCCTTCCCTCAATATATTTGTGGACGAGAGTTATCATTTATAACTCTGCAGGTTTGTGAATTGCAGTGCCCCTGAGCTCCATTTTTCAACTCGCTTTTTTGGGAGCTGGCCACAAAAGCGCAGGATTGCCTCAGGCCCTATTCTGCTTCCGGGCGGCAGGCTGAGCCTGTGGTTAATTCTTCTTCCTGATGGGAAAATAGAGTGACCTGTGCCTGTCCCAACAGCTAGAGCTAGTCTCTCATTGGCTCCCCTTCTTCCCGTTCATCCTCAGGACAAATTGCAAGCTGTACGGAACGGGAGGTTAAAGGTGCTGATTCTCCAAGGAGGGAGATTGCTAGTAAAGCGGCTGGAATGGCGAACCCGAGCACAAGGAGATGAGAAATGAGGTGCGTTTTAGAAACCTGTCCCGATCACACGGTGTACCACCTTCTGGGTTTCTCATGCATGTTTTCGAGGTAGGAAGATGCCCTTGAACCTGGAGATTTGGGACCCATGGGATGGGTAACAGGCAGTATTACTTTAAAGGCTCTGCGTTTGCTCCCCCAACCTCACCAAACCTCTCAGCCCCGAGAATGTCCACCCTTATGTCTCATCCAGCTGTGGGTCTAGATATGGTCAATCCAGGTTGCATCACAGCCCCTGAACGAATTTTGTAAGAATTTCTCTCTCTTTCACTGTCTTTGTTTCACGGGTTTTTAAAAGGAATTTATTTTTATAATGGGGTTTAGCTGCTTTTCACGGCTGTGTTTCTGCCGCTTTACAGCCACTTGACTCACTTCCAGAGAGATATCAATACATAGGTTTTAAGATTCTTACTAGTCAGATATATTCTTGTGCGGTGAATAGGGGGTGTTGAGTCCAGTTCACTGAGCAAGGAGTAGGTCTTTCTATTACATATTGGGTTTATGGAACGGTATCTGAGCTCATTTGAAACCCTTGTTTTATGCATCACCCCACCCCACCTTTCCCGTTAAGCAGCCATAGTGTGTTTTGTAAACTTGTGACTCTGTTCTGTTTTGTAAACGTGTGACTCTGTTCTGTTTTGTAATTCAGTTCAAGTGTAGCGGTTTTTACATTCCCTCTATAAGTGATAGCTTATGATAAGTGTCTTTTTCTGTGTGACTTATTTCACTTAGAATCGTCGAAGCTAAAGCCACTCATCATGCTGCTACTAGCCTTATGACATTGATTTCATGGCTGAGTGATATTCCATTGTACATAAGGACCACCACTTCTTTATCCATTTTTCTCTTTCCTGGGATATTTAAGGTGTCACGAAGTGGAGGTTCTTGTCAACAGAGCAGCCCCAAACTTTGGGGTGCCTGTGTCTTGCTGATTTTTAGTTTTCCCAATTTATACGCCCATGAGTGGAAGTGCCCTATGCGCTCTAAGCTGTGTTTTTTTGATGTTTCAGGACACACCGTACACTTCTCCAGAGTGGCTGTTGGCAATATACATCCCGCCCATCAGCGTAGCAAGGCTCCCATTTCTCCATGGCCTGTTCTGCATTTCTGGTTTTGACAGTTTTTTCCGCATGGCCCTTTTGACCGATGGGAAGCGAGACTTCTTTGTAGCGCTGATTTGCCTTTCCAGGTTGCTTGGTTGGCCGAAAAGGGCGTATGCGTTTTTTCCTGAATATATTCAGGAAAAAACGCATACGCCCTTTTTGGCCAAGGGCATCATTGTCGACGTTTTGCCGCTTTTCATGTGCTTTAAAGGCGATTCGAATCGACCTCCTGAAATCTGTTTCCTGCAATTCTGCCTTGCTTTCAGATCCTCTTCGTTGCCTTCCCTCAATATATTTGTGGACGAGAGTTATCATTTATAACTCTGCAGGTTTGTGAATTGCAGTGCCCCTGAGCTCCATTTTTCAACTCGCTTTTTTGGGAGCTGGCCGCAAAAGCGCAGGATCGCCTCAGGCCCTATTCTGCTTCCGGGTGGCAGGCTGAGCCTGTGGTTAATTCTTCTTCTTGATGGGAAAATAGAGTGACCTGTGCCTGTCCCAACACCTAGAGCTAGTCTCTCATTGGCTCCCCCTCTTCCCGTTCATCCTCAGGACAAATTGCAAGCTGTACAGAACGGGAGGTTAAAGGTGCTGATTCTCCAAGGAGGGAGATTGCTAGTAAAGCGGCTGGAATGGCGAACCCGAGCACAAGGAGATGAGAAATGAGGTGCGTTTTAGAAACCTTTCCCGATCACACGGTGTACCACCTTCTGGGTTTCTCATGCATGTTTTCGAGGTAGGAAGATGCCCTTGAACCTGGAGATTTGGGACCCATGGGATGGGTAACAGGCAGTATTACTTTAAAGGCTCTGCGTTTGCTCCCCCAACCTCACCAAACCTCTCAGCCCCGAGAGTGTCCACCCTTATGTCTCCTCCAGCTGTGGGTCTAGATATGGTCAATCCAGGTTGCATCACAGCCCCTGAACGAATTTTGTAAGAATTTCTCTCTCTTTCACTGTCTTTGATTCACGGGTTTTTAAAAGGAATTTATATTTATAATGGGGTTTAGCTGCTTTTCACGGCTGTGTTTCTGCCGCTTTACAGCCACTTGACTCACTTCCAGAGAGATATCAATACATAGGTTTTAAGATTCTTACTAGTCAGATATATTCTTGTGCGGTGAATAGGGGGTGTTGAGTCCAGTTCACTGAGCAAGGAGTAGGTCTTTCTATTACATATTGGGTTTATGGAACGGTATCTGAGCTCATTTGAAACCCTTGTTTTATGCATCACCCCACCCCACCTTTCCCGTTAAGCAGCCATAGTGTGTTTTGTAAACTTGTGACTCTGTTCTGTTTTGTAAACGTGTGACTCTGTTCTGTTTTGTAATTCAGTTCAAGTGTAGCGGTTTTTACATTCCCTCTATAAGTGATAGCTTATGATAAGTGTCTTTTTCTGTGTGACTTATTTCACTTAGAATCCTCGAAGCTAAAGCCACTCATCATGCTGCTACTAGCCTTATGACATTGATTTCATGGCTGAGTGATATTCCATTGTACATAAGGACCACCACTTCTTTATCCATTTTTCTCTTTCCTGGGATATTTAAGGTGTCACGAAGTGGAGGTTCTTGTCAACAGAGCAGCCCCAAACTTTGGGGTGCCTGTGTCTTGCTGATTTTTAGTTTTCCCAATTTATACGCCCATGAGTGGAAGTGCCCTATGCGCTCTAAGCTGTGTTTTTTTGATGTTTCAGGACACACCGTACACTTCTCCAGAGTGGCTGTTGGCAATTTACATCCCGCCCATCAGCGTAGCAAGGCTCCCATTTCTCCATGGCCTTTTCTGCATTTCTGGTTTTGACAGTTTTTTCCGCATGGCCCTTTTGACCGATGGGAAGCGAGACTTCTTTGTAGCGCTGATTTGCCTTTCCAGGTTGCTTGGTTGGCCAAAAAGGGCGTATGCGTTTTTTCCTGAATATATTCAGGAAAAAACGCATACGCCCTTTTTGGCCAAGGGCATCATTGTCGACGTTTTGCCGCTTTTCATGTGCTTTAAAGGCGATTCGAATCGACCTCCTGAAATCTGTTTCCTGCAATTCTGCCTTGCTTTCAGATCCTCTTCGTTGCCTTCCCTCAATATATTTGTGGACGAGAGTTATCATTTATAACTCTGCAGGTTTGTGAATTGCAGTGCCCCTGAGCTCCATTTTTCAACTCGCTTTTTTGGGAGCTGGCCGCAAAAGCGCAGGATCGCCTCAGGCCCTATTCTGCTTCCGGGTGGCAGGCTGAGCCTGTGGTTAATTCTTCTTCTTGATGGGAAAATAGAGTGACCTGTGCCTGTCCCAACACCTAGAGCTAGTCTCTCATTGGCTCCCCCTCTTCCCGTTCATCCTCAGGACAAATTGCAAGCTGTACGGAACGGGAGGTGAAAGGTGCTGATTCTCCAAGGAGGGAGATTGCTAGTAAAGCGGCTGGAATGGCGAACCCGAGCACAAGGAGATGAGAAATGAGGTGCGTTTTAGAAACCTGTCCCGATCACACGGTGTACCACCTTCTGGGTTTCTCATGCATGTTTTCGAGGTAGGAAGATGCCCTTGAACCTGGAGATTTGGGACCCATGGGATGGGTAACAGGCAGTATTACTTTAAAGGCTCTGCGTTTGCTCCCCCAACCTCACCAAACCTCTCAGCCCCGAGAGTGTCCACCCTTATGTCTCCTCCAGCTGTGGGTCTAGATATGGTCAATCCAGGTTGCATCACAGCCCCTGAACGAATTTTGTAAGAATTTCTCTCTCTTTCACTGTCTTTGATTCACGGGTTTTTAAAAGGAATTTATTTTTATAATGGGGTTTAGCTGCTTTTCACGGCTGTGTTTCTGCCGCTTTACAGCCACTTGACTCACTTCCAGAGAGATATCAATACATAGGTTTTAAGATTCTTACTAGTCAGATATATTCTTGTGCGGTGAATAGGGGGTGTTGAGTCCAGTTCACTGAGCAAGGAGTAGGTCTTTCTATTACATATTGGGTTTATGGAACGGTATCTGAGCTCATTTGAAACCCTTGTTTTATGCATCACCCCACCCCACCTTTCCCGTTAAGCAGCCATAGTGTGTTTTGTTAACGTGTGACTCTGTTCTGTTTTGTAATTCAGTTCAAGTGTAGCCGTTTTTACATTCCCTCTATAAGTGATAGCTTATGATAAGTGTCTTTTTCTGTGTGACTTATTTCACATAGAATCGTCGTAGCTAAAGCCACTCATCATGCTGCTACTAGCCTTATGACATTGATTTCATGGCTGAGTGATATTCCATTGTACATAAGGACCACCACTTCTTTATTCATTTTTCTCTTTCCTGGGATATTTAAGGTGTCATGAAGTGGAGGTTCTTGTCAACAGAGCAGCCCTAAACTTTCGGGTGCCTGTGTCTTGCTGATTTTTAGTTTTCCCAATTTATACGCCCATGAGTGGAAGTGCCCTATGCGCTCTAAGCTGTGCTTTTTCGATGTTTCAGGACACACCGTACACTTCTCCAGAGTGGCTGTTGGCAATTTACATCCCGCCCATCAGCGTAGCAAGGCTCCCATTTCTCCATGGCCTATTCTGCATTTCTGGTTTTGACACTTTTTTCCGCATGGCCCTTTTGACCGATGGGAAGCGAGACTTCTTTGTAGCGCTGATTTGCCTTTCCAGGTTGCTTGGTTGGCCAAAAAGGGCGTATGCGTTTTTTCCTGAATATATTCAGGAAAAAACGCATACGCCCTTTTTGGCCAAGGGCATCATTGTCGACGTTTTGCCGCTTTTCATGTGCTTTAAAGGCGATTCGAATCGACCTCCTGAAATCTGTTTCCTGCAATTCTGCCTTGCTTTCAGATCCTCTTCGTTGCCTTCCCTCAATATATTTGTGGACGAGAGTTATCATTTATAACTCTGCAGGTTTGTGAATTGCAGTGCCCCTGAGCTCCATTTTTCAACTCGCTTTTTTGGGAGCTGGCCACAAAAGCGCAGGATTGCCTCAGGCCCTATTCTGCTTCCGGGCGGCAGGCTGAGCCTGTGGTTAATTCTTCTTCCTGATGGGAAAATAGAGTGACCTGTGCCTGTCCCAACAGCTAGAGCTAGTCTCTCATTGGCTCCCCTTCTTCCCGTTCATCCTCAGGACAAATTGCAAGCTGTACGGAACGGGAGGTTAAAGGTGCTGATTCTCCAAGGAGGGAGATTGCTAGTAAAGCGGCTGGAATGGCGAACCCGAGCACAAGGAGATGAGAAATGAGGTGCGTTTTAGAAACCTGTCCCGATCACACGGTGTACCACCTTCTGGGTTTCTCATGCATGTTTTCGAGGTAGGAAGATGCCCTTGAACCTGGAGATTTGGGACCCATGGGATGGGTAACAGGCAGTATTACTTTAAAGGCTCTGCGTTTGCTCCCCCAAGCTCACCAAACCTCTCAGCCCCGAGAATGTCCACCCTTATGTCTCATCCAGCTGTGGGTCTAGATATTGTCAATCCAGGTTGCATCACAGTCCCTGAACGAATTTTGTAAGAATTTCTCTCTCTTTCACTGTCTTTGTTTCACGGGTTTTTAAAAGGAATTTATTTTTATAATGGGGTTTAGCTGCTTTTCACGGCTGTGTTTCTGCCGCTTTACAGCCACTTGACTCACTTCCAGAGAGATATCAATACATAGGTTTTAAGATTCTTACTAGTCAGATATATTCTTGTGCGGTGAATAGGGGGTGTTGAGTCCAGTTCACTGAGCAAGGAGTAGGTCTTTCTATTACATATTGGGTTTATGGAACGGTATCTGAGCTCATTTGAAACCCTTGTTTTATGCATCACCCCACCCCACCTTTCCCGTTAAGCAGCCATAGTGTGTTTTGTAAACTTGTGACTCTGTTCTGTTTTGTAAACGTGTGACTCTGTTCTGTTTTGTAATTCAGTTCAAGTGTAGTGGTTTTTACATTCCCTCTATAAGTGATAGCTTATGATAAGTGTCTTTTTCTGTGTGACTTATTTCACTTAGAATCCTCGAAGCTAAAGCCACTCATCATGCTGCTACTAGCCTTATGACATTGATTTCATGGCTGAGTGATATTCCATTGTACATAAGGACCACCACTTCTTTATCCATTTTTCTCTTTCCTGGGATATTTAAGGTGTCACGAAGTGGAGGTTCTTGTCAACAGAGCAGCCCCAAACTTTGGGGTGCCTGTGTCTTGCTGATTTTTAGTTTTCCCAATTTATACGCCCATGAGTGGAAGTGCCCTATGCGCTCTAAGCTGTGTTTTTTTGATGTTTCAGGACACACCGTACACTTCTCCAGAGTGGCTGTTGGCAATATACATCCTGCCCATCAGCGTAGCAAGGCTCCCATTTCTCCATGGCCTGTTCTGCATTTCTGGTTTTGACAGTTTTTTCCGCATGGCCCTTTTGACCGATGGGAAGCGAGACTTCTTTGTAGCGCTGATTTGCCTTTCCAGGTTGCTTGGTTGGCCGAAAAGGGCGTATGCGTTTTTTCCTGAATATATTCAGGAAAAAACGCATACGCCCTTTTTGGCCAAGGGCATCATTGTCGACGTTTTGCCGCTTTTCATGTGCTTTAAAGGCGATTCGAATCGACCTCCTGAAATCTGTTTCCTGCAATTCTGCCTTGCTTTCAGATCCTCTTCGTTGCCTTCCCTCAATATATTTGTGGACGAGAGTTATCATTTATAACTCTGCAGGTTTGTGAATTGCAGTGCCCCTGAGCTCCATTTTTCAACTCGCTTTTTTGGGAGCTGGCCGCAAAAGCGCAGGATCGCCTCAGGCCCTATTCTGCTTCCGGGTGGCAGGCTGAGCCTGTGGTTAATTCTTCTTCTTGATGGGAAAATAGAGTGACCTGTGCCTGTCCCAACACCTAGAGCTAGTCTCTCATTGGCTCCCCCTCTTCCCGTTCATCCTCAGGACAAATTGCAAGCTGTACAGAACGGGAGGTTAAAGGTGCTGATTCTCCAAGGAGGGAGATTGCTAGTAAAGCGGCTGGAATGGCGAACCCGAGCACAAGGAGATGAGAAATGAGGTGCGTTTTAGAAACCTTTCCCGATCACACGGTGTACCACCTTCTGGGTTTCTCATGCATGTTTTCGAGGTAGGAAGATGCCCTTGAACCTGGAGATTTGGGACCCATGGGATGGGTAACAGGCAGTATTACTTTAAAGGCTCTGCGTTTGCTCCCCCAACCTCACCAAACCTCTCAGCCCCGAGAGTGTCCACCCTTATGTCTCCTCCAGCTGTGGGTCTAGATATGGTCAATCCAGGTTGCATCACAGCCCCTGAACGAATTTTGTAAGAATTTCTCTCTCTTTCACTGTCTTTGATTCACGGGTTTTTAAAAGGAATTTATTTTTATAATGGGGTTTAGCTGCTTTTCACGGCTGTGTTTCTGCCGCTTTACAGCCACTTGACTCACTTCCAGAGAGATATCAATACATAGGTTTTAAGATTCTTACTAGTCAGATATATTCTTGTGCGGTGAATAGGGGGTGTTGAGTCCAGTTCACTGAGCAAGGAGTAGGTCTTTCTATTACATATTGGGTTTATGGAACGGTATCTGAGCTCATTTGAAACCCTTGTTTTATGCATCACCCCACCCCACCTTTCCCGTTAAGCAGCCATAGTGTGTTTTGTAAACTTGTTACTCTGTTCTGTTTTGTAAACGTGTGACTCTGTTCTGTTTTGTTATTCAGTTCAAGTGTAGCGGTTTTTACATTCCCTCTATAAGTGATAGCTTATGATAAGTGTCTTTTTCTGTGTGACTTATTTCACTTAGAATCGTCGAAGCTAAAGCCACTCATCATGCTGCTACTAGCCTTATGACATTGATTTCATGGCTGAGTGATATTCCATTGTACATAAGGACCACCACTTCTTTATCCATTTTTCTCTTTCCTGGGATATTTAAGGTGTCACGAAGTGGAGGTTCTTGTCAACAGAGCAGCCCCAAACTTTGGGGTGCCTGTGTCTTGCTGATTTTTAGTTTTCCCAATTTATACGCCCATGAGTGGAAGTGCCCTATGCGCTCTAAGCTGTGTTTTTTTGATGTTTCAGGACACACCGTACACTTCTCCAGAGTGGCTGTTGGCAATTTACATCCCGCCCATCAGCGTAGCAAGGCTCCCATTTCTCCATGGCCTTTTCTGCATTTCTGGTTTTGACAGTTTTTTCCGCATGGCCCTTTTGACCTATGGGAAGCGAGACTTCTTTGTAGCGCTGATTTGCCTTTCCAGGTTGCTTGGTTGGCCGAAAAGGGCGTATGCGTTTTTTCCTGAATATATTCAGGAAAAAACGCATACGCCCTTTTTGGCCAAGGGCATCATTGTCGACGTTTTGCCGCTTTTCATGTGCTTTAAAGGCGATTCGAATCGACCTCCTGAAATCTGTTTCCTGCAATTCTGCCTTGCTTTCAGATCCTCTTCGTTGCCTTCCCTCAATATATTTGTGGACGAGAGTTATCATTTATAACTCTGCAGGTTTGTGAATTGCAGTGCCCCTGAGCTCCATTTTTCAACTCGCTTTTTTGGGAGCTGGCCGCAAAAGCGCAGGATCGCCTCAGGCCCTATTCTGCTTCCGGGTGGCAGGCTGAGCCTGTGGTTAATTCTTCTTCTTGATGGGAAAATAGAGTGACCTGTGCCTGTCCCAACACCTAGAGCTAGTCTCTCATTGGCTCCCCCTCTTCCCGTTCATCCTCAGGACAAATTGCAAGCTGTACGGAACGGGAGGTGAAAGGTGCTGATTCTCCAAGGAGGGAGATTGCTAGTAAAGCGGCTGGAATGGCGAACCCGAGCACAAGGAGATGAGAAATGAGGTGCGTTTTAGAAACCTTTCCCGATCACACGGTGTACCACCTTCTGGGTTTCTCATGCATGTTTTCGAGGTAGGAAGATGCCCTTGAACCTGGAGATTTGGGACCCATGGGATGGGTAACAGGCAGTATTACTTTAAAGGCTCTGCGTTTGCTCCCCCAACCTCACCAAACCTCTCAGCCCCGAGAGTGTCCACCCTTATGTCTCCTCCAGCTGTGGGTCTAGATATGGTCAATCCAGGTTGCATCACAGCCCCTGAACGAATTTTGTAAGAATTTCTCTCTCTTTCACTGTCTTTGATTCACGGGTTTTTAAAAGGAATTTATTTTTATAATGGGGTTTAGCTGCTTTTCACGGCTGTGTTTCTGCCGCTTTACAGCCACTTGACTCACTTCCAGAGAGATATCAATACATAGGTTTTAAGATTCTTACTAGTCAGATATATTCTTGTGCGGTGAATAGGGGGTGTTGAGTCCAGTTCACTGAGCAAGGAGTAGGTCTTTCTATTACATATTGGGTTTATGGAACGGTATCTGAGCTCATTTGAAACCCTTGTTTTATGCATCACCCCACCCCACCTTTCCCGTTAAGCAGCCATAGTGTGTTTTGTTAACGTGTGACTCTGTTCTGTTTTGTAATTCAGTTCAAGTGTAGCCGTTTTTACATTCCCTCTATAAGTGATAGCTTATGATAAGTGTCTTTTTCTGTGTGACTTATTTCACATAGAATCGTCGTAGCTAAAGCCACTCATCATGCTGCTACTAGCCTTATGACATTGATTTCATGGCTGAGTGATATTCCATTGTACATAAGGACCACCACTTCTTTATTCATTTTTCTCTTTCCTGGGATATTTAAGGTGTCATGAAGTGGAGGTTCTTGTCAACAGAGCAGCCCTAAACTTTCAGGTGCCTGTGTCTTGCTGATTTTTAGTTTTCCCAATTTATACGCCCATGAGTGGAAGTGCCCTATGCGCTCTAAGCTGTGCTTTTTCGATGTTTCAGGACACACCGTACACTTCTCCAGAGTGGCTGTTGGCAATTTACATCCCGCCCATCAGCGTAGCAAGGCTCCCATTTCTCCATGGCCTATTCTGCATTTCTGGTTTTGACACTTTTTTCCGCATGGCCCTTTTGACCGATGGGAAGCGAGACTTCTTTGTAGCGCTGATTTGCCTTTCCAGGTTGCTTGGTTGGCCAAAAAGGGCGTATGCGTTTTTTCCTGAATATATTCAGGAAAAAACGCATACGCCCTTTTTGGCCAAGGGCATCATTGTCGACGTTTTGCCGCTTTTCATGTGCTTTAAAGGCGATTCGAATCGACCTCCTGAAATCTGTTTCCTGCAATTCTGCCTTGCTTTCAGATCCTCTTCGTTGCCTTCCCTCAATATATTTGTGGACGAGAGTTATCATTTATAACTCTGCAGGTTTGTGAATTGCAGTGCCCCTGAGCTCCATTTTTCAACTCGCTTTTTTGGGAGCTGGCCACAAAAGCGCAGGATTGCCTCAGGCCCTATTCTGCTTCCGGGCGGCAGGCTGAGCCTGTGGTTAATTCTTCTTCCTGATCTGAAAATAGAGTGACCTGTGCCTGTCCCAACACCTAGAGCTAGTCTCTCATTGGCTCCCCCTCTTCCCGTTCATCCTCAGGACAAATTGCAAGCTGTACGGAACGGGAGGTTAAAGGTGCTGATTCTCCAAGGAGGGAGATTGCTAGTAAAGCGGCTGGAATGGCGAACCCGAGCACAAGGAGATGAGAAATGAGGTGCGTTTTAGAAACCTTTCCCGATCACACGGTGTACCACCTTCTGGGTTTCTCATGCATGTTTTCGAGGTAGGAAGATGCCCTTGAACCTGGAGATTTGGGACCCATGGGATGGGTAACAGGCAGTATTACTTTAAAGGCTCTGCGTTTGCTCCCCCAACCTCACCAAACCTCTCAGCCCCGAGAGTGTCCACCCTTATGTCTCCTCCAGCTGTGGGTCTAGATATGGTCAATCCAGGTTGCATCACAGCCCCTGAAAGAATTTTGTAAGAAATTCTCTCTCTTTCACTGTCTTTGTTTCACGGGTTTTTAAAAGTAATTTATTTTTATAATGGGCTTTGGCTGTTTTTCACGGCTGTGTTTATGCGGCTTTACAGCCACTTGACTCACTTCCAGAGAGATATCAATACATAGGTTTTAAGATTCTTACTAGTCAGATATATTCTTGTGTGGTGAATAGGGGGTGTTGAGTCCAGTTCACTGAGCAAGGAGTAGGTCTTTCTATTACATATTGGGTTTATGGAACGGTATCTGAGCTCATTTGAAACCCTTGTTTTATGCATCACCCCACCCCACCTTTCCCGTTAAGCAGCCATAGTGTGTTTTGTAACCTTGTGACTCTGTTCTGTTTTGTAAACGTGTGACTCTGTTCTGTTTTGTAATTCAGTTCAAGTGTAGCGGTTTTTACATTCCCTCTATAAGTGATAGCTTATGATAAGTGTCTTTTTCTGTGTGACTTATTTCACTTAGAATCGTCGAAGCTAAAGCCACTCATCATGCTGCTACTAGCCTTATGACATTGATTTCATGGCTGAGTGATATTCCATTGTACATAAGGACCACCACTTCTTTATCCATTTTTCTCTTTCCTGGGATATTTAAGGTGTCACGAAGTGGAGGTTCTTGTCAACAGAGCAGCCCCAAACTTTGGGGTGCCTGTGTCTTGCTGATTTTTAGTTTTCCCAATTTATACGCCCATGAGTGGAAGTGCCCTATGCGCTCTAAGCTGTGTTTTTTTGATGTTTCAGGACACACCGTACACTTCTCCAGAGTGGCTGTTGGCAATTTACATCCCGCCCATCAGCGTAGCAAGGCTCCCATTTCTCCATGGCCTGTTCTGCATTTCTGGTTTTGACAGTTTTTTCCGCATGGCCCTTTTGACCGATGGGAAGCGAGACTTCTTTGTAGCGCTGATTTGCCTTTCCAGGTTGCTTGGTTGGCCGAAAAGGGCGTATGCGTTTTTTCCTGAATATATTCAGGAAAAAACGCATACGCCCTTTTTGGCCAAGGGCATCATTGTCGACGTTTTGCCGCTTTTCATGTGCTTTAAAGGCGATTCGAATCGACCTCCTGAAATCTGTTTCCTGCAATTCTGCCTTGCTTTCAGATCCTCTTCGTTGCCTTCCCTCAATATATTTGTGGACGAGAGTTATCATTTATAACTCTGCAGGTTTGTGAATTGCAGTGCCCCTGAGCTCCATTTTTCAACTCGCTTTTTTGGGAGCTGGCCGCAAAAGCGCAGGATCGCCTCAGGCCCTATTCTGCTTCCGGGTGGCAGGCTGAGCCTGTGGTTAATTCTTCTTCTTGATGGGAAAATAGAGTGACCTGTGCCTGTCCCAACACCTAGAGCTAGTCTCTCATTGGCTCCCCCTCTTCCCGTTCATCCTCAGGACAAATTGCAAGCTGTACGGAACGGGAGGTGAAAGGTGCTGATTCTCCAAGGAGGGAGATTGCTAGTAAAGCGGCTGGAATGGCGAACCCGAGCACAAGGAGATGAGAAATGAGGTGCGTTTTAGAAACCTTTCCCGATCACACGGTGTACCACCTTCTGGGTTTCTCATGCATGTTTTCGAGGTAGGAAGATGCCCTTGAACCTGGAGATTTGGGACCCATGGGATGGGTAACAGGCAGTATTACTTTAAAGGCTCTGCGTTTGCTCCCCCAACCTCACCAAACCTCTCAGCCCCGAGAGTGTCCACCCTTATGTCTCATCCAGCTGTGGGTCTAGATATGGTCAATCCAGGTTGCATCACAGCCCCTGAACGAATTTTGTAAGAAATTCTCTCTCTTTCACTGTCTTTGTTTCACGGGTTTTTAACAGTAATTTATTTTTATAATGGGCTTTGGCTGTTTTTCACGGCTGTGTTTATGCGGCTTTACAGCCACTTGACTCACTTCCAGAGAGATATCAATACATAGGTTTTAAGATTCTTACTAGTCAGATATATTCTTGTGTGGTGAATAGGGGGTGTTGAGTCCAGTTCACTGAGCAAGGAGTAGGTCTTTCTATTACATATTGGGTTTATGGAACGGTATCTGAGCTCATTTGAAACCCTTGTTGTATGCATCACCCCACCCCACCTTTCCCGTTAAGCAGCCATAGTGTGTTTTGTTAACGTGTGACTCTGTTCTGTTTTGTAATTCAGTTCAAGTGTAGCCGTTTTTACATTCCCTCTATAAGTGATAGCTTATGATAAGTGTCTTTTTCTGTGTGACTTATTTCACTTAGAATCGTCGTAGCTAAAGCCACTCATCATGCTGCTACTAGCCTTATGACATTGATTTCATGGCTGAGTGATATTCCATTGTACATAAGGACCACCACTTCTTTATCCATTTTTCTCTTTCCTGGGATATTTAAGGTGTCATGAAGTGGAGGTTCTTGTCAACAGAGCAGCCCTAAACTTTCGGGTGCCTGTGTCTTGCTGATTTTTAGTTTTCCCAATTTATACGCCCATGAGTGGAAGTGCCCTATGCGCTCTAAGCTGTGTTTTTTCGATGTTTCAGGACACACCGTACACTTCTCCAGAGTGGCTGTTGGCAATTTACATCCCGCCCATCAGCGTAGCAAGGCTCCCATTTCTCCATGGCCTATTCTGCATTTCTGGTTTTGACACTTTTTTCCGCATGGCCCTTTTGACCGATGGGAAGCGAGACTTCTTTGGAGCGCTGATTTGCCTTTCCAGGTTGCTTGGTTGGCCAAAAAGGGCGTATGCGTTTTTTCCTGAATATATTCAGGAAAAAACGCATACGCCCTTTTTGGCCAAGGGCATCATTGTCGACGTTTTGCCGCTTTTCATGTGCTTTAAAGGCGATTCGAATCGACCTCCTGAAATCTGTTTCCTGCAATTCTGCCTTGCTTTCAGATCCTCTTCGTTGCCTTCCCTCAATATATTTGTGGACGAGAGTTATCATTTATAACTCTGCAGGTTTGTGAATTGCAGTGCCCCTGAGCTCCATTTTTCAACTCGCTTTTTTGGGAGCTGGCCACAAAAGCGCAGGATTGCCTCAGGCCCTATTCTGCTTCCGGGCGGCAGGCTGAG